>NC_134529.1:14651966-14966549 GCF_027942865.1 Odontesthes bonariensis
AAGTGGAGGGTTTTAGCAGTTTTGAGTGTCGGCTGGTGTAGCCCACTATCTGACCTGTCAAAATGAGGTGAAAAGTTTACGAAAACACCTCAAAATCAAGAAGCGTTCATCCTCTTCTCTGCTGCTGTACAGTAAAGTGTGTGTTTTGACTCGTGTGGTTGCACATGCCAGGCTGCACCACTGACAGTGACAGAGGCCAGAGCCTGTGTAAACTGGATGTGTGTTTATAACGATGATTTGGTGTAACTGTGTGTGCTCGGTGTGCGTTTGCTGTCACTGTGTATGAATGAGGAGGTGTCGGGTGAGGGACTAGATAGAGATGCTGGTATGTGCTGGACGACAGCAGGCTGTTGCTGAGGAAGGTGTGTGTGCGTTGGTGTGTGTGTATGTGTGTGTCTGAACCAGGCACCAGGAAAACTGTCCCCGTCTTGGCTGGGGCAGAGACTCAATCATTTGGGGTCGGTGACTTACTTTGGCCCTTCTTCCTCACACACACAAACACACACACTCACACAGGCTTGTAGACTCCTGGCTCCAGGAAGAACACTTCAAATGAGAAGCAGGAAAACCCAGAAGAAGGAACGATATGAGGCCACTGGAACACACACACATTCAGTCGTCACTCAGTTGTTACTCTTGGGTATTCCTCATTGGCCGTTTGCTCTACAAAGTAAGCGGAAAATCTTTGGACTTTTTTTCTTTTCTTTTTTTTTTTTTGATGCTAAAGGCCTTTCATCTCCTCTGCGTCTGTTCCTGCTGATGTCACCTGTTTGTCTTGTTTTATCTGATCAGACTGATGTTCACTCATGTGATGATGATAACGGTGAAACAGTGAGAATCAATACTGACTCAAATAGGCTCATAAAGACCTCAGATTTTATCTGACGACTTTCTAATGGTTGTACGGACCCATTAATGTATCCAGTTTGACTATTTGATGGCCCACAATTTACCTTCAAATTTGAAATTTTTACTGATCGGGTCTGTATCGGGTACATCCACACAGCACAACTTAATTTGTTGCGCCATAAAAAGATCTAATCCGATAGAAATAGACTTTTTAAACAGGCGTCTGGTCAGTGATTAGCTTTAAATGGCACTTATATGCATTCCTTGATGCTTGAACGTTCTTGGTTTCTTTTAATGTTTTAATTCTCAGTTCTTCATTTCATTAAACACAGTATTGTTCATTGGATTGCTGTCTTCAAACCAAATTGACATTTAAGCTTCACTCTCAGCTCTTCACATTAAACCTTCTTTCTTCTGCTGTCATTCTCACACAGACAACCTCAAACTTGCTTCTATATGTGTCTGTGGTTAATTGTTTTGCTACTAATTTCATATGATGCATAAAAAAAAATACAGTATGTTGTGTCCATGTGCTGAGAAATGGAATGCAATGAAATGCAAATCATTTAAAACCTCCATTCAGTTCAACTGTTCAGACAGAAATATTTTACTGTTTCATGAAAAATGTACCCGACTTAGCATTTGATGCCAGCAACGCATTTTTAAAACGATGAGAAGAGATGCAAAGTGAAAGTTGTGCGATGCAAAAACAAAGAAAGAGCAGAAACACAAGCACTGACTGGAACATTCCACAATCATTTGGATTAATATGCCACAAGTCACTAACATGACAGGGTGTTAAAAGAGAAATTTGTGCAACTCAGCATCTGTCTATATCTAAAGCCAGTATTTAACAGCTGGGATTTTTTCGACCCGTAGGCCGAATAAGATGCATTAAAAACAGACATATTTATGTGGTGGAACTTATTGTGTGGGCTTTAAAACACTTCTGTAAACCACTTTAATTGACAGTTTAATTTGTCGCTTTAACCACAAATTAAAACTTTGTAGAAGAAAATATACACAAACGAGAACCACAAATGATGACCATCTCTGGCCTGGAGCTCAAGATGGGTTTGAGATTGAGATGAAGAGGAAAACTGTCCAGTCATTAGTGATGCCATTAAAAGTCCAATGCTCATATGTAAAATAAATTAGCATTTTTTTCTTTTTGTTGGCGTGATAAAACAGAAAATGCAAACTCGTGTGCATTCGCCCTTTTAACTAATACAGACGTTTCAGGTTGTTTAATCTACAGACATGTATCATATTCTGTAAGAGTCATTGTATCTTTGTGCCTTCCCTGTGAGAACCAAACCTTAACTTTTCAAAAGTTCTGTGTTCAGAAGTGTGAAACATTTCTGAATCAAAATTTAAAAAAATGAATCGCACATGTGGACAGTTCAAAAAGCCAGAATCAGTGACGGTATGAGAGCCTTTAGAGCTCATCGCATCTGTAAGTGACTCATCTCTGTAGAAACTATTGATGCTGTAGAATATATACACATTTAGGAGCTATATATGCTGCAATCCAAACACCTTTTTTTAATGGAAGGGTTTGCTTATTTCAGCAACACAAGCCAAACACAAAGGTATTTGTGCCCACGTGCCAATTTCATATAAGCGTGTTTCGTCATCCATTCAAGAATGAGCAAATATTTCTTTCAGAAACTTGGTTTTCTTATTTCAGTACAATTTTCAGTGAATGTGATTAAACTGTCTTGCAAATGCCTGGATTCTAATTTCAATTTACATTTAGCTTCTTTTTGGGGGGACAAGGGATGCATTTCGCTCATTGTGGAAACATCTTTATACATGTCAGCATGTGAAGATCTAAATTTGTAAACCCTCAAAGTTTTTAGTAAATTAAGCGCGTTTGTGCACATAAGGTCAGAGAGTCACACAGACACAAGTTTTCTCAGCAAGACGCCTGGTCATCAGCAGCACAATCATCTCTATCTCCCTCTCGTGCATACACCATTAACCGGGAGTGTGTTTTTGAATAAATTATTAACTCCTCAGCTGCAGGCTCTCATGTGTGACAGGCCCAAGACCTGATTTGGACTCTTGATTCACACAGTTTGAAGAGCAGCGCAAACACATCCGACAACACTCAATTACAGATGATAAGAAATCAATTATCAAAACCCCTTTTTGTCCTGATGCTGTTTGGAAAGCTTCTTTACAGACTCACGTCAACAAATGTTTAAATATTACTTTCGATGCTTTTGGGCTAATATTTGAAATTCCACTCCTGGGTGGTAACTTTCCTAAATGCCAGCTTTAAAGGTAAAGATTAAAGAATAAATAGATCATAAGGAAGTTCTGAAGGTGACTTGTAATAATCAGTCCTTCAACATGTACAGAATGGATCATTGACCAATCATATTAGCCCGCTGTTTGACTGACAGCCTGATATTACCATTCAAAAATCTCATACTGGGATGCCCCATGACACTGAAAGTGTGCATTAGTGTGAGCAATAGCGAGTGTATTTTTAGCCGTGAAGACCAAGGGATCCCAGGACCTCTCCCTGTGATAAGCAATGGCCAAAGTCCGCTGGCTAGCTAAGGCCTGAAGAGCAAACAGGGAACACACACACACACTTGCAGAAGGAGTGTTTAATATGCACATACATGGGGCTTAGTCGGAGTGTGATGTGGCAGGCAGAGGGAACGCTGTCTGTTTGTACATAAGGGGCAAATTAGGGCTAAGATCCAGGTTAGGTAAAGGTGAGGTGACATCATCAAAACAATGGATTCTGGAGGTGATGAAGGGTTCAGACAGAGTTCATACAAAAGTGGTTGAAGAGTTGCCGGGGTGGGTAAGAGTGTGTGAAAGGATGTTAGAGAAAAAAAGAGAGGAAAGGAATATTAACAAGTGCGTGAACAGTCAGTCAAAGGCAGCCTGTCGTCTGAAAACACCGTAAGAGAAAACAAAAACACACTGAGGAGGCAAGAGGAGAAAAGGTGCCTCAATTCATGCACTGTCATAGCGTCCAGGCCTGATAGCAGCAGGAGTATTTCTGTTTGCACAAAGAGAGGGGGGGGGGGAGAAAAGTTTAATAAATTGGGTAAGTCTGACAAAATATTGAAAATAGACCAAGAAAGAGAGAGAGAGCGTCAGAGAGGATGAGAAGGAAGATGCCGGTAGACAGGAGGAGCAGTGGAAAACAAAAGAGGCTCCACACTCTGCTCTGTCTTATCTGTCTGAGGTTCTTATCCACCGCTGGCTCTGTTAGTGTAACCCCATTCCCTCCCTCCCTGCCGGCCACTCTCCTTCCACCTCATCCCTCCATCTCCAGCCCCCCTCCCCCTGCCAGCCCTCTCATGCTAGCCGTGGACCCCGTTATCAGGCCTCAGGCTGACGTCAGGGGGCCCGCTGGTGCTGGGGGGCCGGAGACGGAGGCTGATAGGGCGGCAGAGGCTGCCTCCACAAAGGCTGTGGGAACCACGGACCCAGCCCAGCTCGACCCAGTGGCCCCGCACGTCCACCACAAGAACACACAGAGGAGGACATGAGGATATGTATGACAGCATACTTTTATTTTTCTTCTTACAGTGTGCCTAAAATCAACATGTCAAACCACTGAAAACGCACAAAAAAACTGAAAACCCAACACATCTCAGGAACATTTCAGAGAACGAAAATATTTCAGAACGTGCAATATTGTACAGCATTGAAACAACAAATCTAAAAACGCAACATTTCTTCATTCTTAAAAACATGTTCTGCCTTCACGTTTCGGTGTTGCGTTTCCTGAAATATTGTTCTCTACATCTATAAATAGCGTGTCGCTTTTCCTCCAGGCAGTGACATTGCTGTTATTTGTTATCTTCCATCCTCTTTTGTCACATTATTTCACTTGGAAATAAATTGTACAAATTCAGAAAATCAGTAAACAATGTTATCAGCTTTTAGATTGTCAAGCAACATTAATCTCAAGCCCCTTTTCGGTCCTAATGAAACTGTAGATAATCTATTCAAAGTACAAATAAATGGCAGTGATAAAGCTGAGTTGAATTTCTAGCATTCATCAGTCCATGTGTCTCCAAAAAAGACAGCGTTGCTGCCATTTACACAAATACACAAATCAAGAAATGAATTTCCTCACATAAGGTTAAGGAGATACTTAGCCCAGAGTGGTGCAGTGGCAATTGTCAGGCCAGAATTTTTCAAAAAAGGGGTGTCTGTGTGAGAGAGAAAAAATTGGGCCCTAGAGAGAATGTGTGTACTTGTTGGTGCAGGTCAACAGGTGCAAGTTGTGATGTGAGGGGAGTGAGTGCAGCGTGGATGGCTGCAGCAGATGAAGTTTCCCATCATTAGTTGCAGGTGCAGCTCTCCCAAAACATGCACATACTCACACAGAAACACACACACACACATATCTCATGTCATCTAAACCTTGTTCATTTTCATCCCTCAACATTACTATTCACACCAAAACCACTAAATGCACCTCTATTATATTATCGTTTGGCTTATTTACAGTCACGGGAGGGAGTTGAGCCATCAATCTGCCATTTACGCATACATATATTTCCACATTTCCCCATGAGTGTCACAGATGTTTTCGGAGATGGATCTGTCGGATGGGGAGTGGAGACACACTTATCAGTGTATTGTCCTCGATAAGGCAGAGAAGATTTGTAACCGTTGCCGTCGGTCAGTCCTGGATTTGTTCGTATGTGTGTGTGTCTGTCTCTGACCTCTTCTCTCTACAGCAAGTAGGAGGAAGAAACGAGCGGCCTTGACAGAGAGAGGGGAGGGGTGAGATGTTGAATAAGAATCTGCGAAAGAAGGAAACCGTTGTTTCTGAGCTTCTTATTACTTCTTATCCACCTTATACTGTTATTTTGCTATATAAATAAAATAAGTGATAGACTGGGGGTGGAGGAGAATGGCTGAGCAAAAGGGAGAAGCGAATGGTGAACTTAAAGTGCACTCTTACTGAAAATTACAGTTTGCCGTGATAACGCAGGTGACTGTGGGGCCGCAGTTTGTGACTTAGACTGTGAAGGTTGTGTGGATCCATCAAAAGGAAATGATTGGAATTATGAACAAATGCATTAATAATTATTCACAGGACATTTTTATGAGCTTTGGCTCAATTCAAGTCTGTCAATATGGACTAGACCTGATGTATTCACTAAATAAGGCTTAAAAGGATCAAATAGATTGAACATGTCTTCTTCCTTTTCTTCTTCTTCATTACATAACTTGGCAGCACTTGAGCTGCCATCACACAGCCTTCAACCAAGAGTATTGTGGGGCTGGTGTCAACAGCAACATTTTCTGGGCCTCACGAACAGATGATGAAGTGTTTCCTCATTTAATCACCATTCTCTTAAAACTTCAAATGGCAAAAATGTACACATTTGTATTCCACTAATCATCTAGCCACAATGATCCCCTGGAAAACCTTGAGTTCTGCCGTTAGTGTTGATGTTAATTTGATGCTAATTTGTGAATTATGACTGATCCCGCAGCTTTCGGATATACAACACTGGTTCCAAATAAGTTGTGGAAAATGTAAACAAAAACCGAGTGTGATGACGCGCAAATCTAGTAAACCAACATCTTATTCACATCGCATCTATTATAACAGCATGGCTGTTATACATACAACACAGAGTCCAGGTGCTTGACTGGCCTATCTGCAGTCCAGACGTTTCACCAACTGAAAACATCTGGCTCATAATGAAACATAAGCTACAACAAAGAAGACCCAGGACTGTTGCACTGCTAGAATCCTATATCAGACAAGAATGCAGTAACATTTCAGATATCACAGCTTGCAGACACCTTTTGTATCTCTTTCTGTTGTCGATTTGAAAACTTCAGTTCACTTCAAAGGTTTCAGCTCATGTTTTAAGATTAAGTCCAGGGTTTAAATTGGGGCGGAGCGATCCGGA
The DNA here is from genome assembly GCF_027942865.1 of Odontesthes bonariensis. Lineage (NCBI taxonomy): Eukaryota > Metazoa > Chordata > Actinopteri > Atheriniformes > Atherinopsidae > Odontesthes > Odontesthes bonariensis. Next base: position 14,658,731 of record NC_134529.1, read on the forward strand.
GCGCAGCTCCGCCTGCTCACTTCGGACGGACCGGCAAACGGAGCTCCGCTCCGCCTGCTCCAGTGTTCATATTTAAAAAATATATATTTTTTAATGTGATTAAATTAATTTTTCAAGTCTTCTAAAAAAATTACAATTGTCAGGAAGGTTTGTCAATAATTACGCTGAAAATAAAAGCAAGTTTAGGTGAATTACAGCACTGTGCACATGCGCAGAGCCACGACATCACAGTTAGCATTATTCAATCCAGCCAGGCAGGCAGTGCAACATGCGCGTCCGAGATTTTCTCATCAAGTCGTGTCATTCTGAGTGAAACGAGTTTGCAGTTGGTCTGTGCTGTATCTTCGTGCTAGTTAAATATCACATCAGAATGTTTAAAAAAAGAGTTGGCTAACTGATTGAACGAATGCCTGCTGCAACGTAGCTTTGCGTATGGAAACTAGCAAACTTCTCTCTTGCAGCCTGGATAGCGTGCTCGACTCCCAATCCTATGAGTTTGGCCAAAGTTATGAGGTCGCTAAACTTCGTTATTCGTTACAAATGAGTTATTCTAATGGAAAGGATGAGTGGTAGCCTACTTCAGCACACATGGTAAAGGGGTAAATGGCAGTGTTGGTAGGGTAGGCTTTTGAAAGACTTTTTTTTTTTTTTTTTGCTTCGCTTGTTAATAACATCAGATGGATTCAGTGCCACAATGTCTTTAGGTAGCTCAATTCTTTTTCATTCTTTACTGTAGCTCATGTTGATTTTAACTACATTCCAGTTTGTGAGCCAGTGCATAGTGGACCACCCCCACATACATTGGTATTTAACTTGATTTTTCTGTTCAGACACTGTAACTCTTGACAATGAAGCGGACACTGAGGGACTTTTTCAGTGGGTTATGTTGAGGTCATTTTGGCAAAAAAAAACAGCCATATTTAATACATTGGATTATAAATTCCTAAAACCTGTGTTTAGAATTGGTAACCATCATATTGTATGCATTTAACAGTACCACTGTCAGGAGCAGCAAAGGAGTGAGTGCAGGCCCAGCTGCTAAAAATGTCTATTTCTAGAAATTCAAAATGGTAGACATGGAGAAGATTAATTTTTTCATGTATGAAAAGTGCAATTTTCCCAGTCATAATAAATACTTAGAATCTGATGGTGGTGGTGGTAAGTATTTGTGAAAAAGGTTAAAATTGTGAAAGGGCAGCATGAATTGACCACTGCGAGTGAAGGGCTCCCCCACTTTACAAAAGCCAATTTAAACACTGATTAAGTCTATGCTGGAGTTTGTGATCTTCATGCTTTGGATCGCTGTCCTAATGTAGAAGCTAGTCCCTTTTACTTTCTTGACTGAAAGCGCAAAAACTGCAAGAAAACTAGATATTTTATATAATCTATTCTTCCTTCTAGCTATGTGCTTGTTTTCTGTGCTGCACAACCCCAGAACATGAGCTTTAAATGTTTGACTTTCCTAAAGGTGATGTTTTCATTAAACGCTGCTTCTCCGAGTGCTATAAAACAGAGGAACGTACCAATATAATCAAATAACGCTGTCTAAATTTTTGCATTGAAAGGGTGATTGAGCTTGAAAGGCGTCGCTCAGACCTTTGTGACCGACGGACCTGTTCAGCTCTCAGACATGTTAGTAGTTTACATTTTTGCTTGTTCCACTTCAGCTTCAACATGATTCCATGCTGTCTACTGATTTTTTTTTTCTTTTTCTTAACCTCAAGAAAAGTCCGAAGATAGCAGATTACTCAAAATATCTGTGGGAAACTTTAGGTTCAGTCATGGTTTTGATGTGTATACACCACTGTATATGTATGAAGAGTGTGTCTGTTTGACAAGTTGCTCTCTCTGCTCGCCACCGCGTCGACTGACTCGGTCACCCCATCTCAACCCTCTGGGGAACATGATAAGTGCCGGGCTCATTAGCCTTTTTAATTGGTCAAGCGCGGTTGCGGTGGGCTGGTCTGTGGTCTGGCTACACGCCAAGCTTAAGTAAACCAACCCAGTGGAAACACTGTGCAGACTGACCAAAAGATCACATAGTGCAAAGACAGAATTTGACTCTGACTAAAGCAGATAAATTATCAAGTTAGGTTTATTCTTTGAATCCTGAATTTGATTCTAAAGTTTGGCTGAACTTTAATGGGTTTTCAATTAAAAAACTGGTTTTAATTAAACTTTCTAAAATGCCACAAGGAATCAATTTCTAAACTCCCTCCATATGACAGCCTGTTTGTTTCCCAACAAAACTGACTGCTTTATGTGAAATAATTTCAGGCACCTATTTATCAGCTGTTAAAAGATATTTCAGTCATTTAATTTCCTCTATAACCTTTGGCCTCTATCAAAAGTATTTATCAATAACGTCAAGACTGACATTTGACTTTAAATGTGCTTCTGTGGCTGATTTTTGAAAACTGGACTGATTACTTAAGAGTTTCTTGTCAAACATAGCTTTAACTTGTTTTTTCCCCCCTGGTGTGTTCGTGGGCGCGCATGTGTGAAAAACATTGTGCATGTGTGTGTGTGCACCGTGGCGTCTATAGCTTGTGGAGAATCCATCAAAGCTTATCATTATAAGTAAACATGACAGAGTGGACAAAATGTCTTGTGCGCCGCCAGACCTACTATCTGACCACAAGCCATATCTGTGATGATGGACTGATGTGGCGCTGGCCTGGACGAACCAGAGTCTGAGCCTGAGAGTGGGAGTGCATGTGTGAGCACACACAGACACACTTGAGAACGCACTTCAAAAGGTGCACACACATGAGACACAACAAGCACACACTTATGTTACCTTATATCTTTTGCATCTTGAAGGAATACTGCCCTTACAGTAAATGACAAGCTGACTTATTGCTCAGTCACAAATGGGCAGACACGGGCATAATTCATATAGGAATTTATTGCTGTTATTTATTAGCCAGTGTTGAGTGGGGTTCATAGTTTTAGCAATTAGTTGAACACAGACAGGATCCTTTTTTCTTTCTTTTTTTTTGTTTTTCTTCCAAAAAGAGATCGTTACTGTACAGGACAAGCCTCATTTTATGGCAGATGAGATCAGAGAAGCGTTAAGGAGTGCTGAGAGAGATTTATTAGTAATGTTAAGTCATAGTTCATGATCTGTGCTCATGGTTTCTTAAAGTGTTGGCACGAGCTGCAGTATGTCAAAAAAGATCATCAAAAAAAAACAAAAAAGGTTTTGGAAGTGAAGATACATCCCTATGCCATAAGGGTTTTAGAGCCTTTTCTTTTTTTTTTTTTTTTGCATTTACCAAAGGTGAGGTTTCTTGCATGTGTGTGCAAGTGTTGAGGTCAGCCTGTGTTCCTCTACTTGTTACAACACCACTGATAAGGAGGGTAAACAACCATGCACTGTTTGCTCCCCTATCACAGTCACATGATCCAAAAACCCTGATGACACAGACTGTGCATTTTGGAGGAGGTAAAATTCTGCTTTATGCCCACCTTTCCTGCAGGTTTCAGAGCTCTGCTCCTTGCTCGGAGTGCGGCCCCAGCACTGTCTGGGTAGTGAACTTTAAGAACTAGAACTCCAACATTGATAACCTCTCCCCTGCTGTTCAATTCCTGGGTCAAAGGTCATGGCTGCAGTGCCTCAGCTGACTTGGCAGATTGACAGTAGGTGTAGTGGCACTGGATGGTATACAGTACGGAGCTGTTTCAAGCCATGTCTTCATCACTTTCGTTCGCTTGTGTGTGTATGCAGAGGGTAGCTCTGTGGGTGAGGAGGGTCATTAACCTCACAGTTACCTAGAAGGTGGTCTTTAAAGCAGTCTGGGCTGTCCAAGACCACCAAGAGAGTGATGAATGTCTCACTCAAGTCTAAAATATTCAAGCCTAATGCATCATTTACAAATATTTAAAGAATTTTTGAGATATCTGTGTCTCCAGTCAACCTCAAATCTCTCTGGCACGGATTGGGTTGTGCGATCATATATCCATCCGTCGTTTTGGGGTGCTACGGTCTACAATGAAAGGCTGTAAACTGACATTTTAGCAATTATCATTTTCTTTGTTTCACTGCACACAGATAGAACTAGTATCATTCTCATGTCTGTATTGCAAGTGTGACCCAAGCTCGGCATAATGCAAACACCAAAACTGGCTGGACAGCTGGCTCAGTCCCAACAGGCCTACATAAGCACAGTAATGGCGTTTCTCATATACGAAAGTGTGAACACATAGAGATGTAAAATCACTGTGGTAGACTGAAGTCCGTCATGGAAAATAGTTGGAATGCTCTTCCACAGCTCTATCAGCTTGTTTGAAATCATTTTGCCAAAACAAACTCACCAAATAACAAAAGCTTCATGGTTTGCTGGTATGTCCAAAAAATTGTATTTGGCTTCGTCAGCTGTTGAGCCTGTCCAGCTTCTTCTTATTGCATTGTTAAGAGTAACTAAAGCCTTTTCTACACCAGACTGAAAACCCAGCAATATCCAATATCATCCGACCTTTGTCTTCAGTTGGAAAGTGTACAGCTGACTTTAGTTTGTGGGTTAATTAACTGTGGTACACACAAGTCATCTCCAGCAATGACTGGCACAGATAGAACGTGATATGATAGCCAAGTGGACAGTACCCGGTTAGAAAATCAGCTAAATCTGCTCAAGGTTTTAAGAAAGTTGACATCTAACAGAGTAATTGCTGTTGGTAATTCCTTCTTACAAACTTCACTTCTGGTAACCAGTATATGTTAGCCTGCAAAATTAAGTAATATTACAAAAGATGCAATCCTGCATTCTCGGTAAAAGAGCTAAAGTTAGGATATTGTATGAAAAATAGCACTGTCTTCGGGAAATTGCTGAAAGGACTGGAATGCTAATGCGGGGTATTTTTCATACAACTGCTGAAGTTAAAAGGAAATCGAGCTAATAATTTTGTTTTGATTATGTGTCAGAACAAGAGTTCTACCTTTTTGTTGTTGTACTTTTCCCAGTAAATAATAGTAGAAGATCCAGTATATGTACACATTGGTAGTCATGATTTGTGACATAGTCTGTAAGTGCAGGAGTCTAACAGACTCAACCACTTTGGTAATTGGTATGATGCTACTGTCATCATGTAGGTTAGTCATTTCCGCCTCTTTGACTCTTTGTCATCTAAGCCACAAATCCCATTTGTTTTTGCTCAAGCAGCACTCTTAACAGTGTTTAAGTGGCAGTGAGTTTGAAGTGGTGAAGGATATTAAAAAGTAAGTCTCATAATACCAAAACTGGGATGTTAAATGTTGAACACATAAACACACAATTAGAAACACCTTTTTTTTGAGTGGGTTGGATTTAAAAAGGTAGCTTTTGAAACAAGGATGAATTTGGAGGAAGTTTCAAAGTTACAGTAGACACAATGTTTGATGTCAGACAGGTATGACAATAATGCCAGCTGGGACGGCAAGAAATCAGCTTCACCGATTACATTGAAGGTCTGAATGTCACAGAATGCAACATTTACGTCATTAAATCTTTAATTCAGTTGAAATTGAATTATACTTTGTTAATCCCTGAGGGGAAGTTACACTGTCGGAGTAATATTGCGGTGCAGGAATGGCCTCCTGCACCTGCGGGGAGAGTGTGGTGGCAGACAGATCGAACACATCAGCTGTCCTCTAATAGAACTGAGCCTTCAGGAAACTTGACTTTACTCATTTTAACTTGGATACCAACGTTGAATTCCCCTCTAGTTCTGCCACTGGCTTTTGTTCTCCTTTTTTAAACATCTATTCAGTTATGTATTTGTATCAAAGCCACTTTGTTAGGTTTAAGAAATAAATACCTGGTTATGGTTAGGGGAAACAATACAGTTAGACATGAAAATCAGGACTTGCACAACGCTCATGTCGCTCACAAGCTATGTCTATGTGACTATGTATGTCACCTGCTGTCAGAGACACCGGCATCTTTGGACTGGTTAATGTGCACATGAAATGTAAAAGAAAAAAACTTTGCAGGGGACTGCAATGGGCCGCCGAAAAAAAATTAAGCCAGTATAGAATCACCTTAAACCTGTGGTCTGTCTGATGGCCAGCAGGAGGTGACTTCTCTGTTACAAAAAGGAATGTCCGATTGTATAAAAATCCATGGGAAAAATGACCCTATTTCTATATTCTCAGTCACTGTCTAGCCCTCTTCAATACAGTATGATACCTATTTTGCAAATTGAATCATTTTCACATATAAACATTGGAGGTTTTCTGGTTCTGACTTTCTCCACCGTTGCCTTTCACACACGCACTTCACAGTCTATGGCTCAATTGCTCCCTTGGGCATATATTCTAGGATGAGGACAGTGGCTCAATTAAAGATCCAGGTCCATTGCTAACTTAGCTCAACTCGACCGTATATGTAGACTTACTGACTGTGGTTTCATCTGTCTTTCATGCAAAGTGCCTATTAAAGTTTAACATCTTGTTTTATAAAAGAAGTTGTTTGGTGTGTTTTTAAGCTTGCTCTGAAGACTACTTGAAAACAATTTTTTTTCTCTCTCCAGATATCTTTGCTCTGAAACCTTGTGCTCGCAATAACTTGATAATTATCACAAAGCAAAATAAGCAATTTTCCCCCAAAACATTGAACTATTCCTTAAAAGAAAGGGAACGTCTTCTTCACTAGTCAACACTTGCAAATATCTGTTCAGCAGAATAAACATGATATTTAGTAATTTGATGTACTTTTCGTTTCTTTTTAATGAAAAGTAACCTTAAAAGTTTAGATAGTTTTTAAAAGCATCATTTTGATAATGAGTCATATCACAAGTTTAATTTCCACTGACTATCTTGACTCTAAAATGGTCAAATTAGTTCATTAGTTCACTCAGTTAGCGACAGAAATATTTAATTTGTTAAAAGTAGGATTAAAGAACTATACCAGTGATATTATCTTCATAATTGATAGGCTGTTTTTATTTTGACAGTTTTAATCAGGTCCGAAAATCCCCATTGTAAACACAACTGAATCCTTCCAATAGTTTTAACCTTCTGAGACATTTGTTGTAATTCCAAACTAGCAAGAAGTGATATTCAAATATTGATGATTTAGGAAGTGGCTTAGTGATGGGTTTGCAACCTGTCGTGGGTGTAACCTGCCTTTTACCCACTGGCAGCTGGGTTAGGCCCAAGCCCGCCCCTAAACATGAAGCAGTTGGATAAAGCAGGTGCAGAAGATGAATGGATTGAATCCCAATGATGCAAACAGTAACTATAGATAGATTATACTATAATATGTGAGCTTTTGCTGAATCATTTCCATCTGTTTTATTAGCCTTTTAGGATTAATAAAGTTTCATTTAGTTCAATTAGATTTTTATGCCAACCACCTCGACACAAAGCTGAAATCTATCAAAGCTCTGAGCTGTTTGTGAAACCGTCCAACAACTGTTGTGTATTTCAATGACTAACTCTATTTTAAAGATTTCTTGTCCTAATTGGTTTATTGCCCGGCACACTCTGTCAGCATTCTTACATCAGCCTGTAAGCTTACAGATAAAGGTCACTTTTCTTTAGAATACATCTGCTCTTCTGTTACACATTTTGGCTCATTATAATGAATTATGAGCCCCATATTCTCTATCAATTATCATTTGTGTGACATCTCCTTTTCTCAGTGTTTAGGTTTTGCCTCTCCTTGCTGGCATGGTGTACTTGAAGTTATCAGTGCTTGTAGTCTAAGCAAGAAGTGTGACGTCTGAGCTAAAATGATTTTAAATCAATCCAAGGCCTGAGCGGGGTCAGACCTTTGTGACAATGGCTGATTAGGTAGATATAGGCGCCATATCTTTTTCATTTGCACTGGCTTACCAAAACAAGGCAAGCACCGAACAAAACAGGGAAGTATTTTAGTCTCTGCTCTTGTTTAGGATTTCCAACTCCGACACCAGACACAAGTGCAATGTGATAATGAATGTGCTGATTGGTATTCTAGTAGTTGGCAAAAACATTTACAGTTGCATGAGAACTTAAATGTGTTTCATATTTTTGTTTGTCTGTGCACATGTGTTTCTTTTAAATAATATTACTTTAAAAAAAAAAATTATTGACAGGCACATCTATCCTATTTAGCTCTTGCGGGTCATGAAAAGATTACATTGTAAAAATTGTAATATCAGAGGCTGAAATGAAATTACATGTTTTCTATACAGATCTTATATGACAGGAAGACCATAGACAACACAAGCTGGACTTAGACTTAATATTATAGCTCTGTCTAAGGCACACATATTGAAAATATTACTCTGTAAAGAGTCAAAAGTTTACTGTTGCTCGTCCTTGTCTTTTTTTAGTGCTCAAAGTTCTGTTACAATGTGTATCTTTACTCTCGGGGGGGGGGGGGGGGGGGGGGGGGGGCATACTTGTAGTAAAAGCTGAGGGCATAAAAAGGAAGACAGACTGGAGGTAGAAAAGAAAGAAAACCTAATTCAAAGACCGCATTTACAGAAAACAAGGGGGTGGAGGGCCACATTTTGAACTATCCTATATCCGAGTCACATGGAGGTTTTGATGGTCTCGAAAGAGGACGATGAGACCCAGAGCCACAGGGTCCCTGCCAACACAAATCCTGCTCCCCACCACCACCCCCACCCCACAATCCTTTGCTCCTTGCAGGGTAAAGAGAGGAGGGGGCAGAGGAGGGCTGACGAGAGTCTGAACAGGCCGGAGGAGGGACACACCGGCGCCATGGCGATCCCTAAGACAACTTATCTCCTCTCTCACAATGATAGCGGCTGTCAAAATAACTGCCAAGATACACAGCCAGCCAGGAACTGGTTAACTCGTAGGCTGCCCAATCAGGCAACCACTGCCGGGGTCTCTGTCTTTTCACAACAAAGAGGGTTTTCTATCATCTCACTGCTCTCTTAAACTCAAATTAACTTGGCTGACTTTACTGTGATGAATGCCAAAAAAACACTAAATTTAATTCAATCTAAAGTAAAAACAACTATTTAAAGTGAATTGTGAGTGTGTCCATGCAAGCTTTAGACAGTATGCAAAACAAAGATGTTTATCAATGTCCATTAATATTGACATCTGTACTCGTCTAGCAGACACCGCTTTGAAAGCACGTTGCTCGGAAGTTTCACTTCATAAAAAGTCCATATCAAAGTTTTCCCCAAGGGTTGATGGTGTTTTTAATCTGTAGGATCTTTTGATAGGGCTGCTCTTGCCGCTTCATTTTGCATGACATTTGTAGTGAAATGTCGCCATCTGGTGGTTACAATGGCAAACTGCCAATTGTTACAACTGATGGCAAATTTCTATTCCAACCGCGGATCAATGGTGAAACAACAAGCCCCTCGGAACGGATGTGTAGCCCTCAACTTCAGCAGCCAGGTGCCTCTCCTCAACTTGGCCAATATAAGAGCAAGTCAAATAGAAAGAGAGAAAAGTAAAGAAATTAAGAGAAACACAACCATGAGGTTAGATTTCACATCCATCCCTGCTGGGGGACTACAGACGTCAATACTAAATGTGATATTTTGTCTTTTACATCTTCAAATGATGAGAGGGAAAAAAGTATTGTTCCCTGACCGGGAATCGAACCCGGGCCGCGGCGGTGAGAGCGCCGAATCCTAACCACTAGACCACCAGGGAGGAACTGATGCCGCTTCTACCTAATTCGCATATTCAATAATCATTTAGCAGGAGAGAACCTGGTAATATGGTGGGTTTTTTTTTCTAATACGACAACTCAGGATACATCAAGGAAAGCTAATGTTCCCGAAACATTTGTCAGTGCTTTAAGAAAATGGCGAAGTCCCCTGTCTTTTTTTTTTTTTTTTTTTTTTTTTTTAACCCTGTAGGCTACGTAACACCAGAGGGCGTTTCAAAGGGAGGAGGCTTAATTTTCATGAAGCAGTTCGAGGATGCACGCAAGGTATGTGAGCAATCTCAGATACCTGTTTTTTAATGTTAAATTCAGCGTTTAACGGCATTGTTTCACATCGGGGTTTTTGGCGTCAGTGTTTTCGCCAGGTTGCATCAACAGGAATGCCTCGTGGAAGTGAGAAGGTTTAGGAACCGACCGCAAGATTGTTCCCACCACCGACACCGGGTTGCTATTGTCTGTAAACAAAGTGGCTAGTTAGCACGGCTAGCGTCAGCTGTCAAGTCAGCTGGAACGAGACATGGACCTTGTTCGATGTGTGCCTATATTTGCTCAGAACAAGGTGTCAGCCCACACGGCTTCGACACCAGCAGAGCTAGACATCAGTTTGTTTTGTTGGTGCTGCACCACAAAAGGTGGAGGAAGGCTGGTCAGCGGTTCGTGCATGGAGGAATTGCCATTTAGCGAGCTATTGTAAAGTATGGATTCAGCTAAATGCGATGATGTTGCTTGCAAATGTTGCCTCCCCCCCCCCCCCCCCCCCTTGTGTTTAGCCATTTACCTGTTATATAACGCAATGAACTGCAGTTGTCCAGATTCTGCTCCTTAAGGTGTTTGCTTGCGCACGACTGTTCGTTCAATTTCAGCTTAATCCTGTTGTGTTAGCGGGTATCTTACAGCTGGGATGACTGTTTACATCCAATGGATTCCCGTACGGTTACTGCTAATAATAGACACACGGGCTTCTGCCATATTACATATCAAAATACACATTCACCTCGAAAACTAGGAGCAGATGTGGCTGTATGGTGGTGCATTTCCACCCTTTAGGTTTGCCAGCTGCCCAACCTGGCGTGCTTATTATGGGATGCTTTCAACGCCCTCTACTTCAGCTGAGGGGTTTATGACTTAAGCGATCGGGCATTAGTCTAGTGAGTGCAGTTTGAGGGAGGAGGCAGCCTGAGAGCTTTCTAATTTGCTTATTTCTTTCTTTTCACAGGAGGAGAAGGAAGTGTGAGATCACAGCGTGAGACGTGATCTTCCCGAAGTTGTGTCCGCTGGCTTGGACACACGGAGTGGTTGTGGGTGGATGTTTGTATGGATGCACTAACCATAACTTTAAGATTTAGGACCTAGGCCTGATGGAAAAGAGAGACAGAAAGCCGGGATATTTTGCCAGGTAAGGGACTGTGAGTGTGTGTGTGCGTGCGTGTTTTTAAATTGCCACAGAGTAGTACTTTAGTCTCAGTATCTTTTGCTTTAATTTGTTGTTGGCTGCTACTTGTTTGTGCTTAAGAGCATGCACAGACAGTGACATTGATATTTAGTAATAAAGCGCCAGATCACATGCAGCAAAGGGATTATCTTTGAGTCTTTTTGCATTTTGTGCAACACGCAGCATCTTGAATTCGCAGCAGTCATGTGTTTGAAGAAGAAAAAGAAAATGTAAACATGGTCATTGTTATAGAACAGGATGCAAACCTTCATGCATGGTGCTCAGCAACCTTTGGTTGTATCAACAAAGCTGGTTTATCAGCACCAACGACAAAAAAAAACCAAATCTTGTCCTGACTCAGGTTACAGCCCAGCTGCAGTGTTAGGTTTCTTCCAGGATTATTCCTCCAATATATCAGAAGTTATCCATGACTCTCATTCCATTGCTGTAAATCTCAGTGAATGTCGGTGTGGGCATCAACTCTGGATCTCTCTGGATCTATGAAGCCTGCGGATCACATTCGGATGTGTAACCCTGTAAAATGAAATAAAAACAAACATTTATCTGGGCCATAGCTTGTTAAAGCGTGACAGCTTTTGGCTTTTTCATTGTGCTGCCTGGTCATTTGAGATACATTTACCACCGGTACATTCCCACCTCAATTAAGTTACCCGTCTCTGAGCTGCGCCCACCTCACAAGGCCTCATTAATCAGCGTAATGCATCGGTGTTCATGCAGGCACTGGGGCGATGCTGACTTTAAAATTGGATTTTGGCAGCATTGTGAAACGAGATATTGGGAAATGTGTGGAAAGAGGCTTATCGTGGAATATGGTGTATAGAGTGACAAGAACTCATCAGGCTATCAGCAAATTGCTGCCCTCGGCCTGTGACGTCTGCACAGGTCAGACGTCCTGTGCAGCTGAGTCTTTGAATGATCAAAGTGGATGAGTGGAACTTAGGGATGTCCTGCCGTGTAATCTTTCTTGAACGGGTGTAGAAGCCTTGATCCTCACTTCAGAATACAATAGGGATGTTTGCCTTCTGCCTCACATAATGGAACTAGATGGCTTGCTGTGCTCAGAGTGCGAAAAATTTCTGCAGAACTCGACATCACTTCCAATCCTCGCTGTGATCATCCACCTTGTCACTGTGCAGATGGAAGAGTGCATACTCCTGATAGCAAGATTTGTATTCCAAATGTGTGACGGGATGTAACCAGCTGTTTTCTCCTTCTTTTTTTGATGGTAATGTCAGCTAAACGGTCACAGAAGACCTGTCAGAAACCTGTCTTTTTCCATTTGTTTCCGTTTGAATCAGGAATCTAAAGCGATGGTTGTTACTGTTAACATTCCGCTGGCCATCACAAGCATGACGAGCAAAACAATTAGTTGCAACACAGGTTTTGGATTTCCCAGAGCAACTGGACCTGAATTTCTCTCAGTAAAGAGACCTCGATGACGATACGGAAAACATCTCCCCAGTAGATATCTTTCAAACTCAGCAACTGGCACAAGAACAATCGAGGTGTATTAAAGTCCTGAGGGTAAAGGTCGAAGTGCGTATCATCGGATTCATGCGGCCGACAGAAAGTCCGCTGTAAAGCCCAGCTGCCGCGCTGTGTGTTTGGACAGAGAGTGGATAGATCAGGAACAGAAATAGGCCTTATCGTCCGACACGGCTAACAAATGAACAACTATGTGTCCTGTTAGTTGTGGTGTATGCTGCCCCGCTTCATGGCAAGTAGATCAAAGGTTATACCGTTGAACTGAAAAGTGAAAGCGAGTTTCAACAATCTTATCTGCCTCAAGAATAAATGTTAAACACATTTTCTTTCTTTTTGCATTTGATCTCTCCTGCCACTCCTACGAGGCACTTTTTGATGTGCCGTAGCGTGAAAAAATGTCCGATCCAAATAAGGTTTGATGGATTTTTAGGGGAAACCAATGAGCGTCTGATAGGAAAATCCAATACGAGGCGTTTGGTTTCCATCAAAAACGACCCCGAAATAAACCGGGAACGGTCTAAAAACAGCACAGTTTAGGCTGAGTGCTCAACAGCATAAATATCAATTCACATGGGAATTAGTGGCATAGCTGGAACAAGACTACGTTTGTCCCGCAGCTTCGCTGAGCTTGAGCTTGAGAAATCACAGAACAGTGCAGACATGAAGAGCGCATGAAGACTGAAAGCTTGTTGCTGCCATAGCCGCTTGTTTCATAAATGCCACATTATATTCAGCCCGATAAGCACGTGCCAGGTAGTGTTTTTGTAAGCACTCAAACAAAAACGTTGAGTTTCATCTTCTCTTGGTCCTGGTGCTGTTTTCCAGAAAGTAGGCCTAACGAACTCCAACCTAACTGAGTCCGAACCCTGAAATCAGAAACTCGAGCTTTCAGTACCAGAACTGCTGATCCGGGTTGGCCGTGTCAGCTCCGTGTATGTTCCCTCTGAGTTAAGCCGAGTGTTTAGGTAATGGGAATAAGAAGTATTTGTGAAAAGAGGAAAATGGCAGTCATTCCTTATTTACACAACATGAATTTGCTGTATTAGAGGATTTGCTTGTGTAGATGAATCAGATTTTTTTTAAATTCTTTTATAGCTGTAACCTGGTGGAGCAAAATGCACGCTGCTGCATCTCAAACTGAAAACACATGGTCTACTCAAGGATCTGTGGTTGTAAAGTTGTAGTTTGACCCCAAAATAATGATGTGTTTAGTTTCAGACAGTCCAATTTTACATTTAATATGCATTTAATACGTTTGAGACATCAAATGTATACCGCCAGAAACTCGGCCTTGAGCTACATTTTGTCCTGTTATTAAAATCCTTGTTATTAAAAAGCACCACAGTCATCTTTGCCATGATTGTTCTGGCCCATGTGTTCAAGGCTTTTTTTAGAGTTTTGTTTTCTTTAAACGGTGCCAACTGTAGTGATGTACAATGAATGCATCAGTGCAGGGGAACTGGAGTTTCAGCAAGGCGCATGAAGGGGTACAATGTATATATCCTATTCTGAATTCTTATTCTGTGTTCATAAGATCAGAAAAGTGATGAGCAGTGATTGAACACAAATTTGTCTCTTTCAAGCTTAATATCATTCTGTTTGATTATGGAATTATTTCAGAATGACCCTTCATGTGCCACAGGAGGATCAGACGGAGTGACTTTGGCTTAGTTTTTTTATGAAAGTGAGGGAGTTTGTAGAAGCCAGAGATTGTTTTGGAGCTAGCTGCTGTATGCGGTAGTCCTTTTAAAGCACTTCCTCGTTGGCTTCATATTTCAAACCTGGTGGCTACGACAGTCTTTTCTATCTGGTTTTATCAGTTGTTTCACTCTCTGCAAGAGGGAAGAGTCAAAGAGAAAGTCAGCACGTTGAAGTGCTGACTGATCACGAGTTTAAGTTACTTTGTTTCGGGAACAGACAACTTAGCGTTACCTTTAACTCTGTAAAAAATCCGATGTCTGGAACATTGCCCTGGAAATGGATGAGCTGTTTACACACTGAATGTTCTGAGTTAGAGAAGAAGCGCTTAATAGTAGATGATGAGATGAAGGGGAGACTTTGATCTGAGATCTGAGAAATGCCCCCGAGTGAAACAGATGGTGCTGCGGAGAGCGTGTCTGCAGATTCTCGAGCTCACCACCAGATGCATGCTGCTTCGGTTAAAGTGGGAGAATGACTTAAGACTATGGGAGGGGACACCTGAGTTTCCAACCGTCTGCAGACTTATTGACCCAATCTCTCCTTCCATTAAAGCACTTCGACACTTAAGATGCTCCTCTTCAATTGTTCTGTTTTCGCTCTCTTTGCCTGGGGCTGTGTGCAGGGCAGCATTACCCCAAACCGTCAAAGTCTTACATAAATCATTAGGGGCTTGTCTTTCTTTGACATACTCGGATCCTCTCGGAGAGCACACAATAGCCCCAGCCGCACCACTAACCTCAGGTTCCAGTGCACTGCAATGCTCTCTTTAATGCACCCCATCGTTCCCTCTCTTATCAATGATTTAACAGGGGGAAAAAAGCCAGCCTGTGCAAACAGTAAAGCTGACGCAGCAAAATCAAGACAAACAAAAGTTTTAGATACCAGTCAATAAAGTCTGTGGTATTTGCTGCTTACAGAATATGTAATGAGAATCTGAAGATTTAGGTGAACCTAACTTCAGCCTCAACACTTGCAGAACGTTTCAAGTAGCACAGTATACAGTACTGATTTCAAATTAAATACATTTTTTGTTTTCTTCTGTGTCCTGTAAGGCTGAAAAGGCGGAAGCAGCTTAAGCAGAGCCAATCAGAAAAGAGTCCAAATGAGCAGAGCCCGGCAATCATCTCCCGTGACAGCGACCCCAACACGGACCCACAGAGAGTAACAGCAAAGTCACCTGCAGGTTTGGGTGAGAAAGTCTTCTCGTGCATTTATCGGAATCTGTACAGAAAATCTTATCTAAGATGTGGCTGTGAATGTATCCCTAAATTCCTATACGGCCCCAGATAACCGTCATATAGTCCAAAGTCTTTAATATATGATGTAGCGGATTTGAGGATTAATTAAAAGCCTCCTTTGACAGCTTGCTTTACCAACTCTGCTGTGTGAAATGGCTCTGTAAATGCTGATGTAAGCCACTCTGTTATCTCTGCTTGGGACACTTCTGCTGCAGGTTTCATTAAGTTAGTGGTTGGAAGAGGTAAGGTAATGAAAAAGCCATTAACATTCGTGACTTAGCTGACCACCGCAACTGTCCAGTTCCCAAAATTGAGATGATAAACCAGATGTATTTAACAGCACGATTCTCATTTTTTTGTAAAACTGCTGCAAAATCACAATGCAGCTCAGACAAAACATTCCATTCAATGCAATAAGAGTTAACTTTTGTGTCATGGCTTCATTTAAGCGTTAATGGACACTATATTACTTACTAGCATTGGTATTTTCTGTTCCCTTTATTGCTTAAAAAGAGAAAACAACGATCTATATTGAGTCTTCCACTCACTATCAATATTTCACATGTTCCTCTCTTATTTACAAATATTATTCTGTGACCGAGTAACACGGTACACTCCTGTGTTGGAAACAATCATTTGTGGTAAAACAACCTCAGCAGTTTTAAACGGGAAGTTGCATAACCATCATCCTGTGCTGTTTAACAATGGATGGGGACACCGAAGGCGCTTTATTCACAAGGTTTGTGGGCACAAAGATTTGCTGCAAGTCTTAAATCAGATTTAAAAAGATACACCCCTAGGAATATATATAGTCCTAGGAAGGAGGGCAGCCTCTTTGTCCCTCTGTATGATCCTATGAGGTGGAGAAGATAACAGCTCTAATTGGTCAGTAAGACTAATTTTAGATCGGCTATCTGTATCTAAAGTCTGTGGTTGTATCATTTTGTCGGTATGTAAGTGCAAGTATAATCTAAGCAATTCAGACTTCTGTATTTAGGGCTTGCTACATTATAAAATGTATGCACCGTGTTACTGAGATCGCTTCTAGCGTGTATTCTCATCACACGCAGTTTATTGACAGTGATGATGAACTTCAGTCAAATGCGCAGTGGATCAGCCTTCTGTGTAAACTGTGATGTAATGAATTGCAGGCTACACAATACACTTTATCACAATACACTGCCTGGTTCATGCTCTGCACTGCAATAAAAGACGGCTCCCTTTGCCATATCATGCAAAGCATGGTGTCAGACACTGCCCTGTACACACTCAATGAATGTAGTATAGTTTTCAGAGGAGTGGCAGCGGTCTTGTCTTTGATGCCGAGTACATTTGGGAGCTGGAGTTTTGAAGTATAATGCTTAGTCATGGCCTCTGATTCCATAGAGGGCAGCGGCATAATGAGGCAGACGGGGAGCGTGCACTAATAGCCTCTGTGTTCTTGTAGGAAAAAAAACACTGACTGTGAAACTCGTCTACAACAAGAGTTGTGTTATTTGTGTGTATTTACAATAACTGATTTGGCATTTGCTGTGTCTTAAAGTTGTATAATGACAGGGAACAAACTACTGGTACTGGATGAAAAGTATCCCAGGGGATTTAAGTCAAGTCAAGTCAAATTTATTTATATAGCACATTTCATGTACAAAACAAGTCAAAGTTGCTTCACATAAAATAAAAGCATTGCAGCAGGGAGTGTAAGAAGCATTAAAAATACATAAAAGAATATAAAGAGAAACAAATAAAATGATTAAAATGAATTTAAAAACAACAATCTAGATAAGTTCAAAAATACCGTGCAGATTTCATGCATAGACACATGAGAGAGATGTTTTTAACCTGGATTTAAAAATGTCTCCATTTGGTGAAAGTTTAATCTCCACTGGCAGTTTGTTCCACTTCTTTGCAGCATAACAGCTAAATGCTGCTTCTCCATGTTTAGTCTGGACTCTGGACTGGACCAGCTGACCTGAGTCCTTGGATCTAAGAGCTCTGCTGGGTTTATATTCTCTGAACATATCACAGATGGATTTTGGCCCTAAACCGTTCTGGGATTTGTAAACCATCCCAGAACGGCTTTTAAAATCTATTCTATGACTGACTGGAAGCCAGTGTAAAGATTTTAAAACTGGTGTGATGTGTTCAGGTCTCTTAGTCCTGGTTAAAACTCTAGCAGCAGCGTTCTGGATGAGCTGCGTTTAGAGGGATCGCTCAGTGAGGATCTTTCTTTATGCTGCCTTAGCCGGATGGTGATTCCATCTTTTGAATTACCAGATGGACAGAACTAAACAGTGTATTAGTTGTTGTTTTTAGCAGTTTTCCACTTTCAGTAATCTTTTTTTTTATTTTTGGTTTTTTTTTATTATTACATTCCTTGTTCACTCAGGTGATGGCTGTAAAAGCAACAATCAGACAAAGATGGAGAAGAAGAGGCCACCAGGGACCGTGGAGTTTATTGTAAGTAACACAACACTGATTGCACCGCTTAGTTAACATGCTGCAAACCGAAAGGTTGTTAATTGCCTCCTAAAGTGTTTTGATCTGTGTAAAAAAAAATAAAAAAATAAAAAAATCCTCAGAGACGGCATCTCTTGTTACAGGTGGGACCTGATGATTCCCTCAACAGCATAGCACTCAAATTCAACATCACCCCAAACAAGCTGGTGCAGCTGAACAAGCTCTTCACTCGCAGCATCTACCCCGGTCAGGTGAGAGTACTCTGACTGTATTGTACAGTGTTGTTTCATTCTCCTCATTGTGGATGTGCTGAGCATCGACTGTCCATCGTTACAGAAGCTGTTTGTTCCAGATTTGAGCCAATCCGAAACTGACCTAAAGTCTCCTAGTTCATGTGAACCCTCTTTGAGTAACGGCTCGTCTGACAAGCCATCACATGTAAGTAAATCCAGACTCGTGATGCTGCATAGAGAACCTGGTCTGTTGTGCTTTAATATACAGAAGACATTTAGGTCCTGGTGGCCTAATGCTCATATCCTACAAGGGGTTTCATTTTTTCTTCAAAGTCTGAATATCCTTTAAAATGTGGGGAAACTTTGCAGCGTCGGTGCTCTTTAAACTGATGCATCAGACTGTTAGAATTAGCGTGCCTGGTGATCCAACAGGGGACGCTTTAGTATCAGCCCGACCTAATACATACCTTACTAACCACTCATTAAAATAAGCTAATGTTGTTTGAAAGGGGCAAAGAAATTGCTAACAGAGCCATCCTAAAAGGACAGTTATGACACCACTTAATCTGAAAAGAAAAGTTTTTATTTTTTATTTTACACTATAAATGGTACAGTAATGATCGAAGATACATTTGAAGAATTTCTGGTTTATTTCAAATTAGTGTGAACTTCTTTTCGGAAAGAGTGACAGCTCTCTACCCCAGAACTGCTCTGACTGTTGGTTTTGATGAAATGTTTGATGAAACCCTGCAGTCATCTTGGAGCTACAGACAAGTAAAGACGGTGGAGCTCTACAAACTTTACTGAAAATGATCTGTCCACATTTTCTAGAAATCTGAGGCAGTTGTATTGACGTGAAGAATGGCTTTCATGTTCATGATTTCATTTCATCTTGAAATAGATTTTATATAAGGATCAAATGTTTTTTTCCCATCGTAGTTTGCTTTATGGGAAAAGTTATTCTAAAAATAACAAGCATGACACGGAGGCCTTTGATTTGTTCTTCCGACGTGTTTCAGGACAGCACGCAAAGCTGCCGGTCAGCAAAGTCCATCCGCCGTCAGCTCTCCCCAAACTCGGAGGACGAGAGCCCGGCAACGGTTAGATTCATCAAGATGAGCTGCAAATTCTTCACTGATGGCATGGTGAGAAGCTTGGATCATTCGGTGGTATCGGGTATTAATGTAGACGTAGATTAGTGATGATTTATTTTCACGTCATTATCTTTTACTGGTATTTACAAACAAGATTTTAGTACTTTTGTCATTTTATGTGCAAAAGAAGACACTATTTGTCAATGAATATTAAGTCTCATAATATATGATTAAAATATTGACCTGATTTGAGTTTGAACACTTTGTTTTTTTTCCTGGATAAAGTAAGCTCGTCGTTATCATTGAGTATTGCCTTCTCATGTGCCCCTCTCATTTCAGGGAGTGGTTGGAGGCGTGCTGATCGTGACACCCAACAACATCATGTTTGACCCCCACAAGTCTGACCCGCTTGTGATCGAGAACGGCTGCGAGGAGTACGGCCTCATCTGCCCCATGGAGGAGGTGGTGTCTGTTGCGCTGTATGACGACGTGTCACGCATGAACCTCAAAGACGCTCTGCCATCGTAAGGGCTCCCAACAACCTCACTGGCCACACTTCCCCTCTTCTCTAACCGTTCCTTCAGGCTTCAGCCCTTGTTCCTTCTTTCTTGTTCCTCGTTCCAGTTTCTATTTTGCTGGTCCGAACTGTCTGACAACCACTTGAATGTGCCACATTCCCCTCAATCTACGTTCTTCGCTTTCTTTGTTTACATTGAGAATCTCATCCACGCACACAAAAAAAAGTTTTAATCTCGTGTAATGCCGGTTTAACATCTTCACGTCTTCATTTTGACCTTTTTGATTTGTTCAGACCATTCCGTGTTTCATCACATTTGTTCTTTTTAAGTTATGTGACATGTTAATTTCTGTCGGACATTTTCTTTTTCTTTGTTTCCCCTTGTTCTGTTTTTTTTTTTTTTTTTTCCCCATCCTCGTCCTCGTCCCCGTGACCTCACAGAGATCTACCCCAGGATCTGTGTCCTGTGTACAGGCCCGGTGAATGGGAGCAGCTGCCGTCGGAGCGGGATCTCAACCCCTTCAGCCGATATGAAGCTATGGTTCCAAAGCAACCAATAGTTTTGGATGACATTGAATCTGCCCTCTCTGAAACTGGTGAGATGTCATCAAATGCTGATGTTTGAGATTCTGTTTCCTTGATTGGTAGTATTTCTGGGTTACATCTTTTAAGGTTTTCTTTAACAAGTAGATATTGGTGTTGATTTGATGACGGTTCAGCCTGAAGACGGGATGCTCTGATCGTAACATTTGTCCTCATGTTTCTACTGTTCTTTGACATTTTAAAGATGAGCCAATGAGTTTATTGTATAATTAGTGCTTATATTAATCCAGGGTCTGTCATGAATATATATTAACATCAAACAAAACCCATTCTTAACCCCCTGGGAGTACAGAAAACGAGCAGGCAGAGAAGTCTCCATCTGACGAAGGATTCACTGAGCTGGAGCCCACTGTTAATGGGAGCACAGAGGAGGCAGAGGGGACGTCCTCCACCACACTCTGCACTGTCGGCAGAGACCATCATGACATTGTAGGACCAACCGGTCCAAGCCAGGAAACAGTCCAGAAGAAGCAGATGCTTGGCCAAACTAAAGGGAAGCTGGATGATGAAGAGGATGAAGGCGTAGCTCAGAACAGCTCCATCGAGGATGGAGAGTCCATGCAATCCTCCTTAGAGACTGAAAAACAGGGCGGCGTGCATGATAAACCTGAAAGCCAAGAGGTAACTAAAACCAAAGATGTCAAATCTGAAGAGCTGCTAAATAGTGTAGATGACGAAGTAATCAGGAAGTTGAGTCTTAAGGAGGCTTCAGAGGTTCGTGGGAGGTCTGCACTGGAAAGACAAAGCCCAGACAGGCCAGCAGAGGGCGACGAACTCAGTGAGGAGGAGAAACGGAATAAAAACTACGAAGCAGAGATGAAGTCCTGGTTGCTGGAGAGAATGCAGGCTCCAATAGAAGGTACAGATTACACATTATATATGCTTGATTATACTGAGATATTCATATGTTAGATGTGTTACACAGTCCCAAAGTGTGGTAAATTCAATTTAATTTCTTTTCTCTTTTTTTTTTTCTTTCATATTTGTGATCAGACATGCTTCTCTCATCTGAGGAGAAAAGCAAAAACCCGCCTATGTTCCTCTGCTTCAAAGTTGGAAAGCCAATGAGGAAGTCTTTTGTCATTGGCATGACTTCCAGTCCTGCCCACTCATTCGGGAGCCGGGAGAAGCAGCCAGAGTATTGGTTTGCTGTGCCTCAGGAAAGGTGAGATGCTGACGAGACTCTATTCACAAATGAAGAAATATATATATATCTGTAGGTGCAGCTTTTTTTTGTTTTTGTTTTTTTATGGCGGTTTTGGTTCTTAAGTGAAATATGTTTGTGATACAGCCCTATCTATATATATATATATATATATATACTCTGTATGTGTGTGTTTTCCAGGGTGCACGATCTGTATTCATTTTTCGTTCAGTGGTCTCCTGATGTGTACGGGAATGAAGCTCGCGAGCAGGGTTTTGTCGTGGTGGAAAAAGATGAGCTGGACATGATCGATAACTTTTTCAGTGACCCTGCGTCTTGCAGCTGGGAGGTGAAGAAATAGAGCAAAGTCCGTCTCCCCCCCCATGTCTGTGTTTGTGCATAACAGAATAAACACTGTTGTGATTTGTTCGCTGACATTGTTCTGTCTTTTTTCACTTTGGCCTCGACCTTTCTACCATTGTTTACCTCTATACTTGTTGTGCTCCAGATCATCACCATTGATGAGGCTAAACGTAGGCAGAGTTTTGGCAGCTGTGACAGAGACTTGTCTGTGGACGCACTGCCCATCCTCATTGATAGCAGCGATCTGCTGCAAGACACTCACATTGAGAAGGTAATCATAAAATCCACGACACAGATTCCTAACCCAAGTAAATCAACCCCTTTATTTATAAGGACTTAGTTTGAATTCTGAGAACAGTTATGTCAAGTTCCCTTCTGTTTCTTAGTCTGAAGATCTCCTTTTCTTTTCTTTTTTTTTTCCTCCAGGTTGCCTGTCGCCTGCCAGCCCGCGTGCAGGGATACCCGTGGAGAATAGCCTACAGCACTGAGAAACATGGGACCAGTCTGAAGACTCTTTACAGGAACCTGGCAGAGGTGGACAGTCCTGTGCTACTGGTCATCAAAGACCTGGATCATCAGGTAAATACAGGTCACTATTAAAAGGGGCTTCCCTGTGGATGATGCAGTTGGTGAGTAGCCATTACATATCCTCATTAAAGTATTCTTACCTCTGGCAAGGAGGGTTGTTAACTTGTGTTGTTTAGACGGTTTTACTGAGTATTAGTTTTCAACACTGCAGCAGTTGTTATTAATAGCATATTAGCATGTTTAGATTATTAGATTATGATTTCCAGAATTTTAAATTTAATATTTAGATTTTACTCTCTTCACAGATATTTGGGGCATTCTCAACTCATCCCTTCAGAGTGAGCGAACACTGCTATGGCACTGGAGAGACTTTCCTCTTTAGCTTCTGCCCTGAAATTAAGGTTTGTGCTCCATCAGTTTAAGATCTCGGGTTTGATGTCCAACGGTATCTCTGAATTTCAGAAGGCGAGACATAATGTTTGAATATATTTTCAGGTTTACCGCTGGACGGGGGAGAATTCTTACTTTGTGAAAGGCAACACTGACTCTCTGCAGATGGGAGGAGGAGGGTGAGTACTTAAAGTGAAACGTGTCTCGGTTGTTTGAACCACGGAACAGCGAAGGGTTTTTCTAACTACTGCGTTCCTGTGTTTGCCTTCTCCTCTGCAGCGGTCAGCTGGGTCTCTGGCTGGATGCCGAGCTGTACCGAGGCACCACCACAAAATGCGCCACGTTCAACAACCAGCCGCTCTCCTCCCAGCAGGACTTCAACATCCACAGTCTGGAGGTCTGGACCTTCGAGTAGCCTCATCTGCTCATGCTCCTTCCACATTCACTCTCTGAATTCACAAACCCCAAAACCTTAAAGCACCCCAAGTCTATTATGCATCACTTGGAGGCCAACTTAGTGACCCACAAAAGACTCTGAGCATCATGTGAGACAGACGCAACCCGTGGAGCCGAGACGTCAGTATTCTGTGGGCTGTTTTGAGGTAGGCCTGATCATCGGGTAGGCTGACGAGTTTATGTTCAGTTCACAAAAAGGCAGAAGGGTGAGAAAAGGTCTGCTCTCAGTTCATTGGTTGCCTTAAATATCAGACAACAATTCCAGCTTCTAAAGCATGCAGGCTGCCTTACCACTAAACGCTTACAAGGAGATGAGATGAGAGGGGAGGGCTGCTTTTTCACTCTGTGACCGTCATCTGAAAAAGCCAAACTGTTGTTGTTAAACCACAAAGAGCTGGCTTTATATCTGTACCAAGGAATAAGGAGTCCCTCTGTGCTCTGAGCTTGACATGGCAGAAATGATAGATGATGTTGATATAGTTTGTATGTTCCACAGTGAATAGAATTATGTCATGAAGATATTTTCAATGGTAACCTCTGGAAATGACCAGAGATGCTTTTTAGATCCTCCTACATCAAATTGAGTCTCAAAATTGTTTACAATGGAAGCGTTCACTTCCGACCCTGAAAGCTGTGTTGTTGTCTTAGTTTGAGTTTTAGATGACACGAGTGAGTCCCATTTCATTTCCTCATTGTAACGTGTGACGTCTCTTCTCTCTGCTCAATCCAAAACAACTGGTGGAGCCAGAAAAAGTGACCAAATATCTTCTTTTTCACGTCATGTTTGTTATGAGCTCTTTGTATTTTATAGAAATATTTTTTCATTTTATTTTTGCATTCTGTTTTTACAAAGAATGTTCAGTTGTTTTTTTTGTTTTTTTAATAAACCTTATAGAAATGTTGTTCTAAAGATTTCATTTGTCTATTCAATATTTAATTCAAATCTCAACCCGCCCCTCCCCAACTGTTTTTTGGTCATTGTTCTTCAGCCAGCTGAGGTTGAACATGACTTCACTTTGCACTACAGGATGCAGCCCATGCTGTGTTTATGCCCTTAGTAATGAAGCGTTTCTTCAATGTAGAAATTGTTACTGAATGTTGTTGAATCATTAACTGCAGGAGGGAAGCTGCCTGTCCAAACCACAGCTCAGCCTGAGCTTTATACTTACAAATGGATGGAGAAGGGATCATCAGTTTTTTGCACTCTAAAATGCCACTAACTAAAAATTTGAGTATACTAACATGGAAATGAAACGTTCATTTATGTCCTTTGTATGTGATACAGGCTGGTAGAGCATGTACATGCAGAACAGCAAAAAAGTGCGACACCACTACCTGCCATACTCTTCACTAATGCCAGTTATCGCTTCATGTGAAAATGAGCTTTGTTGTTTGAAGCTGTTCAGTGTTGTAACTGTGAATGCTCCCTAAGTATTATTTCTTGTGAATCCAAAACTGCTGTGATCTGTGATATCACCAAGGATCTATTTATTGTGTTGTTATTGCAACCACATTTAAACCTAAATAAATGTTAAATATACATATATAACACTGGCTTGGTGGTTCTTCTTGTTGGTGGTCCAAACTGATGGGAGTTCAACTGGTCTTAATTTTCCTCCAATTCGTCAGCCACATTTAAGATGAGCACATCCAACGACTCCTTTCATTTGTAATTCATCTTAAGAAAGTTTTCAAAACCCATTCAAATACTGTTGAACATGTTCATACAGGGTTTATACCAAATCAAAACGGGAGGTAAATAATTTTCCATTCACTCAAAGCTATTTTTATAACAGGATTAAGTAGTAAATCCTTTTTTTTTTTTTTTTTTTTTAAATCTATATCTGAAATAGAAGTAAAAACTTGCCAGTCTGACACCACTAATTGTTACCTACATCAACTCTGTGCTTGTTCCCATGAAATTCCATAGAAATAAATGCAGGTCATTTTAGACCCACTTATGGAAGCTTGGGGTAGTAATACACAAAAAAACAATTGTAAAATGTATATGGGGTAAGTGGAAAGTTTTAAATGGCACGATATCAATAACATGATTTTTGAGGAATAGCTGGATATATGAAATGATAACAACTTTTTGTTACAAAGATATTACAAGAAAAAATTTTGGGTCATTTTTGACCCACGGTTAAGCGCGGAATATTCTCTCTTCGTTTTATAGACGATCTTCGGCAGAAGTGCATGACGTCACTCCAACAACTGTAGCGATAAGTCCAGAGTGGTTACTCTATTAGCTCTGGATAAGTCGTATTCATGGCGGAAAACGAAACGAACATTAATGAAGATACTAATGAGGAGTGTATTTTCTGCCAGATAGCGAACGATCAAGACAAAGAAGTGAATGTCCTTTATCAGGTATGGCGATTTAATATACCCTGTAAACTTGGGTTTCTTAAAGGGAACTCTCTGGATTCATCTAATCCAGGAAGTGTTGTAGTAGATAAATACAAAAATACAACAAATGTGTACGCGAGTGTACGCTTTGGGGTTTGACAAGAGTTCTCATTACGGGAACATTAAAGACACTTTAAGCAACAAAACCAGAAAGGCAACCCTTCAAAATGTGACCGAGGGTGGGGCAGAAGAGAACAGGAGGAGGAGGAAATCGGTTCTCACAATATATTTCGAGAACCGGTGTCCTCGTGCTCCCTAATTCCTACAGGGAGACCCCAAAAACTGACCAGGAAGCCGGAGCAGAATACAAAAAATAAATAAATAAATAAAATTAAAATAATAAAAACTAGTAATTTGATGTCACAAGTCGTATCATCATCACAGTGTTTGACAGCACTGTTTTCCTGATATCGTGCAGCCCCACTGAATGACTGAAAGGTGTACACACTTTCTATCACATCTGAAGCGCTGGGACACACTACACAGAGTGACAGTTTTGTATTTGCATCCTAAAGAAAATGTGGCTTGGATGACTTATGTGTCCTGTTCTGATGTCCCTCTGACCCACCCTCCCCGTTTGTTATAGAATAAAGAACTGGTGTGTTTCGAAGACATTTGTCCTGTAGCTCCTCACCACTTCCTGGTTGTGCCCAGAAGACACATTCACAGCTGCTGCTCGCTGAACAGGAGACATGTCAGCCTTGGTCAGTTGGAAAATGCATCTGTAACAATTCCTTTTCCTTCTACTACTTCTGTTATGGTGCTGCTTGACACTGGGGAGTAGACTCCTACAACTAGCGTCACTTGTACAGGAACTACAACCTTCTGCTGCTATTAACTTTCCATGTGTTATTTCTGAATATAGGTCAGTGTGTTTGGCTGCTATGAGTATCGCTTTGTTTACTGTCACTACTGCTCCCACGTGGTTTCTCCAACTCTAGTTTACAAAATTCTGCCTGTAAGACAATGCAATAACGAGCCCTGTATCCCACAGTTGAAAGAATGACCAAACTGGGGAAGGCTGTACTCCGTGACCGAGGCATCGCTGACATGGAGGATATCAGGTAGGTGTAGAGGTGGGAATTTGTTTGCATTTGAACAGAACCAGGCTCTCTTTTTCAAATCATTTCCATTCTTTATCATAAATATCACAGCGCAGTCCATGTGGACACAGGTTCAGGTACCCAAGGACTCAGGGAAGGGGAGGGGGGGGTTGTCCTGGTTTTTATCCCAGAAGTATTTGTCCCAGAAAGAGACACAAAACGAGAAAAATTATACAAAACGTTTACAGGTTACGAAGGGGACACAAAACCATAGATACACCATAATTCATGTCTGCATGTGCTTCAGTTGTGTCTGTTTCGGTCTGGGTGTCTTGGTCCTCTTTAGGATGGGTGGGGGGTGGGGGGGGGGATCTTTTCCATGTCTGTGCCCAGCTGCCGTTTATTTCATTAAGTACCGGTGGCGTCGATGATCAGCTGAGCTAACCAGCGTCAGTGTCCTCACTGGCATGAGAATGGCATCTGTCTTTTTCTCCAGAAAGCACGATTCCAAATATGTCACAGTTTTGCTATTTGTCATGAAAAAAATTGCAACTATTGCAAAGTATGAGAACATCAACAGTTAAAATAACTCATTTTAGTCATATGCTCATCATGGAGGCAGACGCAGAGACTTTGCTGATCTTTGCCTTGATGTGCTTCCCTGTCCAGGTTGGGGTTCCATAAGCCTCCCTTCATCTCAGTAGGCCACCTGCACCTCCATGTGCTCGCCCCCAGCAGCAAAATCTCGCAGTCCATGGAGTATAAATTCACTCCAGGGACCGACTCCTTTGTTACTGTAAGTGCTGATGGCTGCAGGTTCCCTCCTCTTCACTCACATTCCACAGCTGTCTCTTGAATACAAAGGTCCTGTTTTATGGAGGGGCTTGTTCCTTTTTTTCCCCTTTTATAAGTTGCTAGATTAAACCATCAGACAAATGACTCAACATGACATATAATGTGAAGCAGATCCAGCGATCTCTCTGTTCAGTGTCCTTTTCCCCACTCTGTTGAAATGAGTGTTTTTGTCCTTGCAGGCAGAATGTATAACGAAGCGTCTACAGAAAATGTCCCCAGCCGTCCTGTGTAATGTAGGCACTTGTTTGGGATTGAGGTAGTAGCTCCTCAACTGGACTGAGAGTGCCAGCAGAGCAGGAACGTGGCTGTGACACAGCGTGAGCTTTGCAGTTGTGAATCGAGCAGCAGGTTCGTAACCTGGAGAGAAGCCTGGAGAAAGATCAGTAGCACAGGAAAGTCAGGCTGTAAAACACACGCTCAGGGCAAAGAAAATGGAGAGCAATTGTGTTGAATTGGCAAGTTTTACCCCTGTTTCTTTTTTTTCTTTTTTTTTCCTTATCAGCACCTTAACAGTTGTGCTCACTGCATGCACTTTTTTTGTGTATGAACAACATGTAAATGAATGACATGGCTTGCTTTTATCTCATGAGAGACGGAGGAAATGTGGGGGAACATTGTAATAATGTGTTTGCTAGTTTGCGATGATACAATGAGGCGCGGGTGCAGGACACGTGTTGGAATATTAACTCGATCATTAAAAAAATTGAACACAAAATTGTTGTGTTGGTTTCTTTTAATGGTAATTAGAACTCCTTAAATGGTAAATTGACCGTCTTTGTAAAGTGCTTTTCTCTTCCTCGATGGCCACTCGAAGCGCTTTTATACTTCGATGCACTCGCCCCCTCGCACAGCACTTTTTACTCCATGCTGCTTTTTTCCTCTTTACTTGTGGAGAGCCTTTTCTCTACTACATGCTGACGAGTGCGTTGGATATGTGTAGGTGAAGTGTCTTGCCCGTGGACAATTCGACACGTCGAAATGTGGGAAACGGTGATCGAACCGCCGACCCTCCAATTGGCAGACGAACTTGATCTTCTTCCAGAGTCATAGCTGCGCCCAAAAACATCACCCAACACTGTTACACACTGACCTCAAAATGATGAGGGTTCAGCATAAAAGCATTCACACTTTTATTGTTTTAAAAGGTTAATGTACCAACTAGGACTGGGCGAGTTAACTCGTTATTATCGCGCTAATTATTTAATTAATGCGCGATAAATATTTTATCGCACATTAACGCATGTTTTATTATTTATTTTATTATTGTAAAAGTCTGTTGCTCACAGGCTTTTATTTTGTAAAAAGTCTGTCTGCTGCGGAACCGGAAAAGAAAGTAATCGGCGGATCCACCAAACATGGAGAAGGGTACGGAACTTTTACTCGGCCAATTTCATTTTAAAGTTCTTCCAGATGGCGTAGTCGACAGAACCAAAGTCATCTGTAAACACTGCCAAGTTGAACTGTCTTATCACCGTAGTAGATCCAGTCTAAAATATCACTTCAAGGCAAAACACACAATTGATACCAGCAAGTCATTCAAGGAAACAGACAGTACAGCGAGGCTTCTACATAAAAACTACATAAAAATGCTGATTAAAAGTGTGTTTGCACAACAAATGTTATGGCACTTTCATTCAAATGGCAGTACATTTAAAATAAAACTAAATGCTAACAGCTATACATTACTTTTGAATTAATTTTTGGATTTTGTGTACAAATGCGATTAATCGTGATTAATCAGGGAAATCATGTGATTAATTCAATTAAAAAATTTTAATCGTTGCCCAGCCCAAGTACCAACTATCTCTTAGACTGTAAAGCTTGATTTACAATGAATTTTATTTAATTTTGCTATTTTATTGTGTTTTATTGGTAGCAGGACAAGGAAGAATTTCACTGCACATTGTACTGTGTATGATTGTGTATGTGACAAATAAAACTATCTTGAATCTTGATTTCTCCAGTGTACAGTGTCTAAGTAAGGTGTGTCACCATAACAGCTTTATTGAGTGTTGATGTTAATTTTTCACGTAGTAGCAGTCGTAACTCATTGTCATTCTCATTTTTAAAAAATGACGCAAAAACAGTTAAGCAGCTCTCTTGGTATGTAGCACAAACCCTGTATGAACTTGGAATGTTTTTCATTTTACTTTTAATTTTAAAAAAAACAACTGTTAGCAACCAAAAATGTGTTTAAAAGGTCATTCAACTGGCAGTACTATTCACCCATGTCCTGACGGTGTTAGTTCTCTCTGTGAGCCACTTGATGTCAGCAATGTATTAACTACTCTGACACTGGAGGGCTCTCGTACAAAAAGGCCAACTCTTATATCACCAAAGTCTTAATCTGCGATGCTCATAAACAAAATTACACACATTGCCTTATAAAAACTACACATTTTAAGCTCTTTTAAGTGTTCCTTTGGAGGCTTCAACTCAGTTTAAAAGTTCATTTTCAGCTGTGATTGGGGCAAAACTAAGATGTGGATCGAATATTACTACCTTCTCTGTTTGAGCTTTTAAAACAGACAGGAACAAGGCCACATTTGCGTACATTTGAACGAGAATTTGAATCATCAATGCACTTTTTACATGTAAAGAGGCTTCAACAGAATGTGATATCTTTGCAAAAACATTTGAGGCTTTTAAGTTTGTGTGCTCCGAGTCTGAAAGAAACTGTCATAGACCACTCAAAGCTAATGGCATCATTTCTCAAAAGAGGTGCATTT
Source organism: Odontesthes bonariensis (assembly GCF_027942865.1). NCBI lineage: Eukaryota > Metazoa > Chordata > Actinopteri > Atheriniformes > Atherinopsidae > Odontesthes > Odontesthes bonariensis. The sequence continues at coordinate 14,689,055 of NC_134529.1, forward strand.
TCATCTAAACCCTAATGATTCGAGCCATTGTCTCTGTTTTTGCAGATGTGCTCTTGCCTCAGCCTGGAGCCATTTTTCTCCTAAGCATCTGAAGATAATGATTTAAGTAATGATGTTTCGCGAGACAAAAGACTATAAAAGCCTCAAGATGGTCTAATGATGATCTAATCTAAAAAAAATAATTCAAAATATGCCTCAATAAGTCTGTTGAGTCAATCAATTTACAAACCCTTACCCTTACTTTGAAAATTCACCTGGTTGTGATCCCTGAGAGAGGGCTAGCGCATTCTGTGGCCGCGGCCGCGGCCACGACCGGCCATGACTAATCCGAGGACGCGGCCACGACCAGCCATGACTCTCCGTGGCCGCGGCCACGACCAGCCATGACTCTCCGTGGCCGCGGCCACGACCAGCCATGACTCTCTGGCCGCGGCCACGATCAGCCATGACTCTCCGTGGCCGCGGCCACGACCAGCCATGACTCTCTGGCCGCGGCCACGACCAGCCATGACTCTCTGGCCGCGGCCACGATCAGCCATGACTCTTCGTGGCCGCGGCCACGACCGGCCATGACTTTCCGAGGCCGCGGCTATGACTTATCGATGCAGCACTCACTATCGAGGCTGCAGCCATTACTGGGGCGGTACAGCAGAAGGTATTTTGGCACTTGCCGGTTACATCTCCAGGTGTTCACACAGCTGCCATTGAGTTGCCATGGTAACTGCTACTGTTTTACCTACACTAAAGGTGTCAAAACCTTAATATATTTGAATTAATTAATTTATTATTTTTCAGACCCAGATTAGTAGAACACCAGGAGGTCTAGGGCCAGAATACCACCTACAGGTACCGTACATTAACAGCAGAATGACAGTGTGTGATAGACTGGTCAGCTGCTCGTTGTCAGCTGACGCTGTTTTGGCAGCTCGAGCCTTGTCGTAATTTTGTGGTTTGAAACGGGTGTAATAATGAGAATGCAGCTTTGTTATATACATATGTATGTGTATATATTTCTAGTGTAAGGTAGAGGATGTTTGTTTTGTATGTGTATTTATTTAAAGATTGCCTATGGTGCCCTACGAATGAATGAGTAGGTATGTATACACATTGCTTGAAGATCATTCAAGCTGTTGACCTAACGAATTTTCCAATCATGTACTACAAGCTTTGTATCATTGAAGAGGAATAAAGACACTATACAGCTGTTAAGATTTGTATGTAACATCTTTATAAAATCTGTAATTAAATATTTCACAAAAATAGAAATACTATAATAAAATGTAAAATATAAAGAATATAAAAAACACTGAAGGTAGTTATATATACACAATTTTTAAATACGACTGCTAGATGCTGTATTGCATATTTTGGGAGGGAGAAGATTGTGTGGATATTGTGGATGTTGTGGACTATTAATAGCACAGTTATGGTCCACAAAGAAGAAAAGTCTGTCTTGTTAAAATCTTCCAAAAACTTTGTAGTTCTTCCCTTCTACGAGTTGTTCCCAGAAATAATCATAGTCCTTTTTATATTGAAAGATAAATGTGAACATTTCTGCTGGAGAATCCAGGTCATGTTCATCTTCCCAACTGTGAAGGTCCTGAAGTATTTGGGTTTGCTCCTCTTTTTCCATGGAAAGGACCTGTGGTATTTCCACTCTTCCTGTAAATTTTGTATTGCGACACCAGTCAGCAGCAGCTCTGCAGTCTCTCAAAAGAACGTCGCTCTGCATTAAACAAGAAGACAAGGTCAGAGTCTTCATCGTACATTGATATTCCCAAGTATTGATTGAAACTTGCTTATAATTTACATCAGAATAACAACTTGATCATATAAATAGAAATGCTTATTATTTCATTCTCAAAAAAACCCCTAATTTATAGATAATCTTTATTAAGTAGGCTAGGCTATCATTGTTCACCGTGTTGAATTTGCTATATTGCCTTACAATAAAACCAAGATTGTATATTTTATGTGAAAGTGGAATTCATAACCTTGGTTATGTTAACTATTTCAGTACTTCCTTCTGTGAACTGTTTTGTCTTTTTTTTAAGAAACGACTCTTAAATATTATTAAATTCAATTTAAATAAAATTTAAACCTCATGTATCTTCTTGGTTTGTATATAATGTAATTGTTATTTCTTTACATGCATGCAATCCATAGAAATAAAAAACCAAAGGGTTAAAATTTTACAATAATAAAGTTCCACCACAAGGTGTCACCGTTCTGCAAGTCAAGTAGGCTGTGCTGCAAAATAATAAGTTATAGTTGTGTAAAACATTGCACAATAAGAAGCCATGTTACTACCAGCAACAAAATATATATATTTTTTTTAAATGGATGAGATCATATATGCTTAGCTTTGTTTTTATTGTCTCGTGTAACTGAAGCCACTTTAATAATAAGATCGCACTAGCATTTAATGGGTCTATAGCTGTCAGGGTTAAGGATAGAAATGATCTTACCTCCTCCATGCTTTCTGAGTCATCCTTTGTTATGTCTTCAGGCCTGTAAAACAAACAAAAAAAAAAGATCTTTGAATTGCATTGGTGCCATCATTACAGTGACATCAATTTAACCTGCTTAGTACTTTGATCCATGACTGTCAGAATGGATTTATAGATTTAACACGTACACCTAAAACACAATGGCCTTTACCTTTTGTCATCCTTAGTTGGTGTGCTCTTCAGAAGCACAGATTCAGCTCGGTATCTGGAGATGCTGAGAGTTTTTTGCAGCCACTGAATCAAAACCTAACAAAGAAATTATGAGAAAAAATGGCAACTTACAAACAATATAGAATTTAGCCATGTATACATATGTTTATTCGTTATAGATTTAAGCACTATAATTTTGATTCCAAAAGCTACAATTGAATTATATTGAAAATGAATGGTACCATAGAGGAATAGATATATCTCTATATCTATATCCAAACTCTTTTGACATTTGCATCTCTAAGACACAAATACCATTACTCATAATTTCATGCTGTGAATTGTATTCTTGTACTAATAAGTATGTTGTTAAGGATCCTCTTAGCTCACCTCAGGCAAAATGACATTTGAAACGTAGAGCTGCTTCTCAGCAACGGTGCCGGGTATTGACAGGACTTTTTCGAGTCGCTCGATCATGTCTTCGGTCTGGTGTAGTAATAGACATTGGAAAAAAAAGATTTAGCTAACATTCTTAAATTGAATAACAAAAAAATACATAAAACCTGTGTTAAAGTGACCAATTTTAAACTTACAATGCTCTATTACTCCTTTCCTACATGCTATTTAAAAAGTCCACATACCTTCATGTCATTGAACAAAGTGAGATGTTCACTGTAGTGTTTCCGCAGTGCAGGATCTAGTCCTCTGTTTTTCCATAAATACATTCTGTTTGACAGAATTGTCCCACTCTGTAGATTTCTTTCCAAATCCTGTAATCATACATATTTAGCGGTTGATAGTGCTTTATAACCATGGGCTATTTATAGAGTTATTGAATGCCTTTAGTATATAAAATGCAGTACATCTCACAGGAGATTGTATGCTATTACCTTTATTTCTTCATCTGCCAGAATGTCTTCTGCTTTCACAGACTGCAGAATGTCATCTCTGTATAAAGAAAAGCATTACCTGAATGTTTACATGTCCATTTCGACAAGATACATACTCCCACTGTTAAGTCATACTCCATTGTCCTAATCTTGTCAAATGAAAATTATATAACACATTTTAATCTTTGTACATTAATGTAAAACACTGAAAATGATGAGAAGCATTAAGGGTAAAACCATGTTAATATTCTGTTTTAAACACAACAAAAACAATTATTATTTTGATCTTCATGGCAGGCAGGCTTCTGCAAAATGAAATTATTCTTACAATTCAGGGGTGCTGTTGCATCCACAAAAAAAATCCTTTGTGGTCCAGTCCCCCTCCACACCAGCACACTTGAAATGCAGCCAGCTTTTGCATGCTGTGCATTGTACCCAGGGGTACAACTTTATTTTTTCATGGAAAAAACTGTTGTAAAACACAAGTGGTACAATTCCAACAATAGTTAATAAGTTTTGATCTACTGTCAAGTTTGTACAGTTCAGTTGGGTCTCAAATAATTTTTTCATATTTCCTGTGTTGTTTGGATTTTCTGATATATAGACTGTGTTGTGTGTAAAGTACTATATAAATATAATTAATATAGTTTCTATTTATGTTGTACGTACCTGGTTGTCCCAGTTGCCCGTTGGAACAAGCAGGACCTTATTTGCCAGGCCAGGCAATGGCTGCTGGAGTTAGGTTTCTTTGCCTCTGCTTCTTGAAGTTTTACTTCTTTTTTCTCCATTTTGTGAAGCTCTTCAGCAGTTGGTGGGAAGTCCTGTGTTACAACGATCTGTTTTACATCATGTCTTTTGTTCATTGCAGATTTTGGTATAACATTAAAACAGAAAAAAAACCTCTAACCTCTGCGTTGACAGCCTTCAGCATTTCTGCAGCATGGTGAACACGAAGAGTCCTACACTGATTAAGGCTCAGAGCCTCTGCAGGTACCTTGCGGTTTATGAGCTCATTTTCAGCAGCCTATTTGTGAAACAAAAATGAACTTGATGAAATTATAAACAACATTTGCAAAGAAAAGGGGAGAAGCAGCTCAAATAATAAACAGCTTACAGAACACACAAAGGCTCCACAGTTAACAGTATCTTGCTGCTTCCACTGTGAAGGAAATGCCACTGTCCACCCTTCAAGGCCACCGGATGATTTGAAGACATTTCTGCATGAGAACAAATTTAATTAGTATATGTTATTTATTACATATAAGTAATTGTCATGCATACATGCATCCACACGCTTTTTACCTATTCATGTCGGCACCTGATGCACATGCACATGCACAGGGATAAATATTTCACCCCGCCCTGTAATTGATAATATTTAAATTTATGAATGCTAATAGCCTTAAAATGATACACCTACTCTTATTAGGTGAACCTGTAAGCCGAAGATGGAGGGAATAACATCAACTCTCAGTCGGACAATCTGTGGGGTGGGTATGAGACATGAGGTAAATACTTTTGTTAGGATGAAAGAATTACATGTGAATAATACAGGCATAATAAACGTTATTAATAAACCTGTGTAAAATCTGATGGTCAATGTTATAACAGTAATATTTGCATTATTTCAAAAGTAGCATTCTTGTGTTAGTTGTAATCTAAGCCTGTGTTATGGAATATATGATTTATGAAGTCTCCGTTGGCCTAATAGCCGTGTGAACAGAGGTGTTATGCAGAGAAGTGCATTCCCATTCACGGGAGCGCGCGTAAACCGTTTCAGGTGTGGATTATTACATTTATCCCAAAAAAATAATATTGAGCTGACAATGGTGTTTAATTCGTGCATCTTTTTTTCACATCTCTTCATTTAAATTAATAATAATACGTTTACAATTATGATAATCCGACAATTGTACAGTAGAGTATTCCTATTCCGAACTATTGTTATATCATTGGACATATATTCTAAAGTAAGGGCCGTGACTAATACTTTTGTAGTCAACAGAAAGACAGTTGGATACATTTTCTATTAACAATCTCAACTCATTATAGCCCAGATGAAATTACATAAAAATGAACCTGAAACTATGAAATTTGGTTATTTTAATTTTATATACAAATTTGGACTTGATCAGATTCGCATCCATTATATAAATCAGGTAAACAAATTATGATGTAGTTATATCATAGAATTCCATCACAGACTCACTTTAAAGTACGACCAGCAGGGGGTGCACTTCTCGGCATAACACTGGCTACGATATCGCCGGCAGACACAAATACAGTACAATAATATTCTATTGACACAATACAATCAATTATAATGTTGAATCCTACCTGTGAATGGTAATCCCCCGACTCCTGTTCGCAACGTCTGTCTCGGACTTATTAATGGCTGCTCCTTCAGTAATGGCCGCGGCCTCGGAAAGTCATGGCTGGTCATGGCCGCGGCCTCGGAAAGTCATGGCTGGTCGTGGCCGCGGCCAGAGAGTCATGGCTGGTCATGGCCGCGGCCACGGAAAGTCATGGCTGGTCGTGGCCGCGGCCTCGGAAAGTCATGGCTGGTCGTGGTCGCGGCCAGAGAGTCATGGCTGGTCATGGCCGCGGCCTCGGAAAGTCATGGCTGGTCGTGGCCGCGGCCAGAGAGTCATGGCCGCTCGTGGCCGCGGCCTCGGAAAGTAATTCGCCGCGGCCACGAAATGCGCTCGGCCTTGCTGTGATCCCTTCTCATTTTACCGTTGAAACGTGGCATCTGGATCAATCTCCTGTAAACAAATTCGAAGCCCAGTTAAACAGTATAGCTCACATAGCTAAAGAAAATAAAGTTTCTGTTTATTTCTGAGGCATATATGTCCGATAATGAACTCAACATGTAACACAGTGGGAGGGTTAGTTAAATTCAAACATCCATACTGTCAGTCAGTCACCCTCACAGCTTTATAACTGGTTTAATAAGCACGCGCTGCCTGTGACTACAGGTGTTGATGATAAATTCCTCACGTTCTACTTTGACGTAACACCGTCAGTGCTGCGGTTGAAGCCCCGCCCCTCCCGCCGTCAACAACTGGATTCTAGCTATTTGTATTTTCATCAGCTAGCATTGCTAGCTTGCTAACGACGATTCGTTGCGCTCGGGGGGAAAACACGAGTAAATTTATCTGGATGGACTTCTAGTTATTCATATTTGTTTGAAACGGGCTCCATATTTTGCTCGTGTTGCCTATGCAAGCCAAAGGACCGACGGCAGCGGAGAAATCGACTGGCGTGCTGTCTTTTAGCCATCTCTGAAACCAGCTAAAATTTATAGATAACGCTAGCTTGCTGGATGACAGTTGCCACAGTTAGCTTCGTGGCTTACCAGTAACATAGCCGAGAAACAATGAATCGTCCCTGACATTGGTGAGTATAACTATGAACATTATATAGTAATATCTGTTCATTGAAGACCTTTTAGTATGACACGCCTTAGCGTCGCTTCGCAGGCTAACTGTGAGTGGCTAATCATCAGCTTGTTTGTAGCAGCAGCTGCTCAGAGCCACGCCTGGGCCATTTAAATCACTGTTTGATCCCCATGACATTAGAAGAGATTTATTTTTTTTATTTTTTTTACAACACATCAAATACCTAACAGTAATCATATTGATAATAGTGAAAGTAATTGTGCTGTCTTGTCCACAGAAGGTACTGCGGCCCTGTTGGTTGACACGTTGGATTTATCAGAGCCCATTACTAGGAAGGTGGGTCTTGGTTGACTCTGCGTTGGTGCCATTGAAGATAAGTGGGGTTAGTCAAAAGTCAGCTTGCTGATGCACGCTGGTTTCGATCCACCAGAGCTGCCAATATGATGCCGGTAAGTGCACACAAACCCCGCTCCACTTGCTTAAAGGAATAATGTCCCTCCAAATGTATTCATTCAGATCGGTGGTTTAGCTGTTATTGATTTGACTGGCTCCTTCTGCACAAAATCCAAACTGTGTGCAAGGCGAAAATGTCACGTCTAGCCCTGTAGTACGTTTTTAAAATAATTATGTAATTTGGGAGTGTCTGATCTATCTTTGATATTTGCTGTTTGGTATCTGTATTTGATACGGGAAAGATAAGATTCTCTTTAACATGAACTCATGAAAGGGTTGATGATGAACACAGTTTGAGTCTTTTACAGTCCACATACACTGATGTTAAAAGTTCAAGCAAGATCTCTTATCTGTCCAATGTCCCTTGTCTTCTACAGTGTACCTAATCCAAATGTGATATTAGTTCCTAGAAATAAGAACTTGACCTTTTATCCTTTATCTCAGACCAGAGTCCATAGTTGCTGCACTCACATTTATGGCAGATGGTTACAATCATTAAAACACTGGAAACATAAAAAAGAATACAAACATTTAGTTTGTGCTATACTTCATGTCAGTTTGTAACCAATTTTATGTCCTCTAGCACAATATGTTTTATACTCTGCATTGAGTTTGTAATCCATTACATTAAAATGAAGAGCAGCTATATTTACAGTACTGCATGTCAGCTCTGAGCCTGTTGGTTTCAAACTTTATAAAAATAAATTCTTATGAAACAAAGTACTGGATATTGGTTGCTATACTTAACACAGTTAGAACACTAGGTATTGCTTTATGTCTAATTTTTCTTTCTATTGTTTTTCTCTGGACTTGTTCAAGACACTGTGTATTGAATGGAATACCTGAGTAGCAACTCTGCAAGAGTAGTGCGTTGTTGGGACCTCTTTTGTTGTCTCTAGGGCTCAGATGGCAGCAATGAATTGTGGGAGAAGCTAGTGCGTTCCTTTTGGTTGTCAAGGAGGGCAACGTGAACTCAAACACGGGATAAGTTTACAGTTGGCTCAGTAAGGCACCATCATAACTGGAGCTATATTTGCTGCAGTTGTCAAGTCCTCAGGATTGGCTGCGACCGTAGAGTCTGTGGACAGTTGTGTCCTGTGGCACCGACAGGCTTTGAGACTCAGAGAGTCAGTCGAGCAGAGATGCACTGCGTTCTCGCGTGACTCCAATAGCCAATGAGACCTTGGCAGATCTAGGTCTGTGTGGCTGCGTCGACTAATGCTCTGTTGTTAAGGGGAACTTTAGAGCCGAGTGGATTGTCAAGTGGCATTAATCTCACACTGTGGAACCGGGCAGAGCGTGACTTACAGGAAAAGTAAACATTGCATCTCATTGTATCGCTCCCATTTTTGTTGAGGCTTAAAATAACACCAATCAAGTCACCGTGGTTATATTTGAAAGTGCTTGTCATTCAAAAGTGAAATGGGGAGGACTTTTACTGTTAAGCCTTTCCCACACTCGATATGAGCATATTAAAAGAGCCGGGTATTGATTTTTTTTAACAACTCACACTTGTTTAAGACTCTTGGAGTCCTTTTTTTTTTTTTTCTCCTCTTTTCTCTCATGGATGTAGAAGTATAAATTATTAATCAGATTTTCTAAATGCTGTCCTCAAATGCACATTAGTCAGCTTTCACTCAAAAGGATCCTTTAATAACCTGCACATCAAATCTTCCAAGGCTCTGGTACTTTCCCATTAATCTCTTTTAGTGCTGGATTTTCTTTTAGTCGTTTCAACTCGAAATCAAATACTTTTCCCTGTGACATTTCACATTTTTATGTGAAATGTCAAAGGAGTTGCGGCTTGATGACGACCAAACCCGTTCCTGCTCCTAGACCAGTCTGTAATCAGCCGGTAATCATGCATCATCGTTCAGGTCCAGTTAAAGGGAAACATGCTTACATGTTTCTCTCTTGCTCATCTTTTAATACGAAATGATTACAGGGACCGCTTTTCAGTTTCAGACACTGGTTGGTCTGATGCTTCAGTCTATTTCACATTCTTAGTCTCCACAGTAGCTCCTCTTACCTTCACAATGTGCCACATGGGCAATAAATATCACATTTATGCAGCACTAAATGGGTGTGTTACACCACATTAGTTACATAGTTGTCAAGAATGTAATTTTGTCATGTTTCACTGAATGGTATTCTTGAATTTAGGAATATTTACGGTGTGTGTTTGAGTCTTGCTTGCCGACTGTGCCAACTCTTGGCTTTTACTGATTTGTTTCTCACATTTTGGACATCTGTCAGCTTGCTGCTATGAATACTCGAGATGTAATTGAATTGTAGGCCTTTAGCTTTATTTCTTTAGGTTCACCAGTGAAGAAAACGTGAACATAAATACAGATGCAAACCACTGCTAATACTGGTAATACAAGAACAGAATCACTAGTTTAGACAACACAGGAAACTTCTTAAAACTCTGCCTAGTTCTTGGACAGATGAAACCAACTGAATTTGAACCAGAGTGATAAGGAGACCTCATAATGGAGGCAATGTTATGGGATGATCATGTGCGGCTGCCAGTGGAAATGGGTCACTGGTCTTTGTGGATGATGTGACGGCTGATGGAGGCAGCAGAATCAATTCTGAATTTCTGCTCGGATTCGAGTCTGGAACTTAAAAACTGATCCGACAACGCTTCACAGCACAGCTTGACAATGACCCAAAACAAAACAGCCGCAGCAACCCACAGACTTCTATATGCAAAGAAACAGACTGATGAAAAAGAACAAAAAGAGCCTCTTCAGACGTTGCTCCTGGTTTTTTTTTTTAAACAATTGTGATTTGTGTCTTTTCCTTGCTTTTGTTTTTTTTTTTAAGAAATTCAATCAGCCACCTGACCTCAAATCACTGGAGCATGCTTTTCTTTTGCTAGAAGCAGAACTAAGAAGCCTGTCTGACATCAACAGACAATATGCAGCTTTATCATGTGGCCAAGACGTACTAAGGTGTGAGAGTTGGATGTAGTTGCGTGGCCATGGGTCATTAAAGGGAGGGAGTTGGATGTTTATGTTGTTTATGGCCACATCTTAATAAGATATGTAGATGTTAAAAATAGCATAAAGATATCTGCCTCTTGTTTGTGTTTCAAACCAACGAGATCTCAACATATGCTCGCAGAGCCACTTTGTTCACATTTCTACAGGTAATTACCTCCGCCAAGGAGGTTATGTGATCGCCCGAGTTTGTCTGTTGGTTTGTCTGGATGTCTGGATGTTCGTTCGTTTGTCTGTTCGTGCTGCAATCTTGCGACCTGCCACAAGGTGGCGCGACCTCAAGGTGCCACAGCCAAACAGAGCCAAAGCCAGACAGAATGCATAGTGCGCGGATTTGCTGTAATTAGCACAACAAAAGATTGCAACGGGAAGCCAGTGTGCATAACTGCATATATCGTCATAATAACGGCGAACACTGCTTCCTGACAGAACACTGCTTCCCCACAAAACATTATAATAATAATAATATTAATAATAACAATAATAATTAATAACGGCGAACACTGCTGTTCAATAATGAATAGGGAGAAGGGAATGCCTCTTCTGCTGACAGCGCCAAAGAACAAGTAGCCCACATCAGGAACGTATGTCCATACATGGCTCGCTATCCGTAGGTTGGCGGTTGGCGGAGGTCTGCACTCTCTGAGTGCATTTCTAGTTGATACATATTTTAACAGTTTTTCTTGTCTTTTTACACTATCATCTTCACATGCTATAGGATTAGGGTTTGGCTGCATGTACCCGGCAGGTTATCGCCCTAGTGAAATGACAGGCAAAACAAGAAGAACACTTGATAATGTATGCTATTTATGAGAGCGGATAACTGATACCTTTTTTTTTTAACTACTCTGACCGATTTCAGGATTTACCGGTAGTTCCGTTTCATCCCGAGATGAATATGAAATTAAATCAAATATATCAATGCTTTATGTGTGGAAATAGGTCTTTGGTACGGAGCTTGCTCAGTTTACTGCAAGACAGATACTATAGGTGGTCATGCATTATTAAGATGTGGCCACAGAACAATATGAAAAATGATTTTATTTTATTCCTAGAGCAGTTAGGAAACGTGTGTAATCGTTGAAGTCCTCGTGGACCTGTTTGATTCCTCCTGACTGGGAACAAGTCAGCCAAGATTTACTGTCACAACATCTCCGTATCTCTCAGTGTTTTACCTCTTGAAATCAATAATTAACAATAAAGGCTGAGGGTTTAACCTCTCAAATGTTTTAAATTGCAAATTTGAGATTTTGCCAGAGGCTGAAAAAGAGGTTGTAGTGAATAGCGAGAAGTCTCGAGTTTTTTTGGAGGCTGTTGTCAAACACTGTTTAGGTTTTAGAACACATTATTTTAAAATCAGCCTGCGGTCAGAAGGGGTTAAGACAGAAACAGTGTAAAACTGATCCCCTTCTTGCCTGTGCGTGATAGTACCTTGACCCGCCTGCCGGTTACAGCTGTGCCCAGACTGTTCTCATTAGCAACGAGCCACCAGCACATCCCAGGCGCACTTTTCCGATAGAGGCACTTGTCGTTACTCTCCAACGCCCACATCACCTCCTGGTGACTCTTGATGTTTTTTACACTAGCTCTCTCTCTCTCTTTCTCCCTCTCCCCCCTCCCTCCCTGAACTGCACATCCAGCTTTTTTTTTTTTTTTTCCTCCCAAGTCTCCTCTGCAGCACTTTTCTAATGATCACACCACTGTCGGGTTTAGAGATCTGCTCGGGATGGCATGACAATTAAGTCTCGTGACTGCAAAAGCAGCCTCGCTACGATGAAGAGGTTTGTGACTATAGTGCTACGTGGCCTTGTTAGCCTCTCCAAGGAGAGCCCAATGTGGGCAAAGGAGCATCACCGGCCACCAAAGAAGGAGATGAAGAGGAAACGGAGAGCGGTCAGGCGAAGCAAGAGCATGGGCAGACGCAACTTAGTGAGGGCGGTTGGTATTTCTCCGGTGGTTTCTGATAAAGATCACAGGAGATTCTGTTGTCTACGCTCTCATTATCTTGATGCATATTCACATCACTTCATATTTTGTCACTCTGTAAGGGTGGTGTTCAGTATATACTGTAGTGTCTTCCTTTTTTGGGGGGGTGGTTTACAATGAGCCCAAATTTGCACCCGTGTTGCCGGATTGGTTAGTTGGTTGTGTAATTTGATTAAGGTTTGTTGTGATGTGCGCTCGCTGATGCTATCTCCATGCAGATGTGGTGTTCTAATATTATAATTTCAGTAAAAGGTGAATGTCTAAGACTTGAGTGAAGCATATGTGTAAATATGAAAGCACAATGTTTCTACGCGTACAACCAAAGGCATCAAGCGTGTCTGTATTCTATTTGGCGGTCTCATTGGGTTGCTTTGTGTTTACTTAATTTTTTTTCCTGTATGTCTTTGCACTTTATTATGCTGCTGTTAGCCGCCCAGTGTCCTGTGGTTATCGGCAACGCAACAACACACCAGTAAAGACATAACTAGTGTCAAGCCTTTTGTCAAATTTTAAAATTTTAACTCTTTTACTTGCAGTAAGGCATTTTACAAATTGTGACAAAATAAATGTATCCCTTAGTTCTTATTGACATTGTAAGAAGCAGTGTGAGAGCTTGCAGGGAAATGGGTCAGATCTGTGAAGGGAAAGCAAGTTGAGGTGTCTGCATTTTCCTTGGCACCATTGTTTTAAAATCCTCAGCCTCCCGAGTTATTTGGGCTTATAGTCAAGAACAAAGCAACACAGGCTCCCAAGTGCAAGTGATCTCATTGTTTCATTTAGGCTGCTGCTGAAAATGTCAGTGAATGGCAGGGTTGCATCGCTCCAGAGCTTGAGTCACTTTCTCCCGGAGTCGCAGTCTATAGGTAGCTGAGTGACTAAAGCTTAATTATATATATGACAGTGATGTGCGCTGGCAGTAACTGCTGCTCTGAAAATGCAGCTTGCAGCTGTATGCAAAATGATGCACCTCACTAGTTTGGATGTGTGCATTGTTAATCATTTAGCTTTTACATTTTATTTTGTGTTTTGTTTTGTTTTTCCTTTTTAATCAGGCAAAGTCTTGAAGGCAACATGTTCCTGTAAGGTTAATGAGCTCTTCACTCTGGTATGTGGGTGTGTAAGAGTTGTTTGATGGCCCCATCCACACGTAGCCGGGTATCTGCTAAAACGAATATATTTTTCTACGTTTGGACCTGTCATCCACATGAAAACGCATAAAAACGCATCGTAAACGAATGTTTTTAAAAACGCCGGGCAAAGTGAAGATTTTTGAAAACTCCGTTTATGCAGCTGCGTGTAGACAGAGATAACCGGAGTTTTGCGTTTTCGAACGTCACAATATGCGCCAAAACAACAACAAATCTGCTCTAAAGTCTAAAGTGCGACCTTTGTTTACTGAAGAAGCATGGATGCCTTGAGAATTGTAGTGGTTATTATTGTGCAGGCGCTGTTTACTGCCTTGATTTTACACGCCCAAGTCGTACTCCCAGAGGAATGGCGTGACAATTTCGCATGTCCCGGTCCTCAGTCCTCTCGCTGTCGGAATTATTACGTCCTCATTTCGAGGGGCAGTCCACTGTCATGCAATCACCTGTCAGTGTGCTCAAAAAAGTTGCGTGCACACTTTATTATTTAGCTGACAAGGGCAGATTGCGCTAAACAGCAAATGCATTTGGGTTGTCAAGACAGGTGAAAACGCAGATGTTCGGTTATGTGTGGAAGGTGTTTTTTCGAAAACGAGGTAATGTGGATACAGATTATTTTATAAACGGAGGGGGGGGGAACATTCGGTTTTAAAAATACCCGGCTACGTGTGTACATAGCCTTAGGAACTTGTTGGTCTTTATCACCCCACCCCCCCTCTACATTCTTCTTCTGTGTTTTTATTTAACTCGAGCCTTCTCTGTTGACACTTTGTAGTGAAACTACACAGGTCTAACAGGTTAGTTCCAGTGAATTGGCTGGCAGAGATATGCATATTTCATTTTCCAGTGCCCAGTTTGCTCTGATTGGTCAGCAAAACCCGGCGTGAACACATTCTGTTCACTGTTTCACACCACCTCTCCTGTTTTTTTTTTAAAACCTGAGAACACGTTTCCTTGTATAAAAGATGACTATAACCCACATAATGCAGGATGAGTCAAAATCCTAAAATATGTCATGACCAATGAAACGGATTTGATTGAATTCGGGGTTTTTAGATGCAAATCTTACCTGAACTCAAATTGAGACACTTTTCAAATGCAGCTAATGTTTTTTCCCACTGACCAGCCTCCACAGAGTGCTCCGTGCCCCAGGAAACTCTGCCCTGCAGAGGGAAAAACATATTGCAATAAAATGACCTCCACTCTTAGTTTTCTGGTTTGTTTTCACCTCCCACAAGCTAAAACGTATGAACAATTTCTCATTGGTTAAAAAATATCTTGACGAAGACATCTCTGGTTTAAAGTTTAATATTCAGATCCTTTAACAAAGAACATTATTTCTCTGTGGAACTGAAAGCGGGGGTGCAGGTGTGTCAGCATTGCTGTTTCTTTGTCCATTTGTCTGCAAGATTACACGTAAACTGGAAAGTAACAATTTCATCAGACTTCAAGAGTTGCAGTTGGGCAAAGGGGGAGCTTTGAAAAATGTTGCTCAGGTTGGGATAATTTTTGTTAGAATTGTAAAATACAGGATTAACTAGGACGGAAGGTGTGTGGTTATTTATTTTTAATTATTTTTAATTGCTAATGTTTTACAAGCTAAATTCAAATAAGGTCTATTTCTCTAAGCCCCACAGATGTATTGAAATCAACAACTCGTTACTTAGCAGGGACTGAATCTCCTTAGATATGACATGGAAGCTTGGAACATCTGTCTTTGGTGATTTATTTATTCATGTTCATTTATTCATTGCCTGACTTTAAGCTCTCCTCATTTTAGGTTTATGTGCTCTCTGTGTGTGGGCATCACTTGATTAAACGTGTTTTCTTTTGTTTGATCTATAAACGATTTCTATTCATAAGTGTGTGTCAGTTTTGAAAAGCAGTGAAACATGAAGGTCGGTACCTGTGGGGTGACCACATGATGCAGATACACTCTGTGGGAATTGAAGCTTTGAATACGTCGCCTCGTTCTCTCTTTTTTTTTTTTTTTTCCCAAATCTTGCTTTGTGATTAGAAAATTAAACTCATAAGCATTACATTTGCAGACATTGTGCTCAGTAACCCTTCAATCTTAGGATATTGTCCAGTCCTTTAAATGTAGGGTAGAAAGAGCAGTTCAGACACTCGCAGGTTTTATCTAGAAGATAACTTGTCTGTTTATTTCATACTTTAACTTGACCTGTTATCACTATTCAGGAAGTTATGTTTGGGATATTGTTTATATCAAATTTGGAGTTACTAGAGACATCCACTGAGTAATTCAAACTGTTACTTGTTGAGAATTTGAAAAGAAGTCAATTATATATCTGCTTTCATGACTTTTATTCTTATATAAGTGAAGCAGACGCAGATGAGGGCACGCGTTGCTGTGTTTTTTTTGTTTTTTTTTTACCTTTTTTAGTCTGAACTAAATCGGGTCGAGAGTAAAAGCGTCTGCACAGTGAGCTTTGTACTCCACTGGATTGGATTAAACTTCATCCTTAAACAGCAATATCACAGAATGACGTATTTTACTCCCTGTTCTATATTTATTCTAATGTTGTGTCGTTTTGTTATTAGTTCTCCTACTTAGAGTTTTGTTCCTCACACAGATGATATTGACGGTGTACCTCAGTGACGGGGAACAGGCTGTGACCGAGGTGCCCATCACACCTGAGACGACGTGTCGTGATGTGGTCGAGTTCTGCAAAGAGCCCGGCGAGAGCGGCTGCCATCTGGCTGAGGTCTGGAGAGGCAACGGTAAGATCTGATGGGAAGCTATGCTTCGCTTGTTATGGAGCCTGTTTACCTGCTCATGTGCACACAGTTATTCCGAACGGCTTCTTTTCTCGTGTAGCGCAGCATCCAGTTACAGAGGAAGATGACGATTACATGATCTGAGGTCCCATTAGATGCTGAGCCTGATGCCTCTTCTTTTTTTTTTCTTTTTTTTTTTTTGCATAGTAATTTAATTTTGTAAAGCCTTTGGCTGTCTTTATTAATCTTAAAAACACACATTTTATTTATGAGGCATTAATTTGTTGAGTATAATGAACAGAGCATTATAAAGAGGAGGAAGGTGTGATGCTAGTGCGATCATTTACATCAAGTACGAATGCATAGGTCAGAATGGGGTTACGTTCCGGTACAGACCACAGCACTGTCATAACGGATTCAACTGGGTCTAAATGATTTGAACCCATCACATCGCTTTGCTGACATGTGTTCTCAGCGTTTTTTTGCTGAGGGCCCCACTCCTCCTGTTCAACAACATCCATCCCCGGGCTTTATTAGCCAAGTTATGCAATCATGTAAGGCCGGTGCCTGATAATGCAACTGCCTGACGCCCGAAACCTTGTTAAACATCAATATTTGTCTCCATCTCTTTTGATTGAATTGTATTCTCTTTGAATACCCTGGGCTATAATCCTAAAATGCTAAAAAATGTTAAGCTCTTACGGTTATCCGTTCATTTCAGCAGACTCTTCCTGACGGGTCGTGTCTTGTTCGCACAACAGCAGCCATACAGATGTGTGGCGTGCTGCATTGTGCTCAGAAACAGCCTAAAAATGTGAACTGTTGCATCTCTGCTCTTTGCGGTTGATGTGGTTCCATCTGCCTCCTCGAGTTGTGACCTTCAGCATTCACGAGGCAGTTCCCAGGCTGGATTAAAGTCCGCCCCTCCAAGTCTGAGCCCATGGTTCTCAACCAGAAAAGGGTGGAGTTCTCCCTTCAGTGGAGGAGTATCTCAGGATTTGTCCCCTTTATCGCCTCCCTTTGGAAGTGTGCTGAGCACATCCAACTGGGAAGAGATCCTGGGGCAGACCCAGAACTCGCTGTAGGGATCGTATATCCCCTCTGGCCTGGAAACAGCTCAGCATCCGCCATTTAGAGCTGAAGAGTGTTTCTGGTGAGAGCAACGTCTGAGTTTCTCCCCTGGAGCTGTTGCTTCCACAACCCAATGTCAGATAAGAAGATGGATGGATTGATGCTTTTTCTCATTTCAAGTCAGGAAAGATGAGGCTTGGCATAGCATTCGGACTGAAAGCTAACACAAAACCCTTATAAAAGCCCAAATGCCATCTTTACCCTTTAACTATTTGTATGAATTGAACTTGGCAGTTGGCAAGCTTCACTCTGCAACTAGGCTTTTAAATGTCACAAAGATCATAAGATCACATCTGATCACCCCGTTTCTTCTTTCCTAAACTTTTCTGCTGTTCAGAGCGAGCGATCCCCTTTGAGCACATGATGTATGAACATCTGCAGAAGTGGGGACCTCGGAAACAAGAAGTCAAGTTCTTCCTCAGGCATGAAGATTCGCCAACTGAGAGCAGCGATCAAGGTGCGTAGTGTGCAGAGCGCTTTCTCTGCTCTGTGTTGTCTCCTGATGCACAGGCTTGAATAGTTGAAGGTAGATTCAGTAGATGTCAGAAGGCCTCTTGGTGGTGGATACATTGCTTTCTTGCGTTCACTGCATCAAAGTTTTCTTCAATAGGGTTAAGATGTATCTCAACACCACAAATGGTATGTGGTCTTTGCTTTTTTCCCCCCCCATTGAGCCAGTTTCTAACTGTAAACAGTTTTAATCTCTAATCCTTTGCTGTTACGTATTTAAAATCAGTTGCAGAATGGGAGGAAAAGAAGTTTAATCGATGCTTAACAGGGGTCATTTGAAAGACGTTTAGACTCTCACTCTATTGACATAAAACTTTTGCAGTTGCATCTGATTGGAGCAAAGCCAGATAAAAAGGGCAGGTCAAGCATGCCTCCTAAATGAATAAAGAAAGCCTGCTCCGTACAAGATAACTACATCACAATCACTGATTTTAAGTTCCACATATAAGAAGTAGGGGTGCAGTAATTTGGCCACTAGCTGTGCTGGTGATTTATTTTCCCTTTTATTGCCAGGGAAACCATGAAATTTACTTTGTTACAATAAATAGGTCGTCCTTTTTTTTTTCTTTTTTTTTTCACACTGCTGCCACACCCTCTTTAAATGAACACAAATGGATTCATACAAATGTATTTTAAAAAGTTTTTGATTATAAATCTTTCACATGTGGAGATCCATTGAAGAAGAAGAAAAAACACTGTTTCAGAGGACTTTTTAGCTTGTTAAACCATTACTAAATCAGTGACGTCTGGACCAACAACATTAAATGCAAATCAATTCCGTCAGTTTCTGGGCAAAGTCGATGCAGCACAACCAGGACGTGCCAGATCAATATCGGTCTCTGCCATCAGTTGGTGTTATCCTATTCTGAATATATCTCAGTGCATCCCTAATAAGAACTGCACTCCAGGTTAACTGGTGACGGGTCTCGCAGATAAAAGCCTGGCCTCTCATTTCTGTGTCTAACTGAAGTTGTTTATGCACTGGAATTTATTTGAGAAATGTAGATTCAACCACATGGAGACTCTTTTTTAAGTGTGAAAACAAAACAAACGCTTGCGAACATTTATATATTTGCTCGCATATTTTCATAGACATCGTTCTTTATTAAAATCCTAAGTCCCTCTGACACGTACAGCCCTGTCATGATTCTCAGTATATTCCAGAGCGTGCTTGTTTTTGACCATGTTGTGTTTTTTTTTTTCTGTCCTGGGTTTCTAATGGCTAGTCTTCTTCTTTCGGCAGGGAGTCAACCAACTCAGGATCAAACAAGTCACAGAGGTGGAAATACTGGAGAGAAGCACAATGAGAATGGGGTGAGAAATAATTGTCTTCATTTTGTTATACACCGATGTCCTTATAAGTATGCCGTCATTATGGAGGACCCACCCACACTGTTGAGGTTATCTTTCACTCGTAAGCAAGAGGCATGAAAAAACTAGACCAACTTTCCAAGAGGAAGCTCCGCATTGATAACACCTGCTGTCAGCCTGAACCAATTTAATCCAGACATTACAATTTCAGTCTTGCCGTATGAACCATTTTTATGTGCCTGTATGCACAACGATAACTTCAGTCTCTGTTAGTGAAAGTGGCTGCATCAGTGGGCATATGACCCTGGTGTTTCCTGTTTGGTGTACCCGTTGTTTCCATGTTCAGCTCTTTCGCTTTAGGAACCGTCCACTAGAAGATGTGAATGACTCCTGATAAGAGCCGCCTCTGGCGCAGCGTTCTTTCTCTGTCAGACAAAGTGTCCCAGTTTTTGCACTACCAAAGTGTTGTGGTCAAGGAATTGTTACTAATTGAACCTTAAGGGGTTAAGAGAAGAAACACGGCTCAGCGGAGGATGGCGTGAGCGTAGTTTTTGTTTGAAGAAGAAAGAAAAAAAAAAGAGGAAAAAATAATCATGGCGCTGTGGTACAAGAGCAGCCAGGAGCCATTCCTTTTTATTATCCTAAATCTGAAACTTTCAGCTTTGTTTGGGTTGAGCTTTGCATTGTTCAGGTGCATTCAGTTAGAAATGAATTAATGGATTAAAAACAAGACTTTGCTTTATTTGAGAAATGTATGCGAGAGATATATATATATATATATATATATATATTTACGGCCTTCATCCGCGGGGCGCCCACTCACACAGACTCGATAACCAAGGGTTCAGTTGATTTCCTCAAAATGCAAAGAAATGGTGTGCCTGGAAAAACAGACGGGAAGGTTGTATGATATTAAAAAAGCACAGAGGTGTGAAATGAAGTTTGATGGACTGATGAAACGGAATCAAAATGTCAAAATGATCGGAAGGGACGGCTCATGACCCGAAGCACCACTACATCAGTGAAGGCCAGGGCTTCGGGATTAATTTGCCGCATTAGGATTTACGGAGGATTTCGCTACTGGCAGAAGTGCCAGGGTGAATTTAAAGGGGCAGTCTGTGTGCTCAGATTTAGACCCGTGCATTGAAAATCACTGGACGGCATTTCATCACTTAGCTGGCCAAAGATTATTGATATGCAGTTAAAGCAACCCAAGAGTATTTCAGGATGAGAAGGTGGACTATCCTTGAATCGCCGAGGCCTGTTAAATGATATGATGGTCCGTGAGAGGATCCTTCCTTTGGCTCTTCCTCAAGCCACAGAGGCCGTCTCTACACCAAGCAGAACTGAATATATCCACTGAGGGGATGCTGCTTCTTAACAGCAGACGGGGGGCCTCAATAGAGTACTGCATCGATTGTATGCGTTTGAATTTCATAGATCGGTTTCTGTGTTCGTAGATGTATTGACAACTCAAAAAAAGGTTAATTTTGAGGCTGGATTATTCATTCTGTCGTGTTGACAATGCTTTTTTTTTTTTGTTGTTTTTTTGCCCCAACAATAGAAGAAGAGATTCCAGGAATCAAGTCAGTGGGGTTACGTGGCACTGTAAAGAATCGGATTAATGGCTAAATTACAATAAGACTGAGTTATTAAGTTCATGTATTCACCTTAGTTTGACTAAAAATTGGACCGGATCGGGTTACTCACAGTTGGATTAAGGCCCCGAGAGAACTCGGTTGAAAGTCACACTAAACGTGCTTGTAGACGGGAAAGCATGTGGTGAATTGGACTTTTGAGTTCTACGCATGCTCAAGATTTTGTCCCGGGGTTGTGACCCGGAAGTTAAAGGAGACGATATTATTGTTGTTGTTGCCTCCGTCGGAAAGAAACAAACAACGTGATGGAGAATGCGCCTTTGTGCATCGCGTCTGTGCAATAAGCAGCTCACCACAAACAAAATGTAGAGGGACGTAGCTTCATCTTGCTCTTCATTCGCCATTTTCTCAAATCTCGAGTTTGTTGGTGGTGGTGAAGAGGTCAACCGGAAGTGGTTCTATTAGCAAATAAGGCGCATAACCCAATTATAGCTATAATCGAATTAAGCTCATCATGTAGACCCACTGAGTGACAAGAATGATCGACTATCAAAGGGCTATCGTGTGATCACAAAAACCTTTCAGGTGTTGGAAAATGTTTGTGTCTCAAAATGTTGTTGAAGAGTAGATCATGTTATCCACGGTTGGATCTTGGTAATAATTTGGACACAATTACCATTTCAGATATAATCCGTTGCACATCAATACACTTCTTAGATGGTTGTATGATCCCACAGAAGGACAACACTCATCAGTGGGCAAATGGAAGCTGAGTCTCCCTCCCTCGTGTGCTCATTCAGGTGCCCCCACCCCCTACATGCAGGCGTGTGCGTCTGTTTCTCCCTCGGGTGTATTGTCACTGATGCAGTGTAGCTTAAAGTGCATTTGAGCGTCCCTCTGTGTGTGTGTGTGTGTGTGTGTGTGTGTGTGTGTGTGTATGTGTGTGCCAGTAGCTTCCTCCTCTCTCCTCATCTCGGCTGCGGTTGATTCACCTCACCTCCCCCTTCAGATTCTTTCTAGACATTCTTACGTGAATGCCTTGAGTCTCGTGGGCGGGACTGCAAAGACTGTAAATGAAGCGTTTCATTCAGTTGAGGTGAGTCAGAGTAATATCTGCCTCCACTAATCAAGTTGGTGCAGTGCATAGTAGTTTTGCCCTTGCTTGTTTATCGCTTGTTTGGGATTATCTAAAACTGTAATGCATACACTTACACTTTGTAAGCCTCTTCTAAATCTCGTCACCAGTAAAGAAGGCTCTTTCTGAACCAGTAATAACCCACTCTGACTTTTCTGGCATCATCTCCTGCCTCTGAGTATCTTTTCTGAGAACATTTCAGTAATGCTTGTAGTTTAGAGGAGCGTGAAAGTTGTTTTTATCGGAAGGTGCCAGTGTACAAGACATTGGGAGGTCTGATTTTTAAAGGAAAAAGTCGAACTGAAAGCATTAGAGATGTCCGTTTCTCTGCAAGCTCTAAAACCTCATGTGGGTGCTGCAGTTTGGAAGGAGGGACCTTAATGAGGACTGTATTTTCACCTATTACGCTGGTACAGCTGAATGGAAGTGAGTTGGTCAGTTGTTTGTTTGTTTGATCATTCAAAAACTGCACATTTGTTCAACTAGTCCCAAAAATTGTATCTGGAATAATCACTGTTCAGTTTCACCACAGTTGTTTCTCTTTCTGAAAGCTCCTAATCTGGGGTAGGATTAAAAAAAAGACAAAGATAAATACATACAAAAGCAGATTTTTTTGTGACTTCCTTCAGTAGCTGGAACTACAAACAAGACTAAAAGCACCTAACCTGTTGAGATGTAGAAGGAATGAGCTGCGAGTTGACAGAGCGATTAAAACTGTCTCTTGACGGCAAGATGTCACTGGATTGCAACCTGATTGTCAAATAGAGCGTGTCAGTGTTGAGTTTGTGCCTGTGTGAGTGTCCTATGGATGCATCTGCTTGCCCTGCAGTTTAAAACATGCATGTTGGGTTAGTTTTATTGCGACTGGGTGCGGGCGTGCGCTTGCATGGCAGCCTGTCTCTCTATGCGTTAAGCCTGCACTGGCAGTTTTTATGTACTTTCTGTCCATCCCATCATCAAAATAATGCTGTACGCTGCTAATGGTGATCTTCAGTCTTCGGTAACAAAACCTTTACGGTCTTCTGGAGAACGTGGGAGAGCAGAAGTTTGTGTAGTTATATCTGATGAAGCTGAACCTCCAACAGGGTTCATGTTTCATTTTGGTGGATTAAAATTTGCCCTCTGGTGATTCTGTGCATTTGAATAATGCAGCAACCTTAGTCTGGAGGAAGCTTTGCTGTCCCAGTTTGGTGTTCTCTTCCCCATGTGATATGATATGAAGCCACCAAATGGCACATTGCACTCATAGGCTGAGATGTCTTGCTCACTGAGTCTTCATCAGATGTAATGTCTCCTACTTTTTGATCCAGAAGCTACTGAAATCAGACGTCTTTTGAAATAAAATTTCTGCGACTGGCTTTTGGCGCAACTAGTTTCTTTGTGGGTTTTTTTTGTTTTGGCACTTTTATCCTTATATAATGTTCTCCACTTATATAACTTTAGATGCCGGATGTATTATTTTGCTCTTAATGACCTCCAGATTGGTCTTTGACGTGCTTGCGTATCGTGACAGAGTTGTGCGTTGGCACGAAGAAGAACACAAAAATGCGGGACAATGACTCGGTGTTCAGAGGCAGCTTTTCAACTTGCGTAGCTTTTGCTCAAAGCCGATAAATGTTGATGTTGAGGTTGGAGGAAAAGTGGCGTATGTTCTAAAGTGCGTCATCCTACTTAAAGCTGTTGTAGGAGGAAACAAAGTGCCAGGTCACGGCCTTTTCAGAATCAAATAGCTTTTAGTACAAGCAAGATAAGCCCTAATTTTTAAACCTACTGTTCATAGTAGGAAGTTTGTTTGAGTTTTTTTTTCCCCCATCATTGGCGTTTGAATGAAGTCGGGATGACCCAGCACCAACAACCACACTTTTGACTGTTTGGAAGTCCTCATCCCTCTTCTGCGTTTCAGCATCTCAGTGGGTGTCAACATTAAGATCACTCTTTTCAGATATAACTCTCTTGACCAGTGTGTGTGTGTGTGTGTGTGTGTGTGTGTGTTGGTGTGTGTTGGTGTAGGTGGGGAATCAGCGTGTGGAGCTCACGCTGTCAGAGCTGCAGGAGATGGCCACACGACAGCAGCAACAAATCGAGGCTCAGCAGCAGATGCTTGTTGCAAAGGTAGCGCCTTCATTCTTTTATCTAACCCTTCTCTGAATGTTATGATGATATTTTAATGAAGATATGTGCTGTTTTATTAACAAAGGAGCTTCCTGCATTAATGTTTGATATATTCATGACTGTTCTTGGTTAGGCTCTCTACAAGTTGGAATCTCTTCCTTCTTTTCCATTTTATGTTATGAAATTAGATTTTCTTTTTACTTTAAAATGGATGTCAGTAAATTTGACATTGCTTTAAACCTTTAATGTTCTTATCTGCAGTTTTGGTAGAGCCCATTTTAAGTGGCTTTTCTGTATCGTATTAACAATGTTTGGAAGTCAGCTCTGGTTAGGGGTGTAATGCTCACAGGGAGTACATGTGTCGCCATTAGTTTTGAAACTTTTACAAATGAAGTGATATCTTATCAATTTTTTACAAACAACATAGATTCTTATTATTCTTACCTCAGGGGAAAAAAAAAGCTTTTTTCCACAAATTTTTTGTCTGTTCCCGCAGACAAAGTTTGGCAGGTGAGGTTCGAGTTCACATTTTAGAACATTTTTGAAAGGCTTTAGAAAAATAAACCTGTTTAAAGTTGTCATTTATGTTCACGTTGCTCCTGTCAGTCGTCTGGCAGGCGCTCTTCTTTGGGTGGTTTGTTTGCCCTTTTCTTTTCTTTTTTTCTTTTTTTTCTCACCGTGTCCAAGAAAATCTTCTTTGTCTCCGAGGGGATGATGAAGATTACCAGTGACGGTAAATTATAAGAAAAGTGCACTTCGTTTAGAAAATGAACTTAAAAGTGACTTAATTAAAAACCCAATGACGGTAGGGACAAACGAGTTCTTCAGTCTGTTGGTCCCTGCGTTTTGGCTTTATAAATCCAAGGCCTGATGGAAGCAGAGAGAAATGACCTTATCGCAGTATTTCCACAGTTGATGTGACAGACTCAGCTCTTTGCATTGTGGGAGACAATAGGCAAGCTAAAGTAAGCAGATGATTATTTTTGGCATACTGCAGATTCAGCATTCCCTTTTTAATCCCAAGTCTGTATGCTTCATTCTACATATTTGCTAAATCAGTACATAGAGCTAATGCCAAGCATGGCTTCACAGACAGCCAGTGACTGCAGTATAGAGTGCAGTAAGAGAAGAGGACGTTCTGATAGTAAGACCTTCTGGGTTCTACTGCGTCCACCAGTTCCCCTGCTGAAGTAACTTTGGGACATTGCAGATTGGCCATTAGTTGAGTTAATTTCAGGACACGGCCTTCAACAACTTTGTTGGATCCACTGATGCATTAGTCTCAGCCAAAGAGTCTGTCAGGACCTTAAACGGGGACAACCGATTCTGCGATAAACGAGCGGGGATGCAGTTTGAGTCATGCTGCTGGAATCGTCCACTCTGTCAGAAATGATCCTTCGGTCATGATATGAACACATACACGGATGCAGTGCATAAGAAGCACTCAAGCACGTCAAATCCTGCAATTAATTAAACTTTCACTTGGATTTATGTTTATTTATGCATATGTTTTTAGATTTATGATTTATGTGACTTACTAATTAAACATTTTTGATGATATATTAGTTATTTTAAAGCGTTCCGTCCTTTGGGCGTATCGATTTAGCTCTCCTGCTTTTATATTGTGGCAGAGTTGGGAGCAGACCTCCATATAAATTGTCTACGCTGTCACTCTGTGTCGCTCCAGTCTGACCTGCGTGCTTGTGGTTTGCTGATCAGTCATGCAAGATGAAGCCACTGTAAACCCGCTGATAAAGACCATTTATTGCCATTGTTATGGTGTCTGAAAAGTAGGCCCACTTGAAGCCCTGCAGTCATTCGGAAACTTGGGCCTGTCATTTCCTATTTTTGGACCCTAACTGGAGCAATTCTCAGTTGGGTTGAGATGAAGTCATTCGACCCTTTCCTCAGCCCTTCGACCGTCTTGACACAGCACAGAATATCATTTAATACACGCAATAAAACGATTGAGCCTAGTTAAAGGTGCGTCTGGCTTGGAAATATCTTTTTAGCTTTGTGGTGGGGACTTGTGCAGGTGTTGTCATTTTTGACTTGCAAATATCCAATTAGCAGCTAAAATTTGACCAAACTTGGCCTGATGATGTATCCTCTGAACTTAAAAGAGCACCTCCTTGCGTCTCCCTGTAAAATATCATTCCCCGTGTCACTATCTAAAGGAGCAACGGTTGCGCTACCTGAAGCAGCAGGAGCGGCGTCAGCACCAAACCGTGTCGGAGAGTGAAAAGCTGCAGAGGCTGAAGGAACGTGTGGACAGCCAAGAGGCCAAGCTCAAGAAGATACGGGCAATGAGAGGCCAGGTGGACTACAGCAAGGTCATCAATGGCAACCTGTGTATGTATACTTCAAATTACCGCCCTTTAGAGGCTTTTACCTGCTCATAATATTGAGTGGGAATGGGCTGATTCACAAATAGTTCACGGTTTTAGATATGAGCATCAGATTCTGGTGTGCAATTTTCCAAAAGTTCTGTTAAAACCTTTTGTGTAAGAATGATAGGATTATTCTTATGAATCACAGCTGTGATGATGAGATTGAAGCATTTCTCTAGCTGATGGAATTTGTTTTTTTGTTTTTTTTTTTGGTCACGTGCAGCAGCAGAGATCGAGCAAGTTAGCGGCCTGTTCCAAGAGAAGCAGGCTGAGTTACAGACAGCGGTGCTGAGGGTGGAGCAGCTAAGCGTGCAGCTGGAAGACCTGCGGAGGGGAAAACTCAATGGCATACAGTCCGGCCTGGGTGGCCAAGTAACAGGCGCTGCAGCCCTAGAGCTCCGTAAGCTGTACCAAGAGCTTCAGGTAATGCTCTGCCACTTCTTACAGATTCCATTCCGTTTTCTTAACCCTTGACCGCAGCGATGGCTGTGACTACACATTTGTTTAAGATCACATTCATTGTCCTCAGATTCGGAACAAATTGAACCATGAGCAAAACAGCAAGCTGCAGCAGCAGAAGGACCTTCTGAACAAGCGCAACATGGAAGTGACGCTCATGGACAAGCGCATCAGCGAGCTGCGGGAACGCCTCTACAAGAAAAAAGCTGAGGCACGTCAAAAAGAGAACCTTCCTGTAAGACTAGGACCACTTGACGCATCTTTGGTTGAAATGACTCTGACAGAAGTTCTTTCCTTTTTAAGAAATCAGTTTTGAAACATTTTTTAGCTCTTTTTTAATCTGTAGGTTCTCTTTGATAATATGAAAACGAGTTGTTTGTTCTCCTCTGTTTATTTCTCCTCACGTCAACATGTGAAATTGACTCTTTCCTCTTACAGCTGAATAGAGCCAATGGGCCTCCTTCTCCCCAGCCCGCTCCGGGCACTTTGGGTCGCGTTGCTGCTGTTGGGCCGTATATCCAGGTTCCTGTACCAAATCGACAGGATGGAGGCTACACCATGCCGCCCGATCCACTGAAGCCACAAACACTAGGTGTTAATAACCAAGCCAACCAAGGCCGCCCCAAATCAGGTTGGTAGCTGCTTTTATTTATAGGGCATCCGTTTCCAAAAGTTCAAGACAAACTTGAATACGTGCAATACCAGATGTAGACTTCTTAGGTCAGGGTTATGGTCTGTCCTTAGACACCTTAGATTGAAAAATGCAGTTCTTTCAGACCATAAATCAAACCTTTCACTACTATACAAGCAGCACATCCTGCATGTTTGACTGTTATCTCTTCATGGGCCCAAACCGTTTCTTTCCTACCTAAACTCAGTTGGCTCTCAACCAGGACTTAACTTCTGTGATTTCTTTTTTCCTTCCTCTCTAACCTCACTCTCTTCCTGTGTTGTGTTGACTGTGTGTTTCCTCCCTTTTCTCTCCTGGTGTCTCATGTGTCTGTGCTGTACTCTCTCTTTAATGTCTCTGTTTCAATGGGGGTGGGGTTGGGGGCAACTCTTCCCCTGGGCAGACGGTGTGCGAAAGCCTCCCGGCCCTTGGAAAGTGTCTGATTTAGACATCGTTGTGGACCCGGTTCCCCCGTCCCTCCCAGAATCTCACCCGGGCTCTGGAGCCTCCACTGGCTCTGACGGCACGTCCCGTGAGTGCACAGTGCTGCATAAGCAAAAAGACGGCACCTGCTGAACCTGTCTCTCGATTGTAGCACAAGATCCTCAGCATGCATTGAAGTTTTTACTTCCAAGTTAAAACCATGTCGGATCGTGTTTTTGCATCGATTAAATAATCTCAATAAAATCCCAATATATGACGAAATTCTGGCATTTGTACACTTTTAAGAGAACCGTGGCTGGATTCTTCCCAGTAGTGCCACGAGCCCCCAACACGATCCCTTCATGGCTGTTTTTATCTTCAGCAAAGTTGATTGGGCGGTAATGATTTGCTCCAACGGTCTCAGACAATATGAAGCTTACAAGCACAGCCGTGGAATCTTGACCGAATCCAACGACTGCTGACTGATGCCATCATTAAGCTCTGATGCCTGTGCAGCAGTGAATCAGTTTTTCTAAACTGGAGAAGAGTTCATTCTGTCATTCCTATCTGGAGTGTTTCGTTTGTTATGTGGATTGGCTAATGTCGTGCTGAAACACGTTGCTGCCACGTGCAGAAATGCTGCACGTTCGACTGCACCCGGCATCACAAACGTCTAGTGAAGCGCTGCTGATCCTGTGCGTGTTTGTACACTTTTGAGAAGGTTCGAACAGTTGAGTGCCTCGTGATTTTCCATACGCAAAGCAGTCCATAATCTTGTGGCTTTATTCTAATTTCATAACATTCCCAGGCTGTCTGTTGCAACCCTAACCCTTCACACAACATCCTCTAAACAGACGAGCTGTAAGAAGCACTCACAACTGTCGGCATGCACAAGTTAAAGTCCTCGTGCATGTTTAAAACCTCACCGGATTTCACTCCAATAATTTAAGAGTTATTTTCTCCTGATAATCAGTGAAGAGCCAGATCAAAATATTTCCTTTAAGACTCGCTTTAGTGTTGAAAGAGCTGCTTCATTCTACAGCTTTTCCAGTAATATTTTGGTGTGTCGTTGCAGCAAAAGCAAATGTAAAAGGAGTGCATTCCATGTAGATGTGCAATTTCCAGGATCCGGATATTGCACATGCTGGCTCACTGTCATGGTTGTCAGGAGTTATTAACGTTATTTCCCTCGACCTTTACCTGCCCTTTTAAGTCAGGCATTAAAAGATCTGTTAATGTCTGATCATATTTATATTGAGGACTTTAACACATCATTGGTCACCAGCATTACAGGTGTGTGACAGATTTTCTTTTTGTTTCAAAGCCCACCACATCTACTTTTGTTTTGTTGTCTTTCTTTTTCCACCCTTTCTGTTCACTCTATCCATTCTCTCAACAGACACAAATCCTTTTAGTAAAAGATCAAAATCTAAAGCAGTATTTGCTGTCTTTACCTGAATCATCTACTAGCTCTGTGTAGTTACTAATGGCATCTCAATTGCAACATGGCTCTGTATTAGTGCAGTAGCGAAATACTAATGCATATATGTGCATTACCATCATTGTGGCGAAGGCTCAGGATTTTTGTCCTCTTGATCACTTTTATAAATGTGAACGATGCACATAAACACAAAAGCAACCGGCAGTGTGTGCAAATGTCACTTTATGGTGGCTGGTTAATAGAATAGGCTTCTCAAAATCCTGAACCCTCCTTTCAATGTTGCATAGAGTTGTTTAAAAGTCCTCACTTATGTTCCACACCATATGGGTAATTAAATGAAAGAGGGGGGGCTGCTTATGCTTCCCACACCACCCCAGGCATGGAATATGATCTTCTGCTCTTTTGCAACACACTTACTTTGTCCTCTTCCTGCTCCAGCTAATGATACTGGTTGGCCTACAGTGGGCAAGGCCAGCACAACTCTAAAGCCTCCTGAGAGGAGAGACTCAGGGACCGACACCCAGGGCAAGAGCCCTCCCTCAGGCTCCCCCATCACTCCCAGTGCAGAGAAGGTAAGTCTTGTTTAGTGCCCTAATTTAACAAGACTTCTCCACAAAGTCAGCTAATTAAAGCAGATTTATTTAGTTGTTTAAGACTAATTGTTATTTTGAGGGCAAAGAATCGGTGTGGATTGCTGTTACATTATTTGTGATTTCTTGATGCTTTCTCTTTTTTTGCAGGTGCTCGACTCTAAACTTTCTGGCTCCTCCCCTGCCATAACCAAGCCACAGCCACCACCATATGGATCGCACCTCACCTCCTCAAACACAGCCAGCTCCTTAGAGCGCCGCAAAGATGCACCTCCCCCCCGCCCGCTCCCCAACCCGCCGGCTCCTGCGTGGCCCCGCGTCCCCCCTCCAACAGGCTCGTCCTCCCAGCAGATACAGCAGCGTATCTCAGTGCCACCAAGCCCCACCTTTCAGCCCAACGCACCACTTTTCCCTCCCGGGTTGAGCGAGCGTCTGGATCCTCCGCCGGCTGTGGCGGTGCGTCCCTTCATCCCAGACAGAGGATCCCGGCCTCAGTCGCCTCGTAAGGGCCCACCTACCGTGAACTCCAGCTCCATTTATCACATGTACCTCCAGCAGGCAGCACCAAAGAGCCAGCCGCTCAAGCCTGCGCTGAAAGCATGTAAGAGCTCCGAGAGATTGTTTGATTATTACGTTTGAGTAACTGAAAGCATAATCATTTGTTGAATTAATGACAGGAATTAATGTTGCCATATCTGTTTGCTTCTAGTATATGGGAAGCCTGTTCTCCCCTCTAGCTCGACACCTCCCTCGCCTCTGCCTTTTGTCCAGACAGGAGGGGCCTTCCCATTGCTCCAAAGCCAATCTGTTGGTGAAGATGCATTAGATGGAGAATTTGATGATCATGACGGCTTCCAGCACCTGGAGCCATCAGCGCCTCCTCCCAGTGTGGAGAATATCCCGCGACCACTCAGCCCTACGAAGCTAACGCCTATGGTTCATTCCCCACTGCGCTACCAAAGTGACGCAGACCTTGAAGTGCTCCGTAAAAAGCTGGCCAACGCTCCAAGACCGCTCAAGAAGCGCAGCTCCATCACAGAACCCGAGGGTCCCAGCGGACCCAACATTCAGAAACTCCTGTACCAGAGGTTCAACACGCTAGCAGGAGGTATAGAGGGGAACGGTGTCGGTGGATCAGGAGGGGGTAATGGCACAGGTACTGGGACACCATTTTATCAACCAGCTAATCCTCCGGGATATCTGGGAGGCGATACCCTGACTGATACAGACAACGGCAACCTCCTGTCTGAGACACAGCTGGCACCACCACCAGGGGAAGAGGAGGCAGGCTCTGAGGCTCCACCCACCACCACTGATGCCAATGACAATGAGCCAGTGCCCCCTCCATCAGAAGGACCTGTGGTGCCTGCTGAGGCAGAGGGACCAGAGGATGACAACAACAACAATGTGGGAGGCTCTGAAGCATCTTTGCCCAGTCCCGTTCCAGAGGTTAGCACTCCGGAGGAGAGCGGCATGGCGGTCTCGCAACAGCTGGTGAGAAACTCATACAAACAGATTTGTTTTATTTTTATAGATTTAGAAAAAAATAAAAAAAATTCTCTGTTTGATGAATTAGATTCTTGAGCGATTCATGCCTCTTCTCTGTGTTCTTAAAGGAGAAGCGCACAAACCTTAAGAAGCCAAACTCTGAGCGCACTGGTCATGGCTTCAGAGTGAAGTTTAACCCTTTGGCCCTGCTGCTCGATGCCTCATTGGAGGGAGAGTTTGATCTGGTTCAGAGGATTATCTATGAGGTATGTCATGACCGCACATGTCTAGGCACCAGTTATACTTGCATGCAGGGCAGTCATTCATCTTTTCATGGGGGTTCTCCCTTTTTCTAGGTGGAGAATCCCAGCACTCCAAATGATGAAGGCATCACACCGTTGCACAATGCAGTGTGCGCGGGGCACCACCACATAGTCAAGTTCCTGCTGGATTTTGGTGTGAATGTTAATGCTGCTGACAGTGATGGATGGTGAGGATGAGCTGTCTTGACACGCGAGCGCTGAATGACGTCTCCCGCTGCATCTCCTGCAATTACTGTGTTGTGTTTTCTTCCGTTTGCTTGAGCAGGACTCCTCTTCACTGCGCCGCCTCCTGCAACAGCGTTCATCTCTGCAAGGTGTTGGTCGAATCGGGGGCCGCCATCTTTGCCAGCACCATCAGTGATGTGGAGACTGCCGCAGACAAATGCGAGGAGATGGAGGAGGGCTACATACAATGTTCCCAGTTTCTATATGGTGAGAAGCGGGACATCAATAAGTCGGCATCTAAAACTTGGCGGGACTTGATCCCATCGAAAATGGCAACTCTTTGTGTTACAGAAAAAGTCTTTAATTGATTCATAAAAGTGTTGATTTGGACTGTTTATTGCAGGAGTCCAGGAGAAGTTGGGTGTAATGAACAAGGGGACAGTGTACACTTTGTGGAACTATGAAGCCCAGAGTCCAGATGAGCTGTCATTCAGGGAGGGGGACGCCATCACCATTCTGCGACGGCATGACGACAGTGAAACGGAGTGGTGGTGGGCACGGCTGGAGGACAACGAGGGCTACGTGCCCCGCAACCTGCTGGGGGTAACGACAGTTTTTATCAGCTTACCGCTTGTGCATCCCAGTTTAACAAGCCGTATAGTTAGTGTTTAGCTTTTCTTTTCCTATCTTTTGATTTGTTTGTTCCGATTGATGATAGAGAAGCGTCAGTAATAAAGGGGTTATTCACTGAAAAGCGATGTTTAACATGCTGGAAGTTTAAATCTCTCTTCCAGTCTTAATTCTGAGAAATGAATCAGCAGATTAATGGACAGTTGGACACTGGAAACATTAGCAAAAACAATCAATTGTTGCAGCACTTTGACAGTGTGACCTGGTACCAACACTTGATGTACATCACCGGTCAGAATTTTATATTCGTAATGAAAACGGTTTTGAGCAGCAGTTAAATGTTTTAATTGCATGGAATATAAAATATTTTGCACCTTTTTTTTTTGATTGATTTGAATCCGTTACTCAATCATGGCGCAAACTAGACTCACTTCTGCTTCATTTTTACTTTACATAACCTGAATTAACCAAAGAATGAGGGTTGTATTGCATAAAAGTGGGCTGATTTGTTGTCTGAGAGCATCAGAAATGTTAAGAGGCCACAAGGCAATCATCAAAACTCTCAGAATTCCTGTTTTATCAATTAATTGATTATGTTGTAAAGATGTTCCACAGTCATGAAACACTGATGATGCTTCCAAACACCATGCAAGAGGCGAAGAGCTTAAGGCTCACCCAGAGCAATCTGGATTGGCAGTCTCTGCCCGCACCATCTGCTTCACGGGCGCAGGCCAAGCAGGACACAGTTTAGGAAAGGAAAGCACAAAAAGGCAGGACTTAAATATGCAAAAATATTCATACATAAGCAACAGCCCTTTTGGGAAATGGTCGTATAGACAGGAAAACAAATTAAAACTCCAAAGGGAATGCTTTGCTTCACTTTGTTCCCAGGCAAAAAGATAGTTAAGCCTATAGAAAACCGAACCAACTGTAAAACATGTTGTGTTCCATCGTGCTGTGAATGTCTGCATAAAAGGAGCAGTGAAATCAGAAGATCACAAAGGTATTTTTAAATAAAATGTGTAATCCAGCAATTTACACAAGCTCACACCCAGCAGGAAAAGCCCATTTTCAAAAGGAAACGAAGGTGCGTTTCAAAGTAGCCTGGAAAGAATCCTGATTGTAAACCATAGAAGAGAAGCTTCTAAAGGAGACATTTAGTGACATTAAAGGGGAACTCCGGGGCATTTGAAGCGTGTTTCCATTGCTAGGGGTTGTCAAATACTGATAGTAGGACACAGAGAGGTGCGTATCTGCGCTCCCTGTGTGGAGATCGCTCTGTCCGCACAGCATGTCATGCGAGGCTAATACGTGGTGGCTAAGGGGCAAGCGCTAACCCTTCCACGTAAAACAACAACTTGCACACTGCAGAAACGTCACACCACTTTATAACCCATCCGACAATAAAGTCACAAGCCTTACCATCAAAACCATATGCATGGTTCTCACATTACTGGCATGGGGACGTTACAAAACAACTTTATAAACAGCATGTAACTCACCGGCTGGTTGTAGGCTCGCGCATGTGAAAGCCCAAAAGAGTCGATGGAGAATAATCCCATATACAAAACAATTATCTTCTCTAGAAAAACTGCGTTCAAGTATTTAAAACATTACAACAATACATGCCCAGTAATATTGTTGTAATGTTTTAAATACTTGAACGCAGTTTTTCTAGAGAATATAATTGTTTTGTATATGGGATTATTCTCCATCGACTCTTTTGGGCTTTCACATGCGCGAGCCTACAACCAGCCGGTGAGTTACATGCTGTTTATAAAGTTGTTTTGTAACGTCCCCATGCCAGTAATGTGAGAACCATGCATATGGTTTTGATGGTAAGGCTTGTGACTTTATTGTCAGATGGGTTATAAAGTGGTGTGACGTTTCTGCAGTGTGCAAGTTGTTGTTTTACGTGGAAGGGTTAGCGCTTGCCCCTTAGCCACCACGTATTAGCCTCGCATGACATGCTGTGCGGACAGAGCGATCTCCACACAGGGAGCGCAGATACGCACCTCTCTGTGTCCTACTATCAGTATTTGACAACCCCTAGCAATGGAAACACGCTTCAAATGCCCCGGAGTTCCCCTTTAAATGCTCTTTCTATTCTCTGTTAAGTTTTAGAATGTGATACGTTATCTATAAGAAAACATTCATTGTAAAGACCATGATAGAATTATTATGCATGTTATTATAAGTAATGGGACCTTAGTGGAGAGAGAAAAAAAAATACTGAAATGCAAATGAAGTTGGTCAAAGAGTTCCCCTCTGTTTGTTTTCCTTGCAGCTCTACCCTAGAATCAAACCTCGTCAGCGCTCCCTGGCGTAGTCTCGCGCCTCCCTGACCTGCGGCTAAAAGCTGGACTAGTGACACAACCAAGATCTGAGAACAACGAAGGAGCCTGGCGCTCCGTCTTCTCCCTGTGGCCATAACCCTCCCTGGCCTCTAGCTTTCACAAAATCCTTCTCTCTGAACCAGAGAACACTAAACTCCGATACATACTTACATCTGAACACACAAGCACTACGAAGTCACTCCAACAACCCCCATCCTTACTGCCCTGCCTCAAACCCCCACCTTCCAATTTAAGGCTCCATCGCTGTCTCGACAGATGTCGATTTGAAGAGTAAAACACTATCCCTTGTCTCAGTATTTCTCGCAGTGTTCACACTTTGTCAGCCATGTTCATCTCCCTATAGTGGTTCTGGTTTACATGAAACTATATAGTGACTGGAAGTTCATCTTTAAGGGTGAGAAGTTGCTGATTTTTGTCAGTGAAATGTAATTTGAGTTGTCGCATATTAAGTATTTTTTAAGGCCAGTTTGAAAAAAAGAAATGGATAAATCAATTGCAGGAAAACTGACTGTAGCCTAACCACCAAAGAATATAAATTTAAGTTTTAATTCTCTAACTCCCTAAGAGCTTGCAGACATTTTGAGGAGCGAGATAATCAGTTGATTTGCTGCTGTCTGTAATTATGAGTGGTTCCCAGGTGTTGAAGCCCCTTTAGAGATTCTCAAGTGGAGATTTGAGTGGGAAATGGACAATGTAAATTCTCACTGTTAGCCACAGAGGTTAGTCAAAAGAGTTCCATGTTTATCAAAGAAAAAGGTTATAGACGGACATCTCCCACATGGTCATGAGTTACATTTTACAAGCATCACTGCAAGATGTTCTCTTTCTTTCTTTCTTCTCTTTTTTTTTCAATTTGGTGTCATCTCTTCAGATTCTGGATGCAGGAGTATTGTGGATGTGTGGCAAGAACGTGAATAAATTGTAAGCGAGCCTTTGAACAATAAGTGTGTTGTGTCTAATGTGATTTCAATGTGAAAAAGCACTGTTTAAATGAGCACACCAAATATTCACAGAGGCTAGAATGCTGATGTCAAGTCTGTCTCAGTTAATCCCAGAGGAAATTGACTCATGGTGACTCAGGAAATCCCAAATTATTCATTCAGCTACTGAGGGCGAGTCGGATTTAAAATCTCTGAATTATTGACCGTTGGAGCTAATGAGGACGACTTTTTAAATATTTAACACTCGACCTTTTGCACTTGGGGACATGCACTTAATGTACATTCTAGCTATATGTCCCACGTAAAATGAACAAAAGACAATATTTTAATGTAAAAGTATGAATTGGAACATTATTTTGACTCATTTCTGATTTCTTGTATCCGACGGTAAATCCTACAAACTTTGCCATATCACCAAGCTCCTGTAGAACGAGTGCCTATCTGCTCCCAA
The DNA here is from genome assembly GCF_027942865.1 of Odontesthes bonariensis. Lineage (NCBI taxonomy): Eukaryota > Metazoa > Chordata > Actinopteri > Atheriniformes > Atherinopsidae > Odontesthes > Odontesthes bonariensis. The sequence continues at coordinate 14,725,459 of NC_134529.1, forward strand.
AAGCAACACGTTGGCGTTTCTAAGAAACCTTATTGAGCTCCTAAACTCACTCGGTTATCACCAAACCGCTCTCAAAGTGGCTGTAACTTGAGTAATTATGCGTCGACAGTAAAATGTGTGATTTCTCCCCTAACTAGATTTATCATTTACCATTTAAAGAGGCCAGAAAATGCACGTTGAGTGACGGACTACACATCAATTTTCAACATTGGTAGGATTTTTTTTTTTTTTTTTTTTTAATGATGTGGCAAGAAGACCCTGCAGCATTATCTCTGTAAATAAGATCGTCTTGCAAAAACTCAATCTAGACGTCGCACCTCCAAAAACAGTCTTACTTTGTTTGCTCTGTGAGACGCTCTGATTGAATACTCAAATTCACAAAGTAATCTTCCCCCCCTAGCTGCTTCGTACCTCATCAAATGTTACAGTTGTGGGTTTTTTTTTTTTATTATTATTTATTTATTTATTTATATATATATATATATATATATTTGACAAACTCCACTAAAATATCTCAGGACCAGTGTAGTGCTGCTGACACATTTAATCTCAGTTTTGGTGTCGTATTCAAATCTGCTTCTCCATGCTGAGGCGGATTCTGGGCCGTCATCATCCATCATAACCGCTCCATCCTTTGGCTGTGCCATAAATACCTTCAAGTTAGTGTGTTGATATTTTTTAAAATGATCCTATTTGTTTGGGCTTAATGTTGCTGAAATGCAAATAAGACCATACTTGCTCTATTGAACGTTTTATGGTATTTTGGATCTGTAAAGCTCTTTCAACTCTTAATTAAGAGTTCATCTAGTTTCTTGTTTTCACTTATGTGTTACTGCAGTATAACGGCAGCGTTGATAACATTTCCCAGTTGTCCAGTGTGGTAGCAGATTGTAACATGGTCCCATACATGCCCATGTACGTGTTTTAGTGAAAACATGTTCTCAGGAGTGACCACTGTGGGATCTGAAATAGAAAGTTTTAATAGGATTTTTTTATTTTTTTTAATCTCCGAGTCAGTCCCCCCCCCTTTTTCCTGGAAATTATCAATAGAAGATGATGCTCTTTTAGGGAATAAAGATTTAATTTCCCCAAAGCATCAGGTTATTAATAGAACAGAAGATGCCATCTGTTCATGAAAACGCCACGTGGGCCATGCTTTGCATTAAAAAACAGATGATGTCGTGATGTTGGCGGCTTTTCTGTCAGTGATCGCCCTGTTGCTGGAACCTCGATCAGCTTTAAATGGTGTATCTATCTTATAGATCATATAGTTCTTCTGAGTTCCACCAGAAGGAAATCAATAACTGCTGTCCATGTGAACTCTTACTTCTTTGCAGATTCTACTTATGGATAGCAAAAGGATCACTTTGTCATCTCAGTCATCTGTTGCCAGTTGGATATTTTTTTTGCTTTCAATTTCCCAGACATCGCCACATCTGTCTGATGTTTAATTCCGACACAGTAGTTGTAAAACTGATTTGTTTTTGTCGCAGTTACAGCAGCAAACCAGTTTCCCTGTTAGTCACACTGCACATGTTTTTGTAGCGACGCATCTTTGGTAGTTCCTTTGAAAACTGTGGTAATAATATAACGAAGGCATTGTTGCTGTTCCGTCCTACCTGATTTTACGGGCTAAGTAGTTTGCAGCCTTATCAGTTGCCTTGCAGAGGATGCTGGGACTCATACAGAGGAATTGAATATGTAACAGACACCATCTCAGCTATGGGATTTATAGTTATAGGACTATGGGATTTGGCAAACATGGAATGTTTGACTGGTTTAAAAAAAAAAAAAAAAAACTGGCTTGTTGCAGTAGCAGCACGAGTCATCATGAAATTGATATGTTTACGCAGGCTGTCAAGTTGAGGGTTGAGCAAGCTTTGCGCTGTCGTCTGTTGAGCAATCAATTTTTTTGTTGCTGTATTATAATTAAAACATTTTTTCACCCCTTACCTCATCCCCATCTTCTAAATCTTTCTTATTTTTGGTCAGGATCATCAGTGTCTGCCTCACTGACCTCGGCCTGACCAGTGCACAGATCCTCAGGGTTTTCGTAGTTTTTGGTTTTAAACGGTCCTCTTGCCAACTATGTCCCTATCCTATCATCTTAACTAAGACGGCTTACAGTAAGTGGATGGCTGCGTCATAAATGACTAACACCTGCTTTGAGTCATCCAAGTTGAATGGTAAAATATAACCCTTGCCAAATACACGGTCCGCCCTTAATACCATGGTGGAGTGAAAAGTTAATCCAGATATTACCACCATTAAAACATTAAAACAGCAATCCTGTTTATAGCCTGAAGTCCCACTGATTTAAATGTCAGAATGTGCAACCAATCACCCACTATGGTTCCTAGTAGAGACTTGGCCATTGTCCACATGACCGTGTGCCTACAGAGCAACACCACTACTGCTGTAAGGCCTGAGCCTGGATTGCTGTATGTTGGTTGTGCCTTTGTTCCACTGCTGTGTAGATGAGAGGATGGAGGAGGGAGAGTCCTCTGATCCCGGAGAGGGCATGGCAGTTCTGGAGAAGGATTATGTTGATTTTGGATTTGATTCTGTTGAGAGAGGGAGGGAGAGAGAGAGAGAGAGGAGGACGGGGGTGAGCAGTATAGGAGCACAATGGCGAAACAGTCCATCATGACAGATACAGTAGCTCAGCTCTAATGTGGGTTTCAAATACTTTAGAAGTTTTTCTGCTAAAAAAAGAACAGGTTGGCCTTGTTCAGAGTGAAATTCCTGCAATGTTAGTTTGTGCTTTTGTTCCTGTGACAATGAGGACAAGAGAGATTCATATAGATTCCAAAAACAACAACATGAGCTGACGAATGAAGAGACAAAGCACATTTCTGTCTCAAAGCGCCGAAACTTAAATCCAACTCTTACTCAACAAAGTCTTAAAACGTTAATCATAAACACTAAACTATACCGACAGCATTGACAGTATGGTTTCCAGTTTGGAAATGACAGTCGGCTTTTTTATTTTTTTATCTTTGGCTGCGTTGAACTGTCACCCAGAGTTATTGTTTCCAGTTTCTCAGCTATAAAAGTAAAACGCTGATCACAAAAAGCTGCGTATGCACTGAATGTTTATACCCATTTAGTCACCAGATGGAGACATTTTATAGCTTTTTAGTTCTGGACAGGGTTATGTAGGATGACTAATAGCCCCAGACATCAAATTAATACCTGCTTAACAATTTTTCTTAAAGGAACAAATAATTTTGGCAACAGCATAGTCTTGAGCTTTCATGTCTTAGCTGACTTGACTGAAAGAACTTTAGTTGGGATACAAAATATTTACAACAAATGTTTAACACCGATATCTATTAATTATTTTCATTCAGGGTTTTTGTCCCTGACATGTCAGAGTATTTAAAAATCTAGCTGTAAACCATCGAGACTCTGCAACCTCACAGCATTTACACGCGTGTCCAAGGTATTTCGCGAAAAAACTGTCCCAGCACTACAACCTCCATCAGGCACTGGATTAAAGACAGCACAGCGCATGCGCATTACCTGTTCGAGTAAACTGATGACCTCACGCACAGCCCGGACCAACCAGTCGGTTGAATTACCTCCCCAGCCGTCTGGACTGTGTTTATCTGCTGCTCTAATTTCCTTGCCTGATGAACTCGTGGGCACAATTACCGAGAAAAATGTTCACCCTGACGAGGTAAGTGAGTACGCGTTACACGAAAATCTGTCACTACAACGACGGCAACAATAGTCGCGCGAGCAGCCACACCGGGCCGTTTGGCCGTTGTGCTGCTGGTGACCTCCGTACCGGTGTGGCCACTCAATGCAACAGTAATGGTAGCCGAGGCGAGCATTTGTTTTTATTTATTTGTTTCGCACGTCGTGTCTGTTGAGTTTCCTAAGCTTGTTTATTGAACTCTTGTGGATTTCAGAGGCATGCTTTGACAAAGACAAGAGTCGGAGGGGCAAAGAGTGGAGAAAATTTGCATGTCATTTGCAAACTGTTTTTGTGCGGTCGGCTCTGTGTGTCTCTGAAGTTGAACTGAGCTGACCTGACCTGTCCACACTTGGTGACACGCCGGGGAGGTAAGAAACTGAAGTCCAAAGAACTCCAAGGTCCTAGAGGCTCGTAGGGATCTCCCAGCGAGGCGAGGAGGAGTTGCACCATAATCTATATAAACTATGTTGTGATTGAAAAGATTTCTCATATACATGTGAGCTCTTTTAGATGGGTGTAAAATATCACACCCTGCCTGGACATTTACAGGCAGCTTTGGTAATGCATGTGGGTCATTTTGACTTAGTAGGTGCAGTATTGTCTGAGTTAAATTTGTTAGTGGTATGTATATATCAGTATTTAGGATTATGAGTTGTGACTTTGGCAAATCACAGTGACAATTTAATCTTATCATATTGGGTAATGCGTTGTAGAAAAACTGGATTTATGAAGTATGTTTGGTCTCAATGGACATATAGCTCCGAAGACATTTATGATATTGAATTTTTTTGTGTTTGCGTTACATAATTATTATTATTCTCTTCTTTCAAAAGCGATTTTCAAGCGAACGATGGGTGTTTTGGGACGTCAGTGCATCACTGGTCTTCCCAGGTTAAAGCTTTAAAAATAAAGGATTGGCATGTCCCTTTACGACAATAATAATAATAATAATAATAAAAAATAATCTAATATCTAGTTTAGTTTCGTTGAAAAATGTTTGATGAAAATGTTTGTTTTGTTTTTTTTCATGCCCGTAATCTATAAGAAAGCAAAGTATTCTGTTTTAAGCTTCCATTTGCCAAATAAGACACCATGGGCCGTTAATTACTTTACTGCTGCCAGGCTACCCTTTTATCAAACCAGCTGCTTTGTGGAGCTGTCAGACAGATGATGCTGCGCACGTTATGTTCACGTATCATGAGGAATAAATCGCCTCAAGGAGTTACAGGTCGCTCAGAGAGCACAACAGAGATTATCGGAAGTCTCGTACCCGGTTTGACACTTATCAGAAAAGCATTACATTCCAGAGCATTTAAAAAAAAAAAAAAAAAAGCTCTAGATCATTTAAGGGGCCTGTGTGTGCATGTAAGGCGGCTTACTGCTGTGGTGCAATCCGCAGGCGTGTTTTTACTGTAAACACGGGAGAAATCTGACATGATGTACCATGCTGTTATTTTGTCCACAGCTTTAATGCTCAGCTCGGGAGGTGACAGATCAGCGCTGACAGGTCGGGACATTGGAAATTACATGTCTTGTTTTTCCGAGTGGGCGCACATTGCAGATGACTAGTCCGTGTTGTAACTTCATTCTTCTTCCCCCAAAGCGCTAACCTGTTATCGGAGCCTGAACAATGGATGTCCACAGGGTTCGATAGGATAGGCTGGTGGTGACTTATCACAGGTGTAACTTCAGCATTTGCATAACATTTGGCAGATTGGCAGCCCGTGTCCTCTACAGTCCAGATTCATTTGAAATCGGCCTGGTCCTTTAAATCATGGCAGACGTCCATCTTTTCATGTTGAGACAAGTTGCCCCATGTGCCGAAAGGATGAGCAACTTGGCCGCAACTTTTAATGGCTTTGTTTATCTGTTTGTGTAAAGTGCTTATTGTGGGTTTGTTTTGTTGGGTTTTTTTGTGCTTGTGACATAAGCAAGCGCAACAGACAGAGCACGTGCCTTGACTGGTTTGTTGCTTTTTCGGTTCACCTTGTTGTTGTTGTTGCTGCCTGATACGCAAATAATCTTTGGGCAATCTCAAGCACGCCAAGTAATGCATCGTGGCGTTATTTCCTCGTCAAGCACAGCCTCCAGCTGTAGCAGCTGCCATGTTGTTTTTGTTGGCACTGTTTTTCTTTGTTGACGCTTTGTGTTCCTTTTTGATGCGGGACACGCGCACACGATTGATTGCGCTGTTGCAAACAGAAATTTGGCGAAGATCACCTTGGAGAAACTGTAGTGGGCGTGGTGGCTCGATCTCTGTTCGCTCTGGTGGTCAAACATTTACCGTGGCTCAGCTGTGTCTGACAACGCCAACACTACGCTGATGGGTTTATCTGAAAAGGATGGATTAGTCATCCCAAATAAAAAACTGGCAGGAATATTCAGTCGTTCGTGCTTCATTGAGCAGGGCATCGACATCAGAGTTGCCACTCCATAAACACGGACAGTGTATTGAATCTGCTACTCGTGTTTGTTTGCGCACACAACATGAACAGAGTGTAAAGTTTCACAGGACAGGCACTATAGCAGGGAGTCAACCTCCCTGGACAGCTCACGGCAGCACTAAACAGGCAAAGTAAATGACCGCCTCAACAGCAGGGGGGAGGAGTTGACTAATGATTTTCGCAATAGTGGATGTCATTTAGGAGCTGTTGTAACACAGCTGAGCCCATAACGCCACCATCTGTCTGCATGGCTTCTGGATCTGGGACGGTGGAATCAATATAGAGAAGCAGGTGTTAAACCACAGCCCTGTGGTGTCCTGGCAACAAAAACAAGCGTAGATCATTGTTCAAGGTGTCAGTTTTCTCCTGGTCTCGCTTAGAAATATTGCTCTGATGTAAATCACTCACTTTGGTTAAGCATTTAGTGGATGTGCACTAAAAAAAGCATGTTGGCCTCAATAGGTAAGGCTGCAAATCCAGTTGGTATACATACCATAGTTGCTTAACTTGGATTAGATATTGGCTCATACATACTCCCTCTGTCACAACTTAATGTCCTCTCTGTGCTGTTACCTGACAGTGGTTAGGAGTGTGGTTGTCTACTCACAGTAAAAATCTTACACTTATATACTTTATATCCTACACATAAAGCTGCAGCTCATTTTGTTTAGTAAATAACTGCATTTGCCAAATATTTAGGTTTTCAGCTCAAATAATCTCCTGTTTTGTGTCTAGATGAAACATTTGGTTTAAAGACTGTATGTTTGGCTTTGTTAGTTAGTTGACCATCAAATAGTCGACACGTTTTTTGCTGGCTGACGACTCTCTACTGTGATGAGCCTGAAGAGCAGAGTTTTCTGTCTAACAAAGAAATGCTGTGCAGTGTTTTTGGTTTATGCAGCTCCATATAACAATGCAACCTCCTGAATCAAATGACTTCCAGCAGCTGATTGAGCTGCAGCAGCTGCTTCCTGGTGGATTCATCCTGTCATTTTATGGATGACGGGACCTGAGAGGACCTTGAATAGATAGAGGCAGGGGTTCTTCTAGGTTAGTATCGATTCTGAGTTGAGTCGAGCTTCGGTTTAAGGTTTAGCGTGGCCATTAAATTGGACCACCATACTGCTTCCAGCATACATGCATGGGAGAGATATTGAGTGACTGACTGAAGGGTGCCAGATGTGTCGTCGTGGACTGTGTGAGAAAGTGTTCAGGACATTCTGCCTCTTCTAACTTTTTAGATTTTTATTGGAGTAGAGGGACAATCTGGAAATGCTTATAGTGACTCTCTGTCATGTTAATGCGCTGACTTTCAATCACAATATCTGTGTTTAGCCATCTGACAAAGGAAACAGAAAAATATGTGAATGAGAGCAGCTTCAGTGGGAATTTGGCTGCATTAGTACAACTTTACAATTTACTGTTTTAATAAATAAAAAGATTAAAAAAAGATGGAACCTTGGAGCATGTGTGAAGTCCCATATGAGTCTGGTTGAGCACATTGTTTTTGGATTGTTTTGATCCTCAGCCGAACTGTCTGGTGTGTTACTCTGGTTTTGAGAGGCTCGGTTTGGTATGATTTCGGTTGACGTGCGTTTGAAAAGTGCAGCATTGGTTGGACTAACACAAACATTCTATTTTTTTTTTTTTTTTTCTTGTGTCGTGTAAATGTGTTAATTCTCTGCACGATGAGTAGTGGATCCTGTGAGATAAATGTGGACCGGCAGCACTCGGCTGGACCGTCACAACAATAGGCCTGTATGACTGTTTGAATGTGCTTTTCTTTGTGCGGTGTGCTTCACTTGGGCCAGACAATAGCTTCATTTAGCATCTCTTCTCTGCTGAGGCCAGCTCTGTCACCATGGCACCCCTGCCATGCCACACCCTGCCCCCAGTCTGGCCTGGCTTTGCACTTGTTCTCACTATTAGGACAGCTGGGCTTAGATGACCATTGTTGGCCACACCCCCAGACCCAACCTCACATTTGGAGGATTGTTGTGGACATGCTGGAAACCCATTCTGAAGAGGGAAATATTCCAACCAATGTAATGCAATGTAAACCATTACTTTAAGCCTGGTGAAGACCTGCTGAACATCATTGATGGGATAGAAAATCAGAAGAGTTTAGAACGTTATAGCAGAGGAAAGCCACTTTCCATGAAATCTGATTTATTTTCTTTTTTTTTTTCTTTTTTTTTTTTTTTCTAAAGACGAATAACATGTTTTTAATACAGAAAGAACTGTGCTAAACATTTACGTTGGTGAGTGAGCTCAGATACCCACACACTGGTCCATTTCCATCACCGTTGACACTTGACCTTCCTGATTGTTCAGAGGTGAAAAGGCAGTGCACATAGTGTCCAGCTCAGGCACTCAGGGGTGGCAGATGTTTCATTAATGTGCTTTGTGCTGACAGACTTCAGACTTAACGCTGAGTAATGGATTGTTCATGGGAGGTTCTTCACTCCTCACTCGGTTCGATTAGCACTGAAAAATGCATAACAGCTCATGTGAATCGCATCTATGACAACAGCAGAAACTCTCACGATCGCAGCAGATGTTGCGCAGTCTCAGAATTTGTATTGAAATCAACAAGTATATAAAATCTGAAGATCCTAATGTTAGTGTTGCAGTTAAGCATATTTTGCATCAACAGCTTTCTCAGAATCCGTTGCGGTCACTGTCCATGCGGTGCAGACTTGCCTCCACAGAGCAGCCCAGCATCCAGAGATAAGAGTCTTGTGGTTCTATATGTAGAACTGGGTGACCCATCAAATTGTATTTCGGGCTATCTGAACTTGTTACAGCTGCACCCATGAGAGTATCCACAGTACAAGCTGTGCTACTTCTGATACATGGATAGTTTCCTCTTGGAGACTGTTCGAGAGGTAAAGACCTGTTATGTTTAAAAGGCATCGCATCATTTTGAACACTCATGAATGCATATTTCTGTTGAGAGGCCTATCCTCAGACAATTGAATGCAGCATTGCGATGATGTGATCTTCAGTTTTAATCTTTGAAAATGACTCATCCACATATCAAGGTGTTTCTTAGTTTGTACATTGTACCATTCTTTTATCAATTAATAGCCTCGCTTGGCTTGTTTTGGTGTTCAGTTATATTTAACTAAGTTGGAACGTTACTACTATCTTGGCAGACAGGATCAAATGAGGCAGCCCACAGATTATCATGACAATGAGCATAAAAATGGATCACTTTTGGGAGGAGAGGATGTGGCCATGGAGGGGACTGGAACAAAGGGAGCATGTGGGTCCTGTCCTGTATATGTCTGTGCGCACGTGTGAGGGGGAGTCCCATAACCAAGATGTTGGTTTGAGAGGGTGGGAGGAGGTTTAATAGGCCAGGAGGGATTCATGTTTCAGTCTGTGCTCGACCCTTATCCCCTTTGTTGGGTCACATCATGAATGTGAAATCCCAAAGTGCTGGGATGTAGAATTGTGTTGAGGTCAGAGTTTCTGTGGGTCTGTGAGCTGTCTGTTTGTTTTGTTTTTTTTATTTATTTTATTTTGGATTTGTTCTTGAAGCAGAGGTTCCAGCTGGTTGGATGCCAGCGTTTTGTTTGACAGCGCTTTCCATGGGTTCAGGTTGCTACTTGATGCTCTGGTAATTTTGGCTCAATTACTAAAAGCTGGCACATGTTACAGGTATCAAAGTTAACGATGGCATGCGCACCAGTGCACCTTCACTCTGTTCATATAACAGCACGTCAACCATCACATATTACAATTACCCTAACCCTCGAAAATATGATTGGAGCAGAGCTTTTTTTAAACACACTCCACAACTCCACCAAGACGACCTGACAAATAGTAGTTGTCTCATTTTAGGGCTTAAGGGTACATTTATATTTAATGGACCATTTCAGAAATGACAGGTGGACTTGCAAAATATGCCATGCATCATGTTTTAGTCTTTTCTTTGACCGGAATAGGTCGGATGTCAACACGTGTCCCTGTGTACACAAACCAAAAGACGTGCAGCAGGCGCTGATCGGCAGAGATACGAAGTTCAGCAGCAGACCGTGCCAGAGCCCGGCATGCTTTATCCTGCTCTTAAAATGCTGCCCTTCCCTCTTGAAAGTAACGCTCAAGTTCTAACATGTGGCTGAGCGAAAGAGCAAGGCCAGAGAAAATATGTTTAGACTATATTACTTATCTTTCTTTTATTCATGATTTCGTGAACCGAGGTGTGCTAGATCTAAGAATGTTAGATTGTTTTCGGCTAATCGAGGATGCACGTAGCGTGCCTTGATAATCCTCTGCACACTGTGTGAGAATAAATGCAAGCTTTGGTTTTCTTTGTCATTTGTGCACCTCTTACACTGAGATGTTGTTGATAAATTTACCATGGTAATGTAATTTCCTGTTAACTCAGTTGGCGTCTCAGGAGTCGGTAATGTTAGTCATGCACATTCTTATTGAATTAGAAGAATTTGTGATTGTTTAGAAAGAAAAAAAATATATCACTGTTGCTTTGTCAAGCCCATTGTTGTTTGTTACAAAAAAAACATTCACAAGAACTCAAAGACACAGCCTGCTTATGCAGTCTTCATATTTCCTGAAACGGTTCGTTGACGGGTGCAAAATGTTTTCTCTGAATCTGAAACATTGTCCTCCTGGAACTTGAGATGTTCAGGTTCGCTTGAACTACGCTTTAGGCTGCTGCTGGGACCAACAGGTTCCCACAGTATATCATATCTGTGTGATAGCATTTCTGAGGAGTAGCCAATGTGACAGCCCTGTTGTATGATGAAACCAGCTGCGTCAACAGCTAAATGTTCCTCAAGAGTGATTGTATTACAGCTTTAAGCAGCGACCATTGTCCACATCCATATTTCTTTCTTTTCTCACTCTTACGTAACCTGTTGGGGTTTATCCCAGTGTTAGGACTTTTAGGCGATCCGTTTTCTGTTTTCAAAGTCTAATTTGTTAGTTTTAATCATTATTTGGCAAAAATTCCGTAATATTTGAAAAATAATAAGTGATTAATTATTCGGCAAGCAGTCCCAGTGTTTCCATATTCGAGTGGAGTGCTGCTCTCAGCACACTGTTTGTGTCCCAGTCGTTTGCATTGTGCAGCTGATTGTTGCGACGCCGCAGGACAGAAGCTGCCAGGTCAGTCCTGTTAAACAGCAGGTGTCCTTGTTAACCTCGCCGAACATCTCCTTTCTGCCGTTTCTGTTCTATCATTTTCTCCTTTGAGATACCCAGCTTTTGGTTACGAATTTCCTTGTCTTTAACGTATTGTTTAGTCTCACTGTTGTTTTTCCTCTGTTGAGATTAGTACAGCAGATAAGCAGCTTGTATTGGAGAGGTTATATTTTGCGAAATGGCCGTGTACCGTATGACAACTTGGTTTCGCTTTAGACCTTTCCCCTGTACTGGTAAGTCAGTCGTGCATCCAGCTGGCCGTGAGCCAGTCTCACATCCGTGTAAGTTGTCAAAGAGGAGGTCAGAACCTCGCACCTTTTTCACATGGATTCAGCTCAGTGAATTTACTCGCAGAGCATCCGTGTATGACAGTAGCTAATAGGCACAGAGTGCTTTGAGGCTGTCTTCACCCTCAGAGCAAACAGGATGCTGATTGGATTATGTTGGGTTACCATTACTCTATTTGATTGTTTGTATGCTACCGCTAATGTAATGTTCTATACGTTATGCTCTTTCTGCTCAAAACCTTAACCACTGATTGTTTTAGTCCACTGCTGGCCTACATCTGGAGGTATCAGCAAGTTAAGCCCCAGCCTTTTAACCCTTAAAGACTGTCAGTCTGTTATAAGCACATTCACCACATCAGAACATTTCACGTCATGATGTTTTTGCATCCAGGAAGATCTTTTATCTTTAGCCCTAAGAACTCCAAGCTTCCGTGTAAATGCAGAGATCATTTTACAAGAAAAGCACCTTGAAAAACTGAACACTTCTTGGCATGACCAATAAAAATAGTAAACCTGTTTTAAATAATGATTTAAGAACACATTAAATGTGACATTAACGGTGTCATTAAAAGCTAAGGAATAGCCGTGCTTTTCTTTTTCACAAAACTAACTTGTGGCCCATTAAAAGTATTTTTGCTCTTCAAACCTGGGCCACTGTGAATTACTGTAAGTTGTTATGGGAAACGAGCTTAGTGAGCTCTGTGAGATAAGTGAAAACATCATGTGAGCACTCCAGTCATGATTTATAAAGTCACAACACTCACCCCTGCCATTTAGTTAATGTTATTATCTGCCTCTGCCTCTGAGCTTGCTTTGTTGGCCACGTTCTCTTTCAGACACATCTCTTCTTCTGTTGTTTTCTGCCACCTTTTTCTTTAACATCTAAACTGTAAAGCGTTTTATTCTTTCTTGGACTTCCTTTTCATGTTTACAATTGCTTAGCCTCCGCCTAGAGATTAGTGGATGCAGAAAGTTGTGTGGGCCCTCTGGGATGGACCTGATTCAGGGAGTAATTACAAGCTTTCTAAATGGTGGGTAGAGACCACTTGGACCCTTTTTAATCTTGGCATTTAATTTGTGAATGACGGGGTCTCCTACAAGGGAAGGGCTGCATGGTTGGAATTTATAGATATTGCCCCACCCAGGTTAAAACGTGTGCGGGTAGGGTTTAGCTCTTTTACCCTCCAGAACATGATACGAGCCGTAATTTAATGCGCTCCCCCTTTGCACATCACATTCCTGCGCTGTAGATTGCGGAGTATCTTAAATTTTGCTTTATTTTCCAGATGTCCTTTGAAATAGACCTCAGAAGAAATGTGTCACTGTTGTGCAGCTGAACATAAGGTCCTTTTGATCAAGCGTCTTCTCCAGGATTTCTGTCATCTCCTGTCTGTCTCTCTGGTTTGACCCCACATTTCACACTGTAGGCTGCACAAACAGATATTCACAAATGTCCTTTCATTTTCTGCATAACCGGAAGAAGTCCGTCAACAAGCTTGTTATCTTCGCTGCGCTTTTCAGGGACAAACCAAAGGCAATCACATTTCCATGCTGCCTGGTCTGACCATTGATGGATAGCAAACCCATTTCTAAACTGTAGTATCTGTAACTTTAAGCTTGATTCCTCATTGTTGGGACCAGTTTCTGTTGCCGCTCTGCCTGTGAGGTTAACATGGGATACAAAAGCATGAAAGTTTGTTGAGTAATGTTTATTTATTAACAGAATGTTACATGCTCTTGACCAGTACGTGCTACTCCCTTGGGAAAAAAGAAAAAGTCTGTCAAATGGAAAATGTATTGGTTGGTGGAGTGCTGTTGATCGATATCTTATCCAGGAATAGAGCCCACGGTGCCTCATCCAAATCGTTCTCTGGTTGTGACCATCCCGATGTCTTGCTGGTGAAAAAATGAATATTTTACTCAGCTGCGTTTGGGTGATTTGCAGAACCAGGCTCAGACAGTCCAACTTAGACTTATCTAGTGTGTATGAAACAGCCATGCGGGGCCACATTTGTGCTCATGAAAAATGTCCCCACCCTCTGTCTCCGTACAGTTTCTGATGTACCTGATGATTGTGAGGTCAACGAAATATCAGTCCTGCTTTTATTGACACAGGAGATATGTCCCACCAGGACAGAAGCCCTCCATGGGAACAGGTCCTGTCTGTTATTCCAGCTGCATGACATTCTTTTCAGAGGCAGCTATCCAGGACTGTACAGCTTCCACTGTTATCCATTCATGACTGCACCGGCGAAGCTCGCCACTGATCTCTGTAATATCAGCCCGGTTGAGATAAACCTTTTCACACAGGCCCAGTTATGTGCATGCACAGTGCAAACTTATACGTGGAAAGTTGCAGCACTTTATAGGATGAAGTATTATATCAGCTAGCCACAACATGTGACTTGGAAGTGGTTCAGTAATCTTAAAGCTGCAGGCAGCTTTACGTGCTGGCATCTCCAAATGGCAGGGAAAGGCAGCTGTTCCAAGTCTTTGAACTTTTAATAACCCAGAAATCATGGAAAGTGACATTACTAACCCCTCCAATCAAAAACTCCTGTGGAAAGTGGCGGTTTCTTAAGGAGCGGACGACAGGCAACATTTCTAATGCTTCTCCCGGTTACTCACAGATGTAAAGGAAGAGATTTTCATTCAGCTCTAAGCTTTGATTTGTGACTTCCTTTAGGCTGGCAGCGTCCGATGCCACACCTCTCAGTTAGTACGGTAAATCCGTCATCTCATTTACAGCTTTCCCTACAGGGGATGTGACACAACTGCGTCTCTAAAACATTTTTTGGAGGGTCGAATAACCAATGCCAAAGCTTTTTGCCATGATATTACGCAGTAATGTTTGACTCATTTCTGAAGAAAAAGAAGTGAATGACTGTTTGGATGACACCTGAGTTGTCAACACCTGCTTTGAAAACTGTAGGGCCTGAATCAGGCAGATGACATCTCTTCTCCTATGAGAACACGTCTGATTTTCTCACCTTCGAGATGAACAAATCTTGGCAAAATAGTCATTAGTATAGATGATGTGGCCTCAGTTCAGTTGTTACACCAACTAGATCCTTTCTTATATAGTTTTGATAATATAATGATATTGTTTTGGTTTGGATTGTGTTTCTATCCTAATAAATAAAAATAAAAAACCTGTCTTAACACTATGAGAGTAGTTAATGATGTATCTTATAGAAAGTTGGTCTCTTTTTCCATGAATCCATGAGTTTCACAACGATTTTTGGTAGCTGAATTGTCTGTTTCAGCAGTTTTATGGCTTAAAGATAATCTGTCCCGACACTTGGTTTAACTGACTGAAACCGTTTTTCATTTATTACATTACAGATTCTCCTCGGTAAGATATCACTGTGAAGGCAGATCACGAAGACTTTATGTGAAGAGATCTACCAGTTTGATGAGCGTAGCGCTCATAGCAAATCAAATTCCTTGCACAGTTTTATTGCTATGTCGTTTATACAATAAAATGTCAAAGTGTTGCTGCGTAGAAATGTTTATGGATTTTGGATTTTCTTTGTCAGCAATTAGCTCTGATGCATGTGTTGTAAATCATCTGGGAGTGTCTGAGATTGTATAGAATAAATGCCTTTGGATATTTCTCTTGCTGTGACATCATGTGTGACTGCTTAAGTGAATTCTGGGCAGTTTTATAGGCTGAGACTGAGAGTCTGTTATTGTGTGCAGAAGAACTTCAATATAGAGAATGAGACATAGCTAAACTCCCCGGTTTTCCTCCTCATTTATGTTACTGACATTATTTAAATTCCCCTGTAGCTTTGTTACACTTTCCATCTCTCTCCTACCCAAAGCTACATTTACCACACACATTTTACACCTTAGTTTTGTTTCCTCCCTGCAGCTTTCCAAACAAGAACTCTTCAAACAAACCTTCAACAAGCTGCCCAAACCATGTATAAGGGGAGGGGGGGAGGGAGGGAGGGAGCGGGGGGACGGGACGGGACTGGACTGGACTGAGCTGGGCGGTGGCCACCGCTCGGCTGCATCCTATTAGGACTCGGAGTGTTGAAAAGGGGTGTGGCCTGGAGCCTGTAACATCTGTGCCTGTCCCCTTTGCCCCCACGGCATTCTGCAGAGAGAGGCAGGGAGAAAGAGACTAGGGAGGGAGAAGATCTGCTGAGAGGGACTCGCTGGCCAGCTGGCTCTTTGCAAGATCTCCAACAGTTGCTTAGTCTTTATGGCGGGTTTATCCCTTGTTTTCCCCCCCAGCCATCAGAGAAAAACGTGCTCCATCTAGCTGGGATTTTCCTCTTGGCTACGTGTGACAGCCTGTGGAAAGGTATATCCTTTCTTGAACTTCCTTTTCTCCAACCCCTGGCAGATGACTGTGAACCTGCGTGGATTTCGTACCTTGCGCAGGAAATGCTCAGCTGTATGCCGTGTACAAGCATAGCCTTTTCTGTCGACTGTGCAGAAAGCTGGATACTGCAGTGAGCCCGGGATATAGGGGGAATGTCCAGAGCGCAACAGAGGCAGGCTCACTCCAGGACAGGGTAAGACAAGCTCAATGAATCTGTCTATTCTACCCTATAATCAAATGAATGCAAGGAAAAGGAGTGCAGGAACTGAAGCCGGCTATCTGCTGACTGGAATGTAAGTGTGTGGACTGCATGTGACCAGCAAATAGTTGGAGGCTATCAGTGTGAGAGTGTGCATGAAGGGAGTTGTGGCTCCTGGTTTGCTTTATCACTCCCCAGAACTTAAGCTGGATTCCTCTCCCCAATACGTAGGTGATTGTGTCATGTCTGTCTAATTAGGAGGTGTTGGTGCAGAAAACGGTGTTGCCGTAGTAACCGGGGGGAGGGGAGGATGACATGGATCTTCGACTGGGCCCTCGGGCTGATTTCACGGTGGGAGAGTTGTCCTCTGTATGCAGGGAATGCCCCGTAATAATGACAAGGCTGCTCTGGCGATAGGGTGAGGTGGTGGTAGAAAAATGTGTTCTCACATACACACAGGCTTCGAGCTGCTACCTCCCACCAGCTTCTCTCCCTGGTTTGGCGAACGCAGCCCATTATCAGTGTCAAGTGAGTGTGAGAGAGGGAGAGGATGGCATACTTTTTCCATGATGGGGGCGGACTGCGAATAATCAGGTCAATGAAATCAAAAGTCACCTTGAGCAGGGAAGGGTCTGCTCATTCTCTTCACTCATTTCCTGCCCCTGCCCATCCTTCTCAGGTTCCACTCTCACTTCCGTAGCCGTTCTCAGAGGGTTGTGTGTCCTCTCCATTGATGTGTTACAAAAGATTGACGGCTATTCTTAGTAATTCAACCGGATTTCATGGTGCCTCTCAGTGATGGCTGGCTAGAGTTTTCGCCCTGTAATCCTTAATGGTTTTGTTATTTGTTTTTGTCTGCTGAATTAGAGAGGCAATCCTATTTTCTTCCTTATAAGCATCCAGAAGAGATTAAATTGGAGGGTAATGTGCATTGCAAGGGGCTTACATTAAATCACCTACCCGCCCAGCTTCCACCAGTCACCCTCCGTTATGGTTACCATAGCAACTGAGGAAGAGGCAGGGATTTTTAAAGGACAAGCTGCAGCTAAAGGTATCCTAGAAAAGGTTACAATGCTCTTCGTGCTTCTTTTATTGACGATGTGTCGGGTTGCATATTTTATTAATTCGAAAAAGATCTGAGTATTGTTGAACTGTAAGCAGCTGCGCACATAGTACTGTTTACTATCATATTAACATTTGTGATGTACATTGTGATGACAGCTTTTTTGGAACTTCATGGTGTTTTCAGACATTCAAAGTCCAGGTTTTATTTTTTAACTCACTAAATGTTCTTTGAGCTGTCTCTTTTCTCTTTTTCTGTCACTGACTACCCATTTTCAGTGGTTCTGGCTATTTTTAAAGATGACACAGACAGCTAGGATAATAGTAAGCGAATGATGTTACAGCCTGGCTTCCCTTTCTAATCGTGGCTGAGGACATATTGATCCTCTAATTCAGAGGTTCCAGACCTTTTTTTCCCCCCCTTGTCAATGATATGCCGATAGCCCAATCAAATTTGCTAAGTTGCCCCTTCATCATCTGACTGTTGACTTAAGACAATGTTTTTTTCTTTATAACTTTAATATCCCAGCCGTAATGACCATACAAATCATCATGGTGTGTATGCTGAATCTGTTCTGGTTTATCTTGGTCCAAACAAGGCAGAGATGTTCGGACCTGCACATGCAGAACATCCACGACAAGGTGCGTTTAAACACCTGAGAAAAGCTGCATTGCAGTTTATGAACCAAACTTGAACCTGCCTTAGGAAAACAGGACTTAAAAGTTATCTGCTTTTGTAAGAGACGGGGTTGCTTAAAATATCAACCTTTTTTTTTTTTTTCAGTAGTTAGACGGGACACCATAAGAGCCGCTCATTCCTTTCTTTGAAAACTAAACTGTTCTTTTTTCTTTTTTTTTCACCTCATTTCTGGAACAGGGCCAGCAAGTAGTACTCAGATAACTTAAGTTGAAACCCTGGTTCAAGTATTTTCCTTCTTTGCCCCAAGTCTAACCTCCACTTGAAGGCCTGACCTGTGGAAGAATGCTAACATGAGTGGGGGGTTGGAGAGTCTCTCCGCAAAACAAGTTTGACAACCTTGCCTGTGAAAAGAGCAACAGCCTTTTAACCTGCTTTTTAATCTCTGTCCTCCCTACATTGCAGCCGCACACTCCCTTGCCCTAAATGTATATTTCTATGTTTTGCACTGTTTTTCTTTCACAAAGAATGAAAGGAAAGTGTCAGTAATTCTTTTAAATACCAGGAACGGCTCATCATCCTTATCAGAGAACTTTTGTTTATTTTTTCTAAAATGAGGCCTAAGGCAATTAAGACAATAAACATGTCATGGAAATTAATTTGGGAAAGAACTTCTTCATTTAAATCACAGTTTTGCTTATCTGTTTTAGATCTGTTCCCTCTCTTCAGTATATTTAAGTGTATTTAAAAAAAAAAACAATAGGGTGAGCCTGTCATCAAAGGGACTCTCCAAATCTATCTCACCAATGATCGATCTTTCCAAGGCAACAAACAAACAGCGTCACTGATGAACATCTACTCACAGCAGTGGGTTTGCATAACCCTTTGCTCATGCAATAATGATGCTTCCTGCCAGACAAAACATGTCAACAGGTCATATCACAACAGTCTGCTCTTCCGGCACTCGGTTTAACACGGACAGTGAACTCAGTAACTGAGTTAGCTTGTATCACAGTCCTTATCTTTTACCTCTTCCTCTGATGACTTTTGATCAGATTATGTGACCGTGGTGCTGTCTTCAAAGGAGATGTTCGAAGATCACGGGTTTGTGTAATGAGGAGAGATGTGGAACAAAATATTAGATTACCTTCATGTAACGTGGTCAATGGTGTTTCCTATTTTTAGCCACAGCAAACATTGCTGTTGTGCATTAGCAGCATTAGAGTGCAGTATGCGTTCAAATATAAAACCAAAACAGTTTTTTCCTGTCATTCCATACTATCACATGTAAGCCACCACACCAGAAAATGTATAATATATTCTTGCAATAGGAGCTTTGCGTTATGATTTGAGCTCAGGCTGACTTTTACTTTTACAGCTGTCGCTACCTCAAAGTCCTAAAAGAGAAAACATTTTTATAACCCCTCAGCCTCGTAGACAAAATGTATTTCCAGTTGAAGAAATGCTTTCTTTGTCTGCCTCGGTGCCGCTACCCTCCTCTCTTCGCCCATTCTGCATCTTTGTATGTTAATCCTGTAATCTGAGAGCCACTTCAACACGGCTCACTCGGCCATGTGGCATTAATGCTCCAGAGTCGTGGCCTGTGTCATGTCTCAGCACACAGACATGTTATTCAAATGCACATTAGCACATACATATCAGAGCCAAACAGCTCTACTACTGTAACAACGCTGCTCTCACAATGTGGACAGTTCTGACGGCTGTCTGTGGACTTGCTGCCAGTGAGAAGTGATGATGCTAATCTCCTTTTAACCTGCCAGTCAGCATTGCTGTCATGGCCCAGTTATTTTCTGATGAGTGTCCAAGTCTGCGAGTGTTTAGTCATTTTTGTATTTAGTCCGCCATTAAGTAATTGGCCGTACACTGGCTATGTTTGTTTTCCAGCTGTGCAAAACAATTAGGCTCCTCTTTGCCATTTGTACCACTGCTAAACCGTAGAAAATCGATCTGAAGCCCCATTTTTAACGGGAAAATGATTCCCAAATAAATACCACATTTCTATGAATTACCGTGGCTTATCTAGAGATCGGTTTACTTTCTTAATATCTGTTCTCATAGAGTGTGTGTAATACATTTATGCTTACATGTACTACAGAGTCGATTGGGGGGAAAAAAAATAAAAAAAATAAAATTTTTGATAATCGGTTTAACACAGAGGAGCGTGCTTGTACTTCATAAATTCATTTTTTGTGGCGACATGCAGCAGTGTGTGGTGGCTACTGCTGGTTACGCCCCTGTGGAGTTGAACATACTGTGGTGAGATGATGATCAAATCGTACGTCTGATCCATCCCAAATCCTAAATCAGAAAAGAAGATTAAACTTCTGTGCACCAAATATCTTTTTGGTCCGCCCATAGCTCAGCTACAGCTAGACTCTATATGCAGCTGTGTTTTTTCTACATGGACATCTCATGGAATTATTTGGATTTGATTTACCTGCTGAATTTTTGTGTTGGAGCAGAGCCCACAGCATGATGCTAAAACTGCTATTTTTATTTAGCCCGCCTACACAACGGGATAAGATATGTTTCTGAAGCATTTCAGTGTCCTGCTCAAGGACATTTCACAAAGGTTCACTGTTGTTAACATCGGTTTCAGAACACAAGCGAGATATTCTTCAGCCCTACTCAATCAAATCAATTATCCTGCGTATTATGTATAGCCGTTATCCTTGCTGTCTTAATACTGGCATTCTTCCACCTTTGACACTTCTTTCCTCTCTTTGAAACATTAGAGAGCTCTTCATCTGTATCTCGTTCCAGCCGATATCAATGCAGCCTATGTTTTAGGCAGATTTTAGTTTCTGTAGACGTCAAAAATTAAAACTACATCTCAGAGTCAGAAACTGTTGAGAGATGCCAGCTGGGGCAGAGGAAGGTATTTGATACATCTGTTTTTAATACACAGCTGTCCACTGTGTTTTCTTTCCAAGGTTGAATTTCTACTCCAAGTTTAGCACTTGCTGGATAACTACCGTCAGCCTGAAACTGACCTGTTAGTACTTATGAATTGCAAACACTAACCTGCTTATTTGTGACATAATCTCTGTTCGGTTATGCAATTTTCTAAGGATTTCGTTTAGGTTGAGATTACTTTTTTTGTTTGAAATTATTGGCAGTTTGAACTTCTTGCCCTGCACTTCATTCTCCTTTTGCACATGTTTAGTAATGTGAGCATCCCTGTGTTTAGTTTAAGACGCGCCTCTGAGCTTCTGCCTATCCTCCAGTGGATTTGACAGCCCTGCAGGTTTGAATGTAGAGTTTTTGAGCAGGCATCACGCACAGGCTCACACAAACACCGGGGTTCTTTTTACAGTCTGGACTTCGGCCAGGTCACCAACAAACCACACGTTCAAGAAAACAACAAGGCCATCTAAAGACCGAAATCTCCCACAAACAGAGAAGTGTTTGAATATCGGCAGGCGGCGTCTAATTATTGAATGACGGGAGTAGAAAAGAATGAGTCTCGCACTGTAATCAGAAGCCTACAAAAGGGATGATGTTTCTCCTGTAGTCCAGTCCAAGAGTGGAGTTATGGTGGTATAAACAGCATTCTTCTTGATTATATGGAAAGTGCAGCTGTTGCGTGGCATTATCATCAGCTATCAGACTGTTCATGCTTTCAACAGGCCTACTACAAGGGTAATTCCTGTAAAACGTCATTAATCCTAAGGCTCGGTGTGAATGGCCAGGCTGCACATTCGTGAACTACAGTTCAAGTTGATCTGTGTTCTCTTCAGTAACAGCAGGTGAGAGTGGGAGCTGTTGTTGCATGGCTGTTGTTCAGGGTCACAAGGCTCACCTGGGTATGAGTGGAATGTCCTCCTGTTGCAACAAGCCTCTGTTTTGTCGGGAACTTTGACCGCCTGACAGACAACCTGCAGGGGCTAATGTCGGGCAGCTCGGGTCTCGCATGTTAAACAGTTACAGCGCAAAAACAAAGTCTTCACAGCGACACAGCCTATGTGTTTTATGCAGACTTTCCCTTTAGCCTCCTTACACGGCGGAGTCGTGGTGCATCCACAGTTCCTGCAGCTGGATGGAGACCAGCATTGTCCCTCTCTGGCTCACAAGTTTATACAAAGTTTTACAGCCGGCTTTAGCTAATGGAAAAGATGGGCAGTTTTGTGGACTAATATGGTCAAAGAGGGCTTTGAATTGTTTCTTCCTTTCATGCAAGAATAGATGGTGAGTGTGAAGCCAAGCAGCTGCTGTTGAGGCCTCCGGTAGTCAATCTGGAAACATCAAGGATGTGTCAAAATAAATACACTATTCAGGGTGTAAGTAGGAACGAGCTGCTGTGTACTTTATTCCACGTGTGGCCATTTGGCCGCAGGCACCTCGTCTTTGTAGTACAGTGTGTTTCGTTCACTGCACCATGCATATACATTTGCCGTCTTTATTTAGAAGAGAACTTTTCTTTTTATTGGATATGTTTGACTATTTTTAGGTTTGTTTAATAGTTTGCCCAGTTATTATAAGTTTATTGACCACCCTGAAAGAGCGGTAATATTGACCAACGTCTACTGATTGTGATAAAACGCTCATTGCAGTTCACTGTTGATTCAGCCTGACTTGAGACCAAATAATACATTGTTAAATTATTACCTTTGTGCTTGTGTTTTTTGTTTTTGTAAGTGTGAGAGTCGTTTGGGCTTTTCCATTTCCACTGGCTATTTTGACTTTTGTAGCGTCTCAGTACACGTAAGCGTGCAAAGTTGCAGAGGCCAAAGTCCACACCAAAGGGAGCTTTCCACAGAAAACACTGCTCTTGAATTGTTTAAGGTTTAGCATTTACAAGTTCATTCTTTATGTCTCTTACTTGTTGACGTCATCATGCAACACAATCTCATGAAGCCTGCTTTGAGGCTAGTTTGGCATGTCCTTAAACAAAGCAAGTTGGAACAAACAGCTGCTGCAGTCTGCCGTCCCAAACTCTAAAATGTCTCAGCCATGAGCAAAGCTAACTGCTGTAACCTTAGAGAGCAAACGCATAACTCTGGTGCACTTGCAACCAAGTCAATTACTTTTACTATTGAAATCAATGTGTCCCATCCCAACAGGTAATCTTCAAATTTGGATTTGGATATAGCAGTTCATTCCAAGTAGAGCTCTCACGTACACTCATTCTTCTGTTTCTGTTGTCAGAAAGTAGGTATGAAATAGTCACTGAAACATGCCGCAGTGAGACCACATGTTAACCAGCAGTGAATTCTATTAGATATTTCATTTCTTCCACCGTGCTCCGAAACATCTCCATTCTCAAAAGCAGCGTTTTCTCCCATAATTATTCCTGTAAAATAATCACTCGGAGCGAAAGCGACAGAACTTTCCACATTTTCATGTAAAGTCAAAAAGCATTTGTCCCTTACTAACATTTTACAATAAATGTCGTTAACATTGCTGTTGGCTTTGGCTAATCCTTGCCTAAACAGCAGAGCCATGTCAAATATGATATGGGTGTGGGTCGCTGTGCTTTTTTAAAATGAACAAGATGAGACTATTTTTAGGGAAACGGTACTAAAACTTTAGAGGTTGTGTAGAATTCACTGTAGGGATTTCTTTGTTTTGATCCAGTTCTGCTTCAAATGTGTACAGTTTCACTGCTGGGTTTGGTGAGTTTAATTAAGGTGTAGTAGTTTAGCTCCACACACTGGAATAGGGCTTATGTAGCCAACCGAAGTGGCTCATTTTTATTTGACCTGTTTACCAAACAAAGTAAATCTAGAACGGGGCATTTTAGATGGATTTGCTGCAGCAACGTACGATAAGAGAAACTGAGATAAAATACAACTGTGAATCTGTATGATTTTGTAATGAATTGAAAAAAGTTGCTGGCAACGCTGAAATATGTTGGAGGTCATTATAAAAATGTTGCTTCTGGATAGAGGAAACTTCCACGAGCCAAAACCAGGCATCTGAGTTTATTTAGATGTTGTAGGCCGCAAAACGTACTCTTTATATTTGACTCTATTAAGATGAGGTTGCCACAGGAAATGTCCTCACTTTCTCCTTTGGTCGGAATAGTTGCAGTCTGTTGCCTCAGTTCACTGAAAATAGTGTCCCACAATTTTTGACTACAGTTAAGGACGTGACCTGACAAGACTAAATTTAGAAAATGCATCTCGCTGCTCATGATGCATTCTGTCTGGGTGCGGACGTTGATTTATAGGACATCACTGTAAAAAGGTCAAGTGAATGTCCTGCTCAGTGGGCCACCAGTCACCGGGAAAAAGACATGCAGAAGTTTCTGCGGGTCAGCACAGTCTCCGTGGTTTATGGCGGTCGGCTTCACGCTGCTGGTCGCAGCCAGGAGAGAGACTGTAGGGCTGTGCTTTTGATGTGCTGACGACAGCATCCTTGTGGATATCTGGACATCGCATCTTAACTTGTCTGACAACAGAGAGGTCTTGCGCACTTGATGCCCTTATTGAAGTAGAGCCAGCGGGCTGCACAGCACACCCTGCAGCTTTGTGTTTGCACAGGTGTTTTTATTTTTATCAAAAGTGTAATGGTGTTGTTGTTGTGTTTTAGATTTTTATCAAGTCATAATTGCGTATTTTATATTATATATGTATATATATATATATATATGTGTGTGTGTCCATTTGATGCTTTGACACAGTGGTGAAGCTGGAGGTAAAACAAGTGTATGTATCAAAATGTAATGCCAAATGCTAGATAACAAGACATTACAAGCCACAAATGTATTCTTCATATCATAGCTCTTCTTTTTGATTTGTTTCTGTCCTCGCCTTTAGTTATTTGTCAGTAACATTCCAAAATATACAGCAATAGTTAGCATTTGTCATTCTTGTCAAATATTGTTAGGCTTGCGTCTTCATCTGGTAAAATTAGCGGAATGTGCTCAACCCTCCTCGGCAATGCTGTTCATTTTATGACAGCTGAAGTATGTATTTTTATCCATCACATACAGGCTGGGCAGATGGCGCAGGATTTCACACATTTCCTACATTACTGGTGAAATTGCAGCTGCCAGAGGCCAAATGAAAGGTGTAGTCGTGTTGATAAAGAGAGGAGGAAAAGAAAGTGCTTGAGTTTGACCTGCTTTCTGAATGTTGCAAAGCTCACCCTCATTTGAACTGTATGCAGGGTGGCTTGCACTGTACGCTATCTCAGGTTTTACAGGAGGTCTTGTTTTGGGCCTTTTACCACATCGACCGGTGTCCAAAAACGACAAGAGGTCTCACACACCTCTCAACACGGTCATTGTAAACACACCCCCCTAATCATCATTACTCGTTAGAGCTGTAGCAGAAAGCTGATGCTGAATAGGAAGAACGGGGAGATGAGAAGGCCTGAGTGTACTAATCCAAGCAAATTATGGTCTCAGTTTCAAGCATCATGCTCTCATGGGAGGGCTCTATTGTATAAACAATAGAATTAAATCTTTCAGTCCCTGCTTTGTGATGGAGTTCATTGGACTCTTCCTTTCAAGAAATCTGACCCTGCATCATTAACCTTTTCCAAGAGCAGAGATTCAGGTTGTAGTTGTGCAAAACTCTTTCTAGACTTTGTGTTGTTCAGTTGGAATAAGTAGTATTTATGTGGGACTGCTGAGGAGCTCGTCTTTGCGAACAGAGCCTATAGCCTTTTGTATTTCGCACTATTCAGATGGTATGTCGTAAGCCGGCTGTATTCACCGTCTGAACTGCTCGTTGAATAGTTGGGTAGCTTTGGAAAGCGCCTTGCTCCACGCCATTCTGAAGTGGGATTAGCCGGCTTAGAGGCCATTTCTGTAATTTTCCAAAACCAACAATCTGAAATTCATACCAACTTAGCATCATTACCGGGGTGTTGAGTTTGAGCCTCTTTCACGTGCAACACTTTCTGTAGAAACCGTCTGAAAATGTCCTGGTCGGACAGCACATCCTGTGAACTTGTTCTCACTGAAAGTGAACCTGTCATTAGTATTTACAGACATTGTCTTCGATTACTCATTTGAGAAACCTCTTGTTCCTATAATCCGTTTTAGTGAGTATCTGTTTATAAAGGACAAACCAAACAGGTCTTGACTTGACAATGTTTCTTTTTTCCTTCAGGACTCTTTGACGGAGGCCAAACTCTGAGGTGGAGGAGGCTGTAAAGAGGCCCTGAGGGAGCCTCCCACCCCTCTCTACCTGACCAGCGATACACGTCAGACGGCCATGGCTCCTCGGAAGCGTGGGGGAGGCAGCGGCCGCGGTGGTCTCTCCTTCATCTTCTGCTGTTTTAACAGCAACGATCACCCTGAGATCACCTACAAGCTGCGGGATGACTTTGCCCTGCAGGCCATGGAGCCAGCGCTGCCGATGCCGGGATATGATGAGCTGGATGGCATGTTCTCAGAGCTGGTGGTAAGATGATATTCTTCTTTGTCTTGTTTTTCTGTTCCGTTTTTTTTTTCTTCAACATGGTTTCTTGATGAATACTCCATGCAGTACAGTGACTTGAAGGTTCAGTTTGTGTGTCAATAATGAACCACAAATCTGATGATGCGCTACATTTTATATTTTATACATTTTAAACTCTAAAGATTCTTCAAATGTGACCGTAGCTCAGTGTTTACACTGTTAAATTTTAGGAGATGAACCGTAAACTCCTCCCATCCCGTGAGTAACGGGGCCAGGCGGCTTTTCTTTCTGTCTTATTGTCACCTCTAATTTGTTTTGCCCTCCTCTCTGTTCTGGCCCCATTCCCGCCCTCGTAGTTGCCACAGTAATCTGAGCATGACATTTTTGCACATCAATAGGCCTCATTCAGGAGCTCTTTATGTCTCAGCCCCCTCCATCTGCTAATTGCTTGTTTTTGTCTACCAGTCTTTACGAAGACATAATTGAGTAAGTTGAATGTGACGACAAGGAGGCTTTCTGTTGCTCTGTTTACAAAGAGAGAACAGCCACGTGTTTCTCTTTTCACCCAGAAGCCATCATGTGCGTACGTAATTGTAATGGGTTTTGCTTGGGGGGGGGGGGGGGGGGGAGACTATCGGAAATAAACTCTGGACATCTGCTTTGTTACGGTCGGTTAAACCCAACCTTTGAACTTTACATTTTGACAGTGAGTCAAGCTAAAGCTTCTTTTCCCAGCCTATGTTACAGAGATGGTCATTTTCCCTCAGTCAGAAGACTAAAACCAACAAATCTGCTGCATCTGACTCAGAACTAATCCTTATGATCAAAAGAAGAAAATATAATTGAATCTAATACTCTCTTTTCAGTGCTAAGTACTTAGGCTGTGCATTTAATTGACAGAATCAATCAGTAGTCCACTTAACGATTGTTGGCGATTTGATCATTGCACATATTGACTTCCAAGTCTTGAGATTGCTTTAGCAAATGAAAAAGGCGCTCTATGATGTCATAAAACACTTTGCAATCAATCTATTGGGTAAACCATATCAACTTAATCACCAGTCGTTGCCTAAACAACTACAAAGCAATCAGCCTGTGTTTAAACTTTTATTTTATTCTTCTTAGTATATTGTGTCTCCTTGCCTTCAATTGCTTTAAGAGCCTTCTCATGACTTTCATCACCTACTTCACATGAAGATAATTTAGGTGCAGTTATCTCCGGTCTAAAGCACGCAAATATGTTAAATAAGCACAGAGGTTTTTCAGATGGGTTGCAGAACTTGTTGGTATGTCTCAGTTTCCAAATTTGCTCTGGTATTTAGTTCAACACTTCCCGACTGCACCCTTTATGTGCCTCTGTGAAGGTTATACATTGTGACGCATGTTGTTTCCAGATGTTTGTTACCACATGTCGAGCGCACACAGACCACGCCTTAACTTTTCCCCCCATTACTCACACGTCTAGAGCCTGGGAGACATCTGATTTGATTTAGAATCTTACTGAAGTTATGATGCCACCAACCAGAGATTATCAGCACAAACTCATCTCAAACTGAAAACAGAGATCTGTTAAGGCCTCTCTTGGCTCTTCTTTTTGTTTTGGGAACAAACCAAATTGATTTATGTCGATGTGTCTAAATTTGCAGCAGCCTGTCGGTGTTCAGTGAATTATATTTTCAGAATGATGCTCGACCGAGCGCTGGATTTTATCACCTCCATGCAGTTAACGATGCGGTTAAGGATTGTGAAGTGATCTTTTTTTTTTCCTCTTTTGAAAGCTCTACAGCAGCATTTCTTAACATTAAGCTTTTTTTTTTTCTTCCTACTTTACAGGATGAGCTTGACCTTACAGAGAAACACAGAGAAGCCATGTTTGCCCTGCCTGCAGAGAAAAAATGGCAAATCTACTGCAGCAAGAAGAAGGTAAAAGATTAAGTGCATCACTCCTTGTGTTGTCTTTCTCCATCATATATTTATCAATTCCTGAAGGAGCAGGTTTCCTAAAGCCCATCTTTTATCGTCACATCACTCTGCTCAAACCAAAGTGTAATTTTCTAAGTATATGTTGCTGCTTATGTGATAGAACTACAGTTTTTAACAGTGAGGTCAGATATTTGCTTCTCAAAGCTAGAATTCATTCAGTGCTCAAACTCCAGATGAATATTTTACAGGAGAATGTAATGAATGTATTGCCAGGAGCCTGTTCCTGTTCTCTCTTATGTATAAAACATATTTCTTTCTTTTTAAATCATTGAAATTGATCTTTTTAAATGACTGCACAGCATCCAGATTTTTATCGGAAACTGCCTGCTGGAAACCAGTTAGCTTAGTGTTGAATTTAGTAATCACATTCACAAAATATGAACTAGTAATGTAATTATAGAATAGCTTTTGTCATGCATATATTTAAAAAAACTTGATATCTAAACCAAACTACTCCCCCTCCAAAGGCACACTTTTCCTGTACCACTAAGTACTTCTTTATTACTTTATTCCCCATTCTTGGATTACAGTGACTTTCCTCACCACCGCATAATTTATGTTAACTGCCTGAAAAGGTTCTACCCTGAATAAGTCACTTAAGTGGTTGTTACACAAGGTGGATATGAAAAATAGTGATATTTAGAGGGACAGAGTGAGTATAAGGCTAAATCTGACATTTTCCATTTGATAATCCACTAACAGGCCAAAGACTCAGAAATTATAATGTACAGAAATAGTGTTTATTTTCAGACTGAAGAGTTCAAAAGTTGCATCGTGTTTGACTAAATCCAGACTTTGACTTCAGATTTTCTCCTACGCTATAAGGCAGTTGTTTCTCTGTTCTAATTTCCAACCTAATTCAAAACAGAAAAGTCCTAAAAACCACACTTTTTATAGTCCTGTGGTTATTCCTTTTAGATATTACACCTGTCCCCTCAGAGCATTCGTGTAGCCATAACATACACTACTGCTCTGTGACAGTGTCATGTTTCATTATCCCCCTTTTTCCTGATAAAAGGCGCCTCAGCTGTTCCTCTTTTCTCTGTGGATGCACTCACCCGCAGCATACAGGCAAAAAAAGACGCCTGTTCTAGTTTAGATCAACGCCAATCAAGCTTCCACTGAATTGTGCCCCTCATATTTTTGCAGCAGTGTTTCGAGGGCCTTAGGTATGAATGTGCAGGATATCCTGTCCGGACTAATATGCAGAAAGGACATGCAGATTTACTAATCTTTTCCTACATTTGGTAACAAACTGGAGGGTGAGGAGTATTGGGAGTTAGACTGAAGGATGGATATTCAGTGGATCAGCGTGTGCAGCATAAATATTATGTCGGCAGGTGATCTCTATTGTAAGTTTCTGATGACTGCAGAATATGACAATAAGCTTGAAAGGCCACATCACAACAGCTGAACACTCACTGTGTTCACATATAGATGCACTTATGGTACACTTTGGCTCTAGAACACACCCAATCGCCAGTAGAAACAAGACAAGTGCCTGAGAGCAGAAAGTTGAAATGAAACGCTTGTCTTCTCCTAATTCCTCTCTTCCCCTGTTAGTGGCCTTATTATAAATAGTCCCGGAGAACACAGGAGTGCTTTGAAAATAAACCTCAAAATGTTTTTTCTGCTTCTGTCCTGATCATGCAGGATTGTTTCGCTGTTGATGTAACGGTGGGGGAGGATTTAGATGAATCTGAGCTGTGAGTGCAGCAACCTGCAGAAGGGGGGGGGGGGAGGACAGATATGCATCAACATTGCTGACTCTGCATCAGCCTGCCTCTGGCTCTAGCCCAGACAGATACAAACTCACTATCTGAGCTCAGAGGGGAAGTGTGTGTGTGTGTGTGTGTGTGTGTGTGTGTGTGTGTGTGTGTGTGTGTGTGTGTGTGTGTGTGTGTGTGTGTGTGTGTGTGTGTGTGTGTGTGTGTGTGAAAGGAAGTGCTCAGTTGTCCAAGGTAAACAGGAAGGTTTTCGCTTCCACAGGTGCAGTTTTTGTATGAGAGCGGTGGGTTGGGGTAGCAGGGGTGATAAGGATTAAGGTGGGAGGGGTCACTTTGGGGCGAACATAAGTGATGAGAGTGCTCTTTTTCTCCAATTGTTTCTTGGCTTTAAAAAGCAGCCTGGATGTGGAGGAGATAAGTCTGTCGAACCTTCAGCTGTTTGCTTTGGCCAGACACCTAACTGATTAAATCATTCTGTAGAGAATCAGTCTTCTTCCTGCCTCTTGTCAAGCTTTCCTTGAGGCTACATCACCCGCCAAAGGGGAAGGTTTACTGATCCGGTTGTTAGCAGAGATTTTGTGCTCTGGGTTTTCATTTTCATCAGAAAAAGCAAAACTTTTGAGCTGTAACTCAACTTTTCAGGCACACTGTCCCGCTACAAAGCTGAAACCGATTCCTGTTTCCTCGGGGATCTTTGATCTTTATTTTCCTAAAGTGGAAAAAATAAATTCCCCTGTACGTGCACTCCCAGCTTTTCTCTCTCATCTTGACCCTAAATAAACTGTACAGTCTTTTGTAGACTGCTGACATCCAAGTGAAGAAAATCAACTCTAAAGAGAACGTGGTCCCACCTCTGTGTCTGGCACTCTCATAGATTGGACTCTTTCCAGCACCCGCCTGGTCAAGCTGGCGCTTGTCATGAGTGGAACAGCAGGATCAGGCCTTCCTATCACTACACGGCCCGTTCAGACCAGCCAAGGCCCACAGTTTCTCTCAGAGCAGCCAAGGCACTGCAGTCCGCTTTAATAACTGACGCCCAATTAGTTTCTGACGGTCACAGTTCGCTTGTGCTTAATGGAGCAAGAATTAAACTGAGAGCAGGGGAGGCCTTTTATGTACCAGCCAAGTTCAGGGCCAAGTTGCTTTCTCCTTTGTGTTTTTGAAGAGTTTCATTCAGTTAGAAATGATTTGTTTATGTTCTTTTTCATGCAAATGTGCCTGTGAGGAGATTAATGTTGCCACAAGTCGGGCCACATCCGTAATCCTCAGTTTTAGCAATCATTTGCTAATCTCTAGATGTTCACAAGCAGCTGTGCTCTCCTTTTCTGGCACTTCCACCACCTCCTGAAGCACAGAAGCGAAAAATAGGTTGAATATCTGTGTCGTCCTACTTTGAGTTCTTGCTTCATTTGTTGCTATTTGTGTCTGTTCCCAATATGTTTGCTGGTGTTTGTGTCTTTCAAAGCCTATTGATCTGACAAAAAATTGAAAGCAGGAGGAAAGAGGAAACGGATCTCCGTCTGGTTTGATGTATTCAGACATGTGCCGTGAAAAAAAGACGACAACTTGTTCTTTCTTTTGACTTTCTGACCCCTTTTTCCTGTTACAGATTCTCTTCACATCCAGTCTGTTCTGTTAAAAGTATATATCATCTTTAACTCTCGTGTTGTTTTTTCTCATATGATCTTTAAAATGGCTACTTTCAACACAGCCTTGTGCATTTTCTGTATTTCTGTTTTTCAGGAACAAGAGGAAAACAAAAGTGCAACTAGTTGGCCAGAATATTATATTGATCAGCTCAATTCGATGGCAGCTGTAAGTACCAACACAAACTTGATTTCTTCTTCTTGGCTAAAGAATGGCCTGGGAAGAAGTATCTGCTCTTCCTCAGGCTTTTTGTGGTAACTTAGTGAGAATATACAATTATTTTACAAATTATGCAATTCTGTATATCATCAAGAAAATGTCTTTATTTTGTCCTGCCTATTGATGATGATGATTGATGTCTTGCTGAGCAGAGAACGACACTCCTTGCTTTGGAAAAGGAGGATGAAGAAGAGAGGAACAAAACCATAGAGAGTTTGAAGACAGCTCTCAGGACCCAACCAATGAGGTGGGCAAATTCTTACAGCCGGTCCCTGTCCATCATCGTCTTGTCCTTTATTTGTAATGTCAGCTATCATCACATCTCCTTTCATTTAACCTCCTCTCACCTTGTCTGTCACTCTGTTCAATTCCTCACAATAGTATGGAAATGTGTCCTTTAAAAATGACCAAACGACTTTTCTCTGAAGCACTAAGATCAGGTTTCTTTAAAACCGGATGACTTCTCTCTCCACAGGTTTGTGACTCGTTTTATTGATCTGGACGGCCTGACGTGTATCCTGAACTTCCTCAAGAGTATGGACTACGACACCACCGAATCACAGATCCACACATCTCTGATTGGCTGCATCAAAGCTCTGATGAACAACTCCCAGGGCCGGGCCCACGTCCTGTCTCACTCCGAGAGCATCAACATCATCGCTCAGAGCCTGGCCACAGAAAACATTAAGACTAAGGTGGCAGTGCTGGAAATAATGGGTGCTGTATGTCTGGTGCCTGGCGGGCACAAAAAAATCCTGGAGTCCATGCTGCACTACCAGCGTTTTGCCTGTGAAAGGACGCGCTTCCAGGTGGGTGGGCGCTAGTGAAGCGCAGAGATAGATCAAGCAGTCCGTAAAGATGTTAAATACCTCTCATGGTTTGTCATTCCACAGACACTTATAAACGATCTGGACCGGAGTACTGGGCGATATAGAGATGAAGTCAACCTGAAAACAGCCATCATGTCCTTTATTAATGCTGTGCTGAGTCAAGGAGCTGGAGAGGTAGAGAATCGCCTCACTTCTTTTTATCCTGGGCCATTTAAATTTCATCCAGCAGAATTTGGAACAGCTTTTGGATATTTTTACATATTATTTGTTTTTACAACTATAGACCAGTCTGGAATTCCGTATCCACCTCCGATATGAGTTCCTGATGCTGGGGATCCAACCTGTGATCGATAAGCTTCGTTCACATGAAAACTCCACATTAGACAGGTGAGATGCAACCTCTGTCCTGATCACACTGCCTCACATGCTCTAGAGTGATGCCAATGCATAGTTATTGATCAGGGTTTGCACTGAAATATTTGCTACATATAGGGAAGAAGGGTTCTCACCAGAAAGAGGAGTCGCACTTCCTAAGTATGTGCTGCAATCCGACCTGTTCACTGTATTGATAGCCTAGCATGAGCTCCTGCCGTGTGGTCCAGAGCAGGCAGACTTCCAGGTTTTCCTCCACTAAACCATGATTTTTGGGGGGGTTAAATTGTAAATATCAGCGTCCAACAACCTGCTTAACAGGCTACAAGTTTGGCTTTGGTTTAATTTTTGGTTCCGTTTGATTTACAAAGAGACGCTGCTGCTCGGGTGCAGTGTCCAGTATCCTCCTGAGTTAAAGTTAGAAAGAAAAAAGATGATTCCAACTCTTCTTTTTCATGTAAATAAGATTAGGCATCATTATTGTCTGCAGAGGTGTTTCTAAATAAAACTACAAGTATATTAATGCTTCACATGTGCATGTCTATAATTCAGTCATTTCCTGTCACCCTTTCAGACATTTAGACTACTTTGAAATGCTGCGGAATGAGGATGAGCTGGCTTTGTCAAAGCGGTTCGAGTCGGTAAGGAAGAGACGAGCCTTCCCTTACTCCTGCACCTGACTTAACTGTTTTCCATGTAGTGATGAAGCTGTTGGTCTTCTTCTTCTTCTTCCTCAGGCACATATAGACACCAAAAGTGCCACGCAGGTTTTTGATCTCATCCGGAAGAAGTTGAACCACACTGACACATATCCGCACTTTATGTCTGTGCTGCATCACTGTCTTCTAATGCCACGTGAGTGTTTCTTTCAATTTAAATCAAAGACGGGACAAGATTTGTAGAGTATAAAAGTTAGTGGGAGAAATATTTTCAACATCACACAACAACAAAAAAAAAAAGTACATTTGTAACATGTGACTAAAATGTTTCTAAATACGCTGATGCTCCAAACTAGGCAGCAGTATTACTTCCACAAAATACACAGTATTTTCACCTTCCATTTTATTGCCAACATGATAACAATGTTGATTTTGTCCAGAAACTGAATAAGCACATTCCCAGCCAAACTGAACACTGCACTCTTTCAGACTCAAATATTTACTTGAACTGTTTTTCTGTAAAAAGTACACAAACCTGATTTCCCACATCATGTGTTCTCAAGCGAAAGAGCCTCTAAGCAAATGACAGCAGTATTGTTTTTCTCTACTACCCCTTTTCCCTGCCAAGTGGCTTTTTATTAAACTCCCCTCAATCCCTTTTTCTAAGGGATTGTAGGTGAGCGTAAGTAACCCACAACCTCCAGAAATGTGGTTGTAAATCCGTGTTAACAAGGTGCAACTTAGAAAGAGGGAACAAAATACTATTTCAGACTATAATGGGGTCCATTGGAAATTTTGAATACATTGTAAAGAGAGAGAAAAAAGTAAGATGCATCTTATCAATTTTGTGTTTCTGAGGCCTTCACTAGAAATAAAGATGCAGTGTCCCTGAATGATGGATGGAGTCTTACTATTCAGCAACAAAAACATGTATCTTATTGTAAACTGCTTGTAAAGTGTTTCTCTTGGCTTATAGAGTCACTGTGAAACCAACTTTGATAGATAATTGTAACATATCTATGTAAAAGAATGACTCTGGTCAGAGTATTAAAAGGAAACGTGCACTCTCTCTGTGTCTGTTTCCAGATAAGAGAAGTGGTAACACGGTGCAGTACTGGCTGCTGTTGGACCGTATCGTTCAGCAGATGGTCTTGCAGAATGATAAGGGTCACGACCCCGACGCTGCACCGCTGGAGAACTTTAACGTGAAGAACGTTGTCAGGATGTGAGTGCTCCGATCCCCCCCCACTCCCCGAACACGAAGACACGTTAACGAGTACATGGAAGAAATTACATGACTGTGAGGAGGAGGAATGTACAACAGTGTTGTTTGGTCAAAAGTTGAAAGCCATTTACTTCACAGTGTTGGCTGGAAATAGCTTCCCTTTTAAGTTGAGAAAAACAACCAGTTGGTGTACAGGCTGTGATTAATTATGTGTGTCATTCCCTCTGCAGGCTGGTCAATGAAAACGAGGTCAAACAGTGGAAGGAGCAGGCAGAGAAAATGAGGAAAGGTGTGTGCGATTGTAATTTACTCACCCAAGTTTGTTAAAGGGGGCTTTAATTTGACTCTTTATGATGAATCTGTTTCCTCTGATTTCCCACCGCAGAGCACCACGAGCTGCAGCAGAGGTTTGAGAAGAAGGAGCGCGAATGTGATGCCAAGACGCAGGAGAAAGAAGACATGATGCAGACGCTCAACAAAATGAAAGAGAAGCTGGAAAAGGAGAGCACCGAGCACAAAAATGTCAAACAGCAAGTGGCTGAACTCACTGCTCGACTGCACGAACTCAGCACTGTAGGTTGTCCTTCTTATTTGTCGTGTCAGTTTACAATTCTGATAGAAATTGGCAACTGTTGTTCTAGAGCAGTCACACAAGTAGATGAGGTGTGTAAAATCCCTCCACTTGCATGCAAAGGAGCTTTTTACATTTTTTCAGATGGATTATGATCTGAACATAATGCATTGAATGAGAACATAGAAATCACAGAAAACTTAAATGTTATGAAACGTTAAAGGTTGGTGATATTCAACAGTTTTTATTATAGTCACCAAATATAATGGAAATTCTTTTTTCTCTCAGCTCTCATCTGTTAGTGTAGGCGTGTAAAATGAGAAACTTGTATTTTAAGCCTCTGTGGTGTTTATAATGTGTCCCCACAGAGGCAAGCAGCAGCCGTGGTTCCCGGTGGTCCTCCCCTCACTCCCGGCCCCCCTGGCGGGCCTCTGCCTCCTCCACCAGTGCCAGCATTTGCAGGCATGTGTCCACCTCCTCCACCACCTCCTGGTGGTATGATGCCTCCTCCTCCTCCCCCACCACCTCCGCCAGGTGGCCCTCCACCTCCTCCTGGACGCCTGCCTCTCGGAGGCATCCCTCCACCGCCAGGAGCGCCCCTGGGACCATCTCTGAAGAGAAAGAACATTCCTCAGCCATCCAATGCACTCAAGTCCTTTAACTGGTCCAAGCTGGCTGAGGTGAGAACAGTCCGCACGCAAAAGGCGTAAATGTATTCCTGGCTTTAAATTCAAATTGGACTTATAAGATGACTAATTCTCCTCTGAACAGAATAAGCTGGAGGGCACTCTTTGGATGGACGTGGACGATGCCAAGGTTTTTAAAATCCTGGATCTGGAGGACATCGAAAAGACCTTCTCAGCCTACCAGAGACAGCAGGTACTGAGGAAGATAGAGTTTATCTGTCGGTTTCACCAAATGCTGCCGTCTATGATCAGAGAGTCAATTGGGATGAACCGAGGGGTCAGCTTGCTGGCGTTTTTTGGATTTAGACTGGGTTTGTGTTCAAATTTTCAAGATTTTCTTCTGTTCTGCCATTTCTGATTCTCAAACAGAGTTTGGGAAAGCAGAAGAAGTCAGATAATAGGATAGATAACGTGGCTGTTTTGTGCTGAACTTTGATGCTTGAATTAGGCTGTGGAATGCAATTTAGTTTTTTTGATCATTCTGCTATGTGTGGTTGAAAATGCATGAGTTGGCCGCTCAAAACCAGCTATTTCTTTCTTGTCGTTTTAAGATTAAGATTACCTTATTGCCATGTACACACGAATGTTAACACGAAATTACTCCTCCACATTTGACCCACCCAGGTTTAGTTTTATAGTATTGTGTTATTTTTGTAAGAAAACCATCTCGGCCTTGTTAGTTTAAACGTCACAGTGACGCACCGTAGAGAAACTGATTTCTTATGTGCACAGCATGTGACGGGAAGCACGTATTGATCAACTGAAAACCCACTTATGTCTCACTGCTGCTCACTTAACTACTGAATCATTGCCATTGAACTTCTGAATGAGCTTGGATTAATTTGCTGTCTGTTCTTATGGCTGCATTCACATAACTGCTTCACTTATTCTAATGAGTGCTTACATCTTCCCTGCTTCTTGCCTGCATTTTAGGACTTCTTAATGATCAATAACAGCAAACAGGTGAGTTCACTTACAGTACTGCATTTATACAGTCATTAATAAGACTTTGTATGAGTGTCTAATCCTTATCTTGTGTCCAACATTATACGCAGTCTTTAAGACTTTATTTGGCATCAGCTGCCTTTATTCGTGTCCATTTTTTTCGCATCTGTGGGAATCCCTTGTACTGTTTTCAGCCCTTCTGTTTATGTGACTAAAACACGTTGCCTGTTGATTACTCTCAACAGAAAGAGGCAGAAGATGACACGTTGGGCTCCAAGAAAGTCAAGGAGCTGTCGGTCATTGATGGCCGTCGGGCTCAAAACTGCAACATCCTCCTCTCGCGGTAAATTCAGTTATAACCCTCATGGAAAACTGACTCAGCAGAGCATGTGATGTATTGTATTGATAAATCGAATGGACTCGTCTGTTCTGTAGACTGAAGCTTTCAAATGAGGAGATCAAGAGAGCCATTCTAACTATGGACGAGCATGAGGACCTCCCCAAAGACATGCTGGAGCAGGTACGGCATGTAAACGCGTGCTCACATGTGGTTTGATTGAGGGAACTGACTTGTGCTGTTCTCTATAAAGCAAAGTAATGGCTGTCCTTCTACCGCATGGAAAAGTTACAGCTGTCTGGGTGCTCAATATGTGATCAAAGAGTCTCTTTCTGCCCCATCAGCTACTGAAATTTGTTCCAGAGAAGAGCGATGTGGATCTCCTGGAGGAGCACAAACACGAGCTTGATCGAATGGCCAAAGCCGACCGCTTCCTCTATGAGATGAGCAGGTAATGCGCTCTTCTGTGCTGCCTTTTCAATTCTGCATATTAAACAGTCACTAATCTCGGAGCTAAAAGCTTCAGGTCAGTGCAGCTCAGATGTGCTGACAAACAATAGCCTTTGTTTCAGGATGATAAATGCAATGACACATGGGTTTCTGCTTAGCAGGGAACAATAGCTGTTTGTGTGAATCTCTACTTTTAAATTCAGGTGGTGAATAATGTAATAAGAGTACTTGTTGGACAGTTTTGTAAACAAAGTGTTGGGAGATAAAAGGAAGGGAGACATGTTACAACTGAGCCACTAAGATCTGATGTGAAAGTCAGCCAAGTGGCACTGCTACAGTACAGAGGTTGTATAAATGTACAGTTTGCAGCACTTAAAGGATGAATTATACACATGGTTTCTAAATATTTTAGTTTTAATAATTTGCTGTAGTTTTTAGTATAGAGTATAGACTGGAAGACAGATGTTCCTGTGGTATTCATAAGCCTCAGAGTCAGTGGTTTTATAGGCTGCAGAAATCATGAACTCTGCCAAAAATAAGCTTTTTTTAACCACAACTAAACTTTTTTTAATGCCCTCAAGAAAGATCACTTGCTCTGGTTTCCTAAAGCACAGCGTCTGTGTTTGTGGCTTTTGTCTAAATTTGTGGATTTCCGTGTTTATAATTTATTATCTTTATCTGTTTTTTCCGTCCTCTGCTCAGAATAAACCACTACCAGCACAGACTGCAGTCTCTATACTTCAAAAAGAAGTTTGCAGAGAGGATAGCTGAGATCAAACCCAAAGTAGAAGGTGGGGAATCTTTTTTAAAACATTTCTTATTTTTACAGGCCTGAAACCATATATTTTTTAAAACCTGAAAAGTACATTTACTACACCACGACCTAGTCGATTGTAAGAAAGAAAAAAAAAAAAACACAATTTGCCTACAATCTTCGCTTTTGATATGAATCAAGTCTATTGAGTCTCTTAGAAACTTTCTTTTTTTGTTGTTTTAGCTCTGGCGAAGGCGTCCAAGGAGATTTTACACAGTAAGAACCTGAAGCAGCTTTTGGAGGTGGTGCTCGCCTTTGGCAACTACATGAACAAGGGTCAGAGGGGCAATGCTTACGGCTTCAAGGTGTCCTCACTCAACAAGATCGCAGATACCAAATCCAGTATTGACAAGTAAGAATGTCATGGAAGATTTCTAATGGATGGTGAAGCTCCATGTGGTGTTTCATGGCCTAAACTTTCATAATAACAGCAATGTTATGCAAATTTGACACTTTCTTAACTCATGATTATAAAATTTCGGGTTTGCAGAAACATCACCCTGTTGCACTACTTGATCACCATCCTGGAAAAGAAATATCCCAAAGTCCTGATGTTCCAGGAGGACCTGAAGAGTATCTCAGAGGCAGCCAAAGTCAAGTAGGTGAAGCTTAGAGCGTGGGTTGCCATCAGAGGGAATAGAATGTGAGATCATTCAGTCTAAAATTGATGAGGGGGGTTTCAAATTTTATTTATTTATTTTTTTGCCAACTCTGGTTTTATTTGAGAAAGGGCATCTCACCTTCCGAATGAACTGTTTGCAGCCTGACAAGTTCAAGAGGCTGTGAGCCGACAGTTTTTTAATTTTTGGGGGAATCTCTGCAGTGTTATTAAAGCTATTGCTTCCATTCTGTAGATGATGAACACCTTTTCCTCTTTCACTGTAGCATGACGGAGCTGGAAAAAGACATCGGTAACCTGCGCAGTGGCTTAAAAAGTGTGGAGAGCGTGAGTCATAAATATGTATTTTTTGGCCCATATTTATTTTATCCGTGGAGCTAAGCGGTGTTGTTTGCAGATTCCCCAGCTTTATTATTTTTTTTCTCACAATTTCCTCTCCTGGATTTCCGCTCGTAGGAGCTGGAGCACCAGAAGAAATGCCCGCAGGAACCGGGTGACAAGTTTGTGTCTGTGGTGAGCCATTTCATCACTGTGGCCAGCTTCAGCTTCTCCGATGTGGAGGACTCTCTCACAGAGGCCAAAGAGCTGGTGAGTCAGCGACACTGCGGGGTTTCAGCAGATAGAAGTGCACCGCTGTCGCTCGAAGATACGGGTGCTGAAAGCTTGCTTCCGGTTTCCCCTCCGCGCAGCTGTTTCTACATGCCTTGTTGACCTCTCCTGTCACCTCTATAGGAAAGCTAACAGCGGGGGTGAAGTGTTTCAGCTTCCTGCTGTAGTACCACTGACTCTTTATCGGTCAGCCTGCTTTCTGGCAATATGTGCAGGTCAAGAGTGAAAGCTGGAAAACAAGCTTGGATATCATTTCGCACAGTGCTGTACACGGTGTGTGAGTGATGGTTTAACGGAAGCTGATTACACCTGCTGACTGTGTTAATTCATGAATGCTTTTTCATACTTGGTTTGTAGTGCAAACACAATAACAGCGCTTCAGGAAAGGAAAAGACTGAGTTTTATAGGGAATGGACTCCATTAAACCACTTCTGCTCGAAACCTGAACATGTTCACCTTTCAAAGGATTTACACCCTCATGTTGACTTTATGTCTCTCTCTTCCTGTAAGGCAGGAAGAGTTTTTATCTAGAGCTTTGTGCCCGGCTGGTCACATGGCAACCATTAGTTTAGTTTAATCATTCACAGTGTCCCGTAGCTAAGTCTTTGAGGGTGTTTACAGTGGTGCTCCATCACTGGGAACCAGAGAGCCTGCTTTTCTTCTCAACAGCTCACTGCTTTTGCATTATCTGCATTTATATTTAACAATGATCTTTTAAAATACCGACATGTAAAGAAATAAAGTGACAGTGACATTTGAGCCTTTTTGTCATACATCCCTTAAATAATATTGCCTTTCCTTTTAGTGAACATGTAAAAAAAATGACACATTAAACTACGAAACAGGCGGTTTTTAGACCATTCAAATGCACCTTTACCCATTTGCGTGTCACAGACATAGCTGCTGTTAAGATAAACATTTTTAAAGGTATATATTCTCAGCATGACCTCGTATCTGGATGTTCTCCCTTTTTAACTCGCCATGAAAAAGACCCACCAAACACGCTGCCTTAATTTGGGCTCTGGCTCCAGTCTCCAACCTCTGCTACAATCAGCAGTCGGTCATATCTGGGTTAACATGGGCTTCAAAGCCCCGACTATTGCAACCCTGCTCTGATTTCAAAGAGCTGCAACCTAATGAGTCTCCTGTAAAACGGTAAAAGACGGGAGTAAAAGAGTTTCTGCTGAGTCCTGCTGTAAATCTAATCCCATGTGTCCCTCTCTGTGTGCCCCTTCTCTTTGGTCCTACAGTTCCTGAGGGCAGTGAAGCACTTTGGTGAGGACGCCAGCAAGATGCAGCCAGACGAGTTCTTCGGCATCTTTGACCAGTTCCTGCAGTCGTTCACAGAGGCTCAGCAGGAGAACGAGAACATCCGAAAACGCAAGGAGGAAGAGGAGCGCAGGGCCAAGATGGAAGCTCAGGTATGTACTGTATTCAGACATCTTCAGCTGAAATATATGAGAAGATTGGCCAACTTGTACAGCCAACAGCTTGTTAGCATAGCTCCAGCCATGGTAGTTTATCTTCTTAACTAACTCAAAATATTCGAGAGAATTCTGAATTTTGAATTCTGAATTTTTGTGTCTCACCAGCTGAAAGAGCAGAGGGAGAAAGAGCGGAAGGCCCGGAAAGCCAAAGCAAACGGAGAGGACGACGGGGGTGAGTTTGATGACCTGGTGTCAGCGCTGCGGTCCGGCGAGGTCTTCGACAAAGACTTGTCCAAGATGAAACGAAACCGCAAGAGGATCAACAGCCAGAGCACGGACTCGAGCAGAGAGCGACCGGTCACTAAGCTCAACTTTTAAGCTCGATTGCAGTCGTCATCCCTCCTGCTCCCTCCCTGCCCTCCTAGCCATTAGTTTCACTTTGGGTCGAACTGACCTGCACATTCCTCTGCACCCTCCTCCTCAGCCACCCAGCTCGGCTGGGATAAACCGTGACCCGAACCACACACAGCACAAAATGTTTAGTTCTTTCATCCTCTGAAATTTTGATACGAGGGGGAGCAGAAGCCAAAAGTCGATTAAAGTTTGACCAAATCAGATCAGTTCGTTCAGATGGAGCTGCCCTGCGGGAGAAGAGCTTCCCTCCAGGTGTGGGAGATGCTCGTGGCTGTTTGATAGAATCCTTTGTGTGCCGTTTTTGTACGTCAGAATCTATGCACAGAGGGAAATGTGCAGCTTTTAGACTCCTGAAAGGCTGGATGCTTCATCCAAACAGCATTTATTCCATTAAAAAAAGAAAAAGAGGGGCCATTTTGTACAGACTGATTTCATAAATTGAGAAAGGCTGCTTTCACCTGCCTGAACTGTCCCGGAGAGACTGAACCTGAACTTCCTCTTGACGCTGCTGCTCTCTTGCAGTCAGAATCGACACGGGACTGAGACGCTGCGATGTTAAACAAACGTGGTTTTAACTGCAAGTGACCCAGCTGAGAGGCAAGTTGTTGTTTTTTTTGTTTTTTTTCTATTCATCATCATTGACGAGCAGCATTTATATATAAATATATCTCTGATCACTGTACGTTTTATTTGAACTTTTTCCTGTTAAGAGCTGGCCTTAACTCTGTTGATTTTAATTGTTGAGTTGGTACTCTCACAGGCCAGGGCCTAACATGCGGTTTCTCAACAAATCTGGACTATCATGTCACGGATAACAAATGTTCAGATATAAGGGTGTGTGCTTGTTCTGCATGCACATAGCAACCTATAGTTATTATGCTAGTTATCATTAAAACCATACTCAGTTAAGGCAATACATTGTACCCGTGTCCTCCCTGAAGAGAGTGCCCCCCCCCCCCCCCCCCCCACTTTAATGTCTTTATTTGAACAGATGAAACATGTTTTCTGCACACTGGCTGGATTTACCCTGCATTTAAAAAAAACGAGAAAAAAAAACCCTCACATGTGGTGTGGAAGTTTAATTTGTCCTCCAGCTATGTGAATCCACCCAGTGTCGGGACACCTCCTCTGACCTTTTATAATTTAAATACTGCCTTCCATTGTACAATGACCTGATAATAATGAAAATAAATGGGAGAAATCAGTTCCGAGTCGTGTGTTAAGTTGCTCCACACGGTGACGTAGCACATTTATTCTGGGTTGTAAAGTCTCGTTACCAACACGACCGAATGGGAAGTTATAGAAAAACCTGACGGAGGAATCTTTTTAATTCACCTCTTGCGACCAGGCTTATGGCGCCATCTGGTGATCAGTCGGCCCTTTACAACAGTTTTCTACCAAATTTAAGTTATTAAATGAGTTATTTAATTCCACATACGCTCTACATCTACAGCTCTGTAACCATTTACTGATTCATACAAACAATGAGGATTTTAGTTGGTCTGATTTGAATTTCATTCAACTTTCTTCACTAACATCACATCACATCTTTGGTTGATGATTTCACACACAAGAAAATTAGAAAAAAAACAACTTTATCACTCAATTTAATACTCTGGTGTAAAAGAGGACGGGATGGCTCTAATGATCACTTGATTACACTGTAGATGCTCCAAGTCTCTTCTTGGACATGGACGTTTTTCTGTCACCACTTGTGAGTTAGCGTGCGACCCGCTTAAGATAAAAACTGTTTGCACTGGATGCTCATTTCAGCAGAAACCCGTGCTTCAGCTCGTCTTCGGATTCCCGGACAAAGCGGGAAACTCCGGTGTAAAAAGCTCTGCCAGCGACTTCCACCACGACGGCCTTGAAGTTTCCACATTTGGTCTCCTGAAGAAAAACGACAACAAAAAAATACATTTTTTTAAATAAAAAATAAATCACAAAACATACATAAGTTCACTTCTATCTGTTGATAAGGGGGTTTGTGGAGATCAGACATGAATTCATAGCACTTGATTAATTAATGCAGAGGCTAATGAACGGTGTTTGTGACAGTGTAACTAACACCTGTGGTGATAAATGCAGTCCAGCTGTCCATACACTACATGATATGATCTGATCTAGTCTAATTTAAGAAGGTGACAGCTTAAAACTACAAATGGAACAATTAAAATCTGTTTAAGGTTGGATTTCACTGTAAGGTTATTTAAATATTAGTTTAGATTCAGTATCAAAGAGTCATTTCAGCCCGTCTGCTGTGTTTGAGATCCCTTTGAATTTTGCGTGTCCACAACGGCAACAGGCCGACTTTATC
The DNA here is from genome assembly GCF_027942865.1 of Odontesthes bonariensis. Classification (NCBI taxonomy): domain Eukaryota; kingdom Metazoa; phylum Chordata; class Actinopteri; order Atheriniformes; family Atherinopsidae; genus Odontesthes; species Odontesthes bonariensis. The sequence continues at coordinate 14,769,525 of NC_134529.1, forward strand.
TCAAACTACCCCTGACCTTTGGTAAAGGACACAGCTGACCCAGAGACCTTTTAGCTTCTTGTGCACACATGAGGAGGCGGGAACACGGAGGTGGTTAATCTGATTGGCCAAAGAGTTCACCGCACCACGGACCTGAGTTTCTGGGAAGTCAAACTCATGGATTTCAAGCGTGACACACATTTTGAACTTATAGAACTTTACTTCTTGCTATTTGTTATTACAAAGGCTGATACAATAATATTATAAGAGTCCTTATTGTCTACATTTTGAGACGCATCTGAAGTAATTTAACAAATGTGAAGCTCTTGCTCCAGCATGGGTCCCCCCCCCCACCGCGAACATCACTAAAGTTCCTGATACCTCAACAGCTTTTCCTGTGAACTGAGATCCCGTGGCCCCGCTCTGAAACGCCCGGGTCTGGTTCAGCTGGATGAGACCTTTGTGATACTGAAGAGCCACTCGAGCTGTGACACCTGAGCCGGTGGGGCTTCGATCCACCTGAGGACACAGAATTCAAACCCCTCAAAGCTACGCGTTTAAACAGCACTTTAGTAAGCAAATGGCCATTTTCGTGTGCTTTTGCATTTCATCTTTTACAAAAATCGGTGCCTTTACTGATTTATACAACTGTCAGTCTTCTCATAACTTCTTTATTTCTCTTTCCGTCTTCATTCTATAGCGTTCATTACTCACGGCTTTGTGCCATATGCACTTATCCAACTGTTCCTATTAGAACCTGCGTTGCTTTCAGGACAAGCATCACTGCACGCTGGGTGGTGCTTATCCAGGACCAGTCACTCACATACCTGAGCTTCTGCAAACACACAGATATTGGCGGTGGGCTCGGGAGAGTAATCGTCTTTTCCGTCTGTGAGAATAGTGCCATACAGGAAGGCCAGATCATCACTGGTTGGATGATGCAACTTCACCTACGATATGAAAAGAGAAGAAAAATCCCGCACAAATCTCAAACCAGAGTGCGAGTCGCAGCAGCGGTGTTGGACGCTTCTGCGAATGAATGAGAGCAGCTTTTTGCAGCCAGCTTGCAAAATGTGGCACAGAGCCTTTCCCAGGAGAGCTGGAGCTGTTGACCGTGATGGGGTAATATCAAACTGTGAAGTCATGTGGCGCTCAATTTTACAGCTACGACTCCGGGCTTTACAATCTTGCACCGTCTGCCACGTAAATATTACCAGATGTTGTTCTTGGTGAGCAACAGGCCTCCAAAACCACAGTGTATATTTTAGTCACTGATTTGTAGCTCAGTACTCCAAATGCACACTTGATTTATAAGAAACAGTGCTCCTGATTAAAAGAGGAGATCCTCTTTCATACTCTGAATATATAAGTAGAAGTGAGGTGCCTCTACTCATGCCTATACATTATTTTCGGATGGGTTTTTTTGTATGAAATATCAGTAGTGATGCGAACTTCCTACTTGAGATTTGACAGCTTTGGTCACTGCTGTGGCTGCATCTACCAGATCTCGAGTCCTGGACTTTGTCACATCTAGGCCAAACCTCTGGGCATCGACGAAGGCATAAAAAGCTCCTCCATAGCTGATGTCAACCGTCACTTCGCCGAATCCCTCCACCGTCACCGTCACATCTGGAGCAAAGTTATTCAATCAGTCCTGCAGGATGTAAAAACAGACAAAAAAAAAAAGGTCTCAACAGGTCTCCTACCTGTTGCGAAAGCAAATGCTGGCACACTTAGAAACCTCACTCCTCCCGTTTTGCCGTCAGAGTACTCAACAAAAGCCTTCACCAGACCACAGGGGCAGTGAATGTTCACTTGCGTCTCTGGTGACCGCGGCTCCTTCACCAGCTTGTAGTCTACAGCGAAGCGTCCCAAAGCTACGACGGCGTGCCCGCACATGGTGCTGTAGCCCTCGTTGTGCAGGAACAGTACGGCCAGGTCGGCCTCCGGGATCTCACTGTCCACGATCAGGGCCCCGTACATGTCGTAGTGTCCCCGTGGCTCATACATCAGCACCCTCCTGAGGTGGTCCAGATGGTCCCGGACGTAGCGGCGCTTCGATAGCACGCTGTCACCTTTGACCTCTGGGTAGCCACTGAGGATGATCCGCAATGGTTCTCCTCCGGTGTGCATGTCGACCACAGAGAGTTGGTCTCCCTCGTGAGGTGGAAGCTGCATTTCCATCTCCGCACTGATTTAACACAGATTAAAAAAATAAACCACAGCACTGTGCAACAGTCTTGATCCATCCCTCGTTTTTTTTTTTTTATTTCACCAGGAAAACAGGAAGTAGGTGCAACAATTTGTAGAACTGTGTGCAGACACAGATGGAAATAAAGCATAAAAGAGTCTAAACAGAGTTTGTAGAATTCTAATGAGCCTAAAAGTCAATATTTGGTATGAACGCCTTCATTCTTCAACACAGCCTGAACCCTCTCAGACAAGCCTTCTTCTAGTTTCTTCAAGTAGTGTTGAGGGCTTAATATTACCTTTTACTATACATATTTATGCATTGTGCTTATACAGAGTTGTTACACTCCTTTTTGATGGGAACAAGCATTGATCCCACAGTGTGAAGGTTTAAAACAGGAAAGAGACTTAGTTGAGTGTTGAGAGAAACTGCTACATGCTTACAGGGGGAGTCAAAACGGGTGGGATGAATCCGATGGTGGAAAAGTACCGGACACAGGGAGATGGGGAGGAGTTTTCCCCACACAGGGAGAAGACATCAGAATGGAGCAGGACCAATTGGACCAATCAGGGAAAGCAAAGTCTAAACCACTGCTTCTCCCCAACTTTTGGACCACTAATATTTACATCATATTTGTATGGAAATATAAAAGTTTATTTTGGAAAAGAGAGGTACCCTTTTTCTGATCGGACTGCCTGGCAGAGAGAGGTCCACGGCGCTGTGTAACTTGAACCATTTTAATAAATTCTGATCTGAACTTGGAGTTTGTATTTCCTCTCTCAGACAAATGAACACCACAGTAGAAACCTGAAAAGCTCCACAAACTACAGCTAAAAACAACAAAAGCGGGACACTATAACCTTCCATATACCGCTGCAGGAGTGCTGCACGAGATTTAATCATCTTTAGCAAAGTTAACTATTATTCAGACAGCTGATAACCAGAGAGTCTGCAACCAGTCTGCACAGAGAGAAATCTGAGCTTGGTGCTTGGTGATGTTTCCAATGAACTAAAAGACATTATCTGCATGGAGTGCGGCTTTAATTGAAAAGCTGCTCAATGGTGGTAAAAATCATAACGTGAAAAGTTTTGGGAGTTTCGGTAAACGGTGCGAACAGTTGCATCACGCAGTAAAACAGCCCCAACCAATCCATGCAAATCCACCAACGATGGAGGAGCTCACCTGATGTGAAGGGAGGCTCTCTGCGTTTTGGTCTCAAACTTCTGCACAGCTCCGTCTGTTTACTTCATTTTTCCCGTGAATGCCTCTGCGCGTGTTCTCAACGTACAGAGACGCTGACATGAAGCATGAGTGATCACATGAGTGCCCCCCTCTGTTCTGGAGGGCTGCAAGAGACGTTCCACGGACTGAGGAATCATTCGGAGAAACGAGTGAAAAATAATCATTTATCACTTCCTCACCTTTTTTTGGTTTGGGTTTTATGCTGAAATGTTCTCCTTTCTCTCATGCAAGTCAGCTATTCATTCACTTCCTGTTATGTATGGAAGTTTTTCTGTGCCATCAGAGTTTGAATACGAATTTCTAATATTGAATTTTTACAGCATCAAAATCAGACTTTGAATTTGAAAAAACCAACAGTGTAAAAATATATATATAAATTTCTAAAAACAAAAATCAGTGTAAAAAAATTCAACATCTAAAATAAAAATCACTGGAAAAAAAATTCAACTTCTAAAAATTCACTGGAAAAAAAATTCAACTTCTAAAAATTCACTGGAAAAAAAATTCAACTTCTAAAAATTCGGTGGAAAAAGAACCAGACTCAACATCCGGATAAACAGGGAGAAGCAATCGATCCCTGCCTCAACTCATCAGCCAATCAAGTTACGCTCCATTGGACAGAGCAGCCATGTCCACCAACGCGGGTGATGGTGCTTCGGTGAGTGAGTTTACTTTATTTGCCATTTGTGTTAATAAAATTGACTAATAGCTTTTCCTAATATCTACTGAGCTGATTTTATGATTTTTTAAAATTTATCTATTGAGGGATCGATTGCTTCTCCCTGTTTACCCGGATTTACCTGTTTGAAGTTTAATTTTTTTCCACTGAATTTTTTTTTAGATATTGAATTTTTTTACTCTAATTTTTGTTTTTAGAAATTGTTTTTTTTTTTAAACTGTTGGTTTTTCAAATTCAGAGTCTGATTTTGATGCTGTAAAAATTAAATATTAGAAATTCGTATTCAAACTGATGGCACAGAAAAACTTCCATAGTTATATAGTTAACTTTCCATAGGGAAACCTGATCTATCTATCTATCTATCTATCTATCTATCTATCTATCTATCTATCTATCTTGAAAGACATTTCAGTGTAGGCCAAGCTGTTTTTGAGATGATTGTGAAAACATAAACAGAGTAGTGGGAAGTATCAAGGACCATGATGTGAAGGTTCATGTTTGTAAGCCTAACGGATTTACCTGACTGTCATTTTTAAGGGATTTAAAGAGCAAAAGCATCAGAGCTTTTTTTGTGGCTTTGCTGCTTGGGACCCTGAAAAAAAAAAAAAGTCCCAGCAGGATTTACAGGCTAAAACTGCTCCTCTACTCCCCCTCGCAGGCGTGAACAAAGACATTCCCATCACTCATAATAACTGTGTGGGGGGTGTAGCTTTCAAGTCTTCTAATCAACATCCAATAAAGATGGACTGCAGTGTTGCATAAGAGACCAAACAACAGACGGTGATCGGTTTTCATTATTCATTTCACAGCCGACAGGTTCCCTGGGATGCATGCAAAGTGATTAAATGCATAGAACTGAAAACAGGTGTACAAAATCAACAAACAGTCGCATGCTGACATCCTTACAAGTTCGTATTGAGGTTATCTGTAGTCACACATCTACCAAACAAATTTACCTGAGCATTTCCTGTTATCACCTGCTGAGATACTCGCATCTTTTTCAAGAAAGTACATCTCGTGTGAGAAGGGAAAAAAAAAAAAAGAAGCTAAAATGACAATTCTTGGACTGCAATCCTATTCCTTGTTTACGTGCATGTGGACGTTAGTTTCTGAGCAGTTCATTAAATTAATTCATATCTCATAGATGTTTTCATTATCCTCTGGCTCTAACAGTGCTTTGGGGAAAAGAGGGACGACACCAACAGGATTTGCATTTGTATTATAAAACAGTTCAAAACCTGAAAGGGTTCGTTAATCTTATCAAAGTAAGGCACACATAGTTACCTGACTGTAAAGATAGTCGTTCCACTGAGCCAAAAAAAAATCAAAGACAAAGCGAGTCATTTGTTTAAAGTGAGGAAGATAATGAAAAGATCAGTTTTAACTTAAAAGTTTGTTTCCTCAGGCTAGCGTGTTTCAACAAGCACATTCGTACATTAAAGTTGTAGACGTATGTTCTATTAAAAATACTTCTAAAACATACCAATTTTCAAGCAACAGCATTATATTTGACTTGTTCATCATCTGTTCCTGCTCATTCACGGCATTCTCAAATGTAAAAAGCACAGTCATGAAAGTTAGAAAAATCCCTGGGTTTCTGTGATGTTGGGGTTGAATAAAGAGGATTTGTGCATGCAGTCAAGTTCTCAATGCAAGAAGCTTCTTCCATTCCAGCAGGACATGCAGGGCGCTTATCTCCATCAGTTCTTCTGACAGATCCCAGTTCTGAATCCATCAAAAACGCTCATCTTCTGTTGTTGTCACTGAGTCTTGATTGTTTATTCTTGCTTTTGAAGAAGTCGGAGGCAGTGAGAGTCTCCTTTTCATCGACAGCAACCTGAGGATTTCGCTCACCTGCGACTCCAGGAGCAACAACCGGCTGCTCAGTTTTGTAATGTCTCCCTTCAGCTCCAGCTTGGCTTCATGCAGCGCCGCTTGAAGCACAGCTTGTCCAGACACTGGCTGTACGAAGGACTGTCTGAGGGAGAGCTCAGTGTAAACGCCCGGACTGTGATCCAATAGATTTCTCTCCAGAGGGCTCCTTTCCATTGGACTTCGCTCAAATGAGCTCCGTGGCTCTCCGGCTCGGTCGATGCGCAGGTCACTCTTTGTGATGCCGCTGTCGCAGGAGTCCGTTTTGTGCAGGATGCTTGTTTCTTCCCCCGTCTCTCCTGCGGTGCTGCCGCCCTCTGTGCTCCCCATCTGTCCGCCCTCCTTTGTTTCCTGGTTCTTCTTGGCAGCTGCAGACTGCTCTGAGTGCTGCGATGCTTTGGGCCCCGGCACTGCTTTCTGTGGCTGCTTGTCTTCCTCCACAGCGGGACGCACCAGGACAGCAGATGTGGCGCTCTTGAACTTTGCCCACCCTCGGGCACCTCTGCTGCTGTGAACACCACCTGCGGCGCCCTCTGGACCTGCTTCTCTGCTGTTGCCCCTCTCACAGAGCTGACTCTCGCCACAAGGCCTTGATTTAGACTCCACAGTCACTTGTGTGCAGCTGTGCTCGGATTTTTCAGCATGGACAAACACTTCTTGAGGAGCAGCCACGCTGGAGCCGCTGCTTACACTCCCCCTTCCCGCGCAGGGTGTGTCGTTTTGCACAGGGGAGCTGAGCTCCTGCTGCTGAGAGGATGCAGACTGACGCCGAGGGCAAGCGTTTGCATCAGTGCGGTGATGACGCTGCGGCTCCACCCGAACGCAGTTATGATCAAAGAAGGTATTTGACTCTCCTGGTGTTTGAGAGTCTCTCCGCTGTCTGAATCTATGGAACAGCTTGCGAACTGGGTGATCTTCAGGGATGGAGAGCGCCACCTCGCTCCGCTGGCGCTCCGCCTCCCTCTTCAAATCAGCAATCTTTCTGAAGATGATCTGAAAGACAGTTTGTGTGTGCGGAAAGTGAAACATTTAAATCACAGAGAAAATGAGTGCTGAACTTACTGCAAATACATATAATGTAAGGTGAAGCGAGACAAATGTATATGCTACAATACAGCTTTACTGCAATGTCAACCATCTAGAGCTGCTAAGTACATTGAAATAAAGGTGACTGTGGTGCACAAGGGAAACTGTTAATGAAGCACATTTCATAATGAAGCTCTATTGAGGCCCTGAAGCAACTGAATTCCTGCTGAAGACAAAGACTTTAATAATGTTTGTTTCAACTATCTCACTCCTCTCATTTTGACATTTGACAAACATGCTGCTGAAACATGTCGATGCAAAACACTTCAGCTGTCTTTCCAAAAACTGTATTAGTGGCCAAATGTTTGGAGATGAACTTTTACTGCAGTTGATGTTTTCTATGTATTTGTTTTATTGCGCTGACGACGGGCAGTTTATCCCCAAAAGCTCCAGGGCATAGTTTTAAACTTGATCATTTGCTTTGATAAATATTACCAAGACAACATGTAACGAATTGAAACGAATTTTTAATGCTTTTGAAATCATACTAAATGCTCATTTAGACTGTGATGCCAGCAGCAAATCTTTACGAAGCTGGGCCAGAGGCATGTTTTCCACTCTGTTGTGTCACATCTTTATTTCACAAACTTACTTTTCATAAATTTATACATCCTTTTCAACAGGCGACAGGTCTGGAATGCAAGCAGGATGGAATAACACCTGAACTTTTAAGTAGAACCTTTCCAGAGAAAGACATCATCTGCATGGTCATGAATACTGCTCACACTTTATTGTGCCTTCACAGATGCATAAGTTACTCAGGCCATGCGTGTTAAACCATCTTTGCAGACTTTCTGCTGACCCTGCCACCGCTTTTTAAAACATGCTGCTGGCATCAAACTCAAAATGAGCGCATAGTTTAAAAAAACAACAACTATTCCCTTTCAAGATCTGACACGTTGTCTTTAAAGTATTTACAATTGAACATCAGATGTAAAAGGTTTGAAAGTCCTGCTGTTTTACAAAACGTGGTTGTTTTTCACACACAAGCAAAATGAGGCTTACGCATGCATGGACAGCTCCTAAAGCTGCTCGAATGAATAATGAATCATTTAATTTTCACAGAATGTATCTGAAGCATCATAAATCTTTCAACGAGAAGCTACAAGTTCTTTAGATTCAGAGCTGCTTCACTGAGATTGAGTTCAGGAAACTATTCCATAGTACTTCTTCTAAGAGAGTTATGTTGCATGAGAAGACAGGAAAATGAAAGTATGCAGTTACTTAGAGAATTTTAAATCACTATAAATGAGTTACTCTCTGTGTAGAGCTGTTTGTTTTAGTAAACTCACTGTTACTCGAGGAGCGCAGTTCTAATATTCCTGAAGGGCAAGCTTAGGTTGTTGCTCTTCGCACAATGGTTCTATTAAATAATTCTGAGTCTAATAAAAGTTAATGTTTCAAACAATTCAGAAGTTTTTCATATCAGCGAGTCCTGAACAAAGCAAACCACATGAGCTGGATTGATTTTGAAGAGAACATCCATTAAGAATGTATGAAATGTTGAACTCAAAGGTTGATATCACGCAAGTGTGCGAGCAACTTACACTAAAGGCTGGAACACAATACATCTCAGTTGAAGGCTCATTTTTACCCTTTTCCGTAGATTACAGGTGAGGATGAGGTTGCGGGAGAAGGAGTTGGCGAAGGCCGTGTAAAAGTCCAGCACCCTCATCAGAGCTTCTCTCTTGATGACGTGCAGGTCGCAGTAAGTCAGCGCTCGCACGTTTGCACAGGCTCGAGCAGGCGTGGTCTCTTTCCAGAACACATCTCCGAACACATCACCTTTACCTGAACAGGACCAGACATTGTCTGAAACTTGAATTATGTCAGGAGTAAAAGTGGATCTTTACTGTAGGGAGCATCAATTGGATCTTACATTCTTTGTGCAAAGACAATGTCAGAAAAACAGCATATTGCTCCGTATTACCGAGTATTGCGACGACCTCGTCGTCCTGAATGACTTCGAGTGAACCACAGACAACAAAGCAGAGCGTATCAACGCTCTCTCCGATATGGAAGATGAGGTCTCCAGGTGCACAGTGCGTGGTCTGAAACTCCACTGCGAGGGAGCGTAAACAGCCGTCACTCGCCAGACGAAAGGCCGGGTGGTCATTGAACACCTGTCTGTTGAGGTGCACACAGATGTCCGCACGCATGTCTTTGGGACAGATGGAGAGAACCTGAGAGAGATTTGACGGCAAACGGTGTATCTTTAAAGAAAGTGCATCTGATCTACAGCACAGTATCTGGTCTTTTACCAAATATGAGTAGACCTCTGTAAAAGTAACCACGTTGTTAAAGTTAGATTTCTATCAAAGCCGTGTAATCTCCAACTTTAAAGCAGGAATGCAGCTATCTCAAACAGAGAACAGTCCAAAACACTCTTTGTATCAGAACTAGAAATTCCATGCTGACATTAAATTTAGTACATCAAAACACAATGAACATTTTTTGAGCATCTGTGAAACCTTAGTATGAACCCAGCTGTGCACAGGGTGCTTACTTCCGTTATGCATGCACCGGTCACCGGCATAAATTTCACACAATGCAATGCAGCCGTGATGCACATAAAAACATTGGTAGGTGGCTCAGCTGTGAAATCAGTAACGCTTCACTTTAAATCTAAACGTAATGTTCCGGTTTTCTCGGCATACCGTGGTATATCTTCTGATTTAGTCCATCAATGGACGGGGATGCAATTTTGATTGGTTACCACAGCGGGTTAATTTGAACTGATACATACTGCTGTTAAGTCACACAAACGTATGCTGGACAATAGACTGAGGATTCAGTGACCATAATGGTATTTTGCAAGCAGTGAAAGTCTGTGAAACCACAATGTGCCATATTTACTCTAAGAACAAAGATGAACAAAGATGAACAAAGCAAACATTTCATAGACTCTATGTGGTTAATTAAGCCACTAGCCACTGTTACAGTCACTGGTTTGTGGTTTTCTTCTCTGAAGCCTCGAGTTTGACGGACCTGACTTCTGACAACGCAGATTTATATGGAGTTAACTGACAAAAAAAAAGGATCTATTTGTGGGATTGTTTTTTAAAGCAATCTCACTTCACTTTTACCTTTCTTCTTAATCTTTAACACTTAAAAATGAAACCATCCCACCCCGGCAGTGACCAGCACAAACGATACCTTGTCCGTGTCTATGCCTTTGGACATGGCCCAGGTGGAGACGATGAAATCCATGACCCTTTCGCTCAGACCTTTGGGAACCTGATACAGCTGGAGGAAGTCTCGCACGTTGTTGAGCATCTCATGGTAGCGGTTTGTGTTGGTGTACATCTGCTGGAAGATGGTGGTGACATTTCCGAAGATGGTTGCATACAGCAGAGCTAGCGAAAAAAAAAAAAAAAAAAAAAGAAAAGATGAAGGGGTAAACTCAAGTAACTGTGAGAGAAAGTCTGACGTGACAAACTGACATGCAGGTCAACATGAGAAGGGAGGATGCTTTGTTCTAAGGAAACCTTTTGCATCATAAGGGTCTGGGTTTATATGAAGGTCTGAAATGAGAAAAATGAGGTCAGCAGCACCATTAATTGTATTTGTTGGAACAATATTTAAGTATTCCTTCTTCATATTCCTGAAATCATTTTAAAAGTAGCAAGGTTTTTTAATGGATCATGTTTTGTGTTAGGGAGTTTGAAAGAGGCAAAAACACCTACAAAACCTCACACAACTGTAGAAGATGAGTTTTTATTAAGCCTTGCCAAATGGAAAAATTGTTTTATTGATAAACTAGTTATGAAACAATAATGCATTTTACCAGTATAAGGAATATCCATCATTCAAAAGGGACAAACTAAGAGATATATTCCCTAAGTACAAATACAACAATCATATTTAACTGATGGCTTTCATTTGGCAGTACCTGTTTAAAGCAAACTGTAGTTCAAATAGCGCTTCTCTTATAAAGAAAACACACACAGTGAGGGGTGTATCAAGTGTCTATAATATCATTTATATTGCACATTTCCTCAGTGAGAGTGGCGTGCTGCAGTGGCCTCAAAGAGTCAGTCAGGATCTCATATCGAGAGGTTTTATCCACTCAAGGAGAAAATGTCTCCACTCGCCACAGCAAGATCACAGAGGTTAGGACACATATCCAACGTGATGGCTCATTGTCCACTTCCTCCACTCCAGCCTGCAGGCAAACTCTCCCTCTCCTCGAACACTCTCTCTAATCGAATAATTACCGTATCTGTAGCAGGACACGTATCGGCCACCATTGAACCGGACACGGCAGCGTGACTGAGGGGTCTTTGTGATTAGGGCACCATCAAAGCAATGGCTGTTTACTTTTGGAAGTGCAAACCTTGGAGCGTGGCTGTCAGTTTCTGTGTCCTCACTGGTTTTATTGCATCATTTTCCATGCTGTTTTAGCGGGGTGGGCCAAAGGTTAATGCTTGCAGGCGAGACATGACAGATACTGTGGAGGAGGTGACACTAAGGTGAAGCTATCAGAGAGTGGTGAAAATAAAGCAGAGAAATAAATGTTACATTTATTAATGGTTTTTATTAAGTTTAAAAACTACAATTTAACTTAACTTCCAATATGTTAGCTGTATTTAGGTAAGCTTCATCTCATCACATCCCTGAATTACATCTACTGTTACTGTAAGGACAATGATCTGAAAAGACTGTTAGGGAGCATCTACTATGTTAAACACTCATGATGTTATACAACCGTACTGTACATCAGCTTCTCATTCGAGAGTTTGTAGAAAATCACAAAAAGGGGGATGGAATCTTAGTAAGACTGAATTAGCACATACACCTTTCTTCTCTGATGTGATGAGCAGCCTTCAGACAGACACTCGTAGAGCAGGCTGTGATGGGCGCTGAATATGTCACTTTTTATTATCGACAAAGCCGAGTCCTAAACTCTCAGCTGTGATTCAAGGCTGCAGTGAAATGTGAATTGCAGGACAGAAGACGAGGCTGTGTGTGCATTTGTTGAGCCTTTCACAGCTAAAGATTTACGTCTCTTACTAAATGCCAAACTCTGTCATTATCAAAGTAGTATATTGAGATAGTCAATTGTCTCTGTGCTAAAGTAATGACGCTGAAGCGTATTCAGCTCTTTTGTATCCATTCAACGCATGGGTCTGAGTTTATGTTGGTTGTACAATTAAAACTTCGACGAGAATGAAAAGAGGAATGAGCTTCTTCACTGTGATGAAAATGACTTGAAGTGCAGAAAAATACACCAAGTCTAAATACAATATTAATTAATTTCTTACAGATCACACTATGAACTCACATATGTAAAATATGTTGATCAAAGCCAGGAAGGACTTATTATCACGCATGTCTGTGACGATCTTCCTGATCCCACACAACACATATGCCATATGTTGCCATACCCACAGCTGTTACATAGCCAGCAGGGCTGTGGAGAGCACACTGTCTTGACTTGCGTGCAAGTAAGTGAGTCCAGATTGTTCAGCCTCCTGCAAGGTTCTGCTGGCACATTATGAATGGGTGAATGCATGAATGAAATAAAAAGAGCATCAGAAGATGTATGTACTTTTGTCTGGGTCAAAGGGATGGGGAGATGGAAATGTTTCTATTGGTTGGCGGCTGTTGTTCTTACATATAGTTCCTGCTGATGATGTTACTGAAGACATTTGACTGACATGTTTAAACATTTCATTTCTCATTCGGCTCTGATTAAAAGTCATAGCTCACGACATTACATCACACTGCCACTGATTGAGTTTCTTGTTGTGATGATGTCGTCTCAAAGTTCTGGTCCTGAAATAATGTTATGTAATTTCAGATCTATTAGATTAGTTTCCACTTCAGCTGGCGTTGAACATCACATCAACATGTATTTGAAGGGGCAAAGAAGATTCAAAAGAGCTTCTGCAAACTTTGGAATAATTTGTGAGTTACTTACAGCCCACCATCATCATAGCCACAGAGAAAATCTTCTCGCCATCTGTTGTCGGAGCGATGTTCCCAAATCCGATGGTGGTGAGACTCGTCATGGTGAAGTAGAGAGAAGAAATGTACAGGGTGTCTTTGCTGGGACCACCTTCCCACTGGCCTGTTCCGCTGGTGTTGTAGCGATAAGGCGTTCCGATACTCAGGGCCAACTGGTAGAGCCAGCTGTCCGTCTTGATGCTGTTGGTGGTCTCGTCGATGACTTCGTAGTCCCCGATGCTGTACCAGATGCAGGCGAGCCAGTGGGCCACCAGGCCGAAAACGCACACCAGCAGAACCAGAACGGCCGCCCCATACTCCAGGTAGTGGTCCAGCTTCCGGGCAACTCGGCCCAAACGCAGCAGGCGGATCACTTTTAGGGACCTGAAGAGGCTGCTGAGACCCTGCAGGGGGAGAGGGAGAAACAGTGAGCCAGGCAGGCAGCAACTCCATGGTAAAGATTTCATTTTGAACTAGTCTGAAACTTATTTGATAATGATTTAATAACTAAAGGCACAATCATGGCAGAAACTCTAGTTGTAAAGAAAAAATATGTGACTATTTGGGGAATTTAGGGAGATCAACCAAACAAATTGATAAATTGATGTTTGGAAAATAATGCAGTTTAGCTGTGCTGAATTGTGTGAGATGATTTAAACCTTTCAATCAAAATGCCTAATAATCAACCATTCATGGCCAACTGGTGAATGTAAGCCCAATATTTACTTGTCTTTTAGCTTCATTTACTGAGCATCAACATCTATAAGAAATATGTACCTGGCTCTCTCAGCCTGTCTTCTTACTTTCATAACCATCTGCCATCTGTCCCCAGTAGCTCGTGCATCCTATAAAGTATTTCTGGAGGACATTTAGGAGTGTTTCCAGTTTGACATGTTGGAAAGCTTCATTTTAAATGTTATCAGGATGATAAATCCAGATGTGATACACAAATAACCAATGTTGCCTGGACAGGACAGCTTTTCTGTTTTTTAGCAACTACAAACTCTTTAATTACTGGTTAATGTTGATTCCAGTGGCGGTTGGAGGAGGGGTATCATTTTATTCTAAAAAAGTTCTGATTTAGAAATCAAAACAACAAGCTTAAAGAGAACCTCTGAATTTTGTAATAATCCGGTGTGGTTTTATCACAACAAGGAAAATTTTAAGCATACCATACATTGCAAGTGTAATGTGAGCCCTATCTATCTATTATGGCAGCTCCATTAGTAAGACTTACTGTGAGAACAGAGTCTTCTGCCCGAGTAGTATTCCTGTGGAAGTGTGAAAAGTCCCGAAGATGACTTGCTTGAGAGGCATGTGGGACAGCATCCTTTATAAGAAACAACAAAGCAGAAATTTTCTCTGTTTACATAAAGTTTGAAGTAACACTGTTTAAGCTATTTTAGTAACAACTGAGTCCTAAATTAACATAATCCATTCAAGCAACGTAAAGAGTGAATAGCGTACTAATTTAAAGGCTCATATTGTTCTACTCAAAGAGGTTTAATGGGGTTTCTGCCCTGGTTTCTGTCATCCTCTGTCTGAAACGCTCGGTTTTAACTCAGAAGGCCCCTTTAGCTCTGACTCACCTCTTCTATATTTTCAAATGCGTTGATGACGTCGTAGGGCAGACAGGACAGCAGGTCGATGACAAACCATGTTTTCAGGTAATTCATTCGAATCAGGCTCGCGTCTGATATGACCTCTCCAGCTGGACCCACAAAGGTGGTGTGGAAGTTGAGCACAATGTCAACCAGAAAGATGATATCGACCACGCTGTCCACCACCAACCAAGCCAAGTTGTTATGCTTGGTCCGAAAGGAAACGTTATAGGGGACCATGATGGCGGTGTAGAAGGTGAGGATGAGGATGACCCAGTCCCAGGTCGTCTTGAAGGTACAGTAGTGGAGAATGATGTGTGGAGGGGTCTTAGGGGCCTCCTGTTTGTACTGAGGGAGAATGTCTGATCCTAGCTGAAGAGCCTTTCGATGACAGGAAACATTTACCAGCATGAGTTCAAAATCATATGGAATGTGTCTCCAAACTTGTGCAAGTCTACTGTTCAAATTTGTGATTTTAAAAAAAATGTTTTTTTTATAAAGATGCACTATTATCAGCTTCTTCAGTCAGGCCTGCTCACCTCAGCCAATCTGGAGGGCTTGTGGCTGACCTCAGTCTTACTCAGTGGTGCTAACTGCGGCACCACATTGCGATTGTTGGTCAGCGCCCTTGTGAGTCGAGCAAACTTCGTCCACCCTGCACACAGACAGAGATTTTTACGAAGGCGCATGATGGTCAAAGGCAATATTTGATTGGTTGGAAGTGGAACATCACATCATTAAAATTTCAGCTCAGAGTGGTGAAACTGTTTTTAATATCTAATACATTTACAATATCAAATATCTAATAAATCTATATTGAGTTACTACAATATCATGTACTGCTACAACATGTGTAATTCAAAATGATCATATACAAATCTCAAGATAATGAGGATGTGACAGCACCTAAATGCGCTGAGAAGACATACTGGTGTTTTTAGCTCTTACTGTAAAACCTGTCCTTTGTGCACAAGCAGCATTTTTATTCTGCGACATGTGGCCTGACTGTCTTTTCTTTCTACTTCATGTCTATATAAAGTCCCTTAATCCCCTGGGACATGGCACTGCATAGACGCTGAGAAGGCAGACCAGAACACACAACACCTGGACCGTCCTACGTTACACCCCGGGAGACAAATGTCTGTTAAGTCACAGCCACTCATGTGCACTGCAGTTTTGGCTGCACTTCATCCTCCACTTCGGTCTTTCACTCGACCGGTTGGACTCCCTGAGATAAACCCTGACAGTCCAGTATCAAATACAGTGAAATGTCGTCAAGTTGAACCCATTAGGTTTTGATGTAAGGTGTCTCTCACCTCTGGCGGATTCTTCTTCAATGGGCTGTTTGAAAAGTGTAATGTCTTTGAAGGTGCAGAGGACAAGCACCACCTTGTTGTTTTCATTTCTAATTGGGGCAATCTGCATGTAAAGCCATATTGGTTTTCCTGTTCGAAACAAACAAAATGCAAGATTTGTGTTGTGACATGACAAATGGAACAATAAGTAATTAAGTAAATATCACTTTAAATGGTGGTTTTAACCATTTAAAAAAAAAAAAAAAAAAAAAAAAAAACATGTCGTCATACTCACTATTCTTTGTGTAGAGAAGCACCTCATGGAAATTGGACTCATAGTTGTTGAAGGATTGTCTGATTTTGTCCACAGTCTTTTTGTCAGTCAGGTCACCGTACATGAAACTGCAAAACATTTGTAGCCTTTTAAGAATCTATCACCCAGTGCGGGAAAGACTGGCCAGGACACTAAAATAATTTAAGCTTTAACAAGACAAATATGATGTTTTCTTTATCTGAAATTGTGTCTTCAAACTCAAACATTTTGCTCTGATAAATGCAGTTTAGTTGCAAGAACAACCTCTGCATAATTGATTCATGCATGCAAGTTCCCAGTCAGGCATCAACAAAGACAGTCTTGACGCAAAACGTGTTGGCTCTGGACTATGTGAGCAAACTAAAGAAAACATCCACAGTAACTTTACGTTTAGGTTCATTAGAGCACAAATGGCATCTTACTTGCATGTGCTGCTCCTGTGCATAACTTCAGCTCTGTGGTATCCAGACAGCTTGCAGAATCCATCGTTGCTGTACACGACCGGCCACTCCACGATCTGTGCGTTCCCCAACAAGAAACTGGTTTCTGAGAGAAAGCACAGGAAAATACAGGACTGATGACACAGCCAGGTGGGCAACTGCACCTCTTGACATTTAACATGCATAACATCAGGAGTACTGCAGTTACAAAACCACTGATGTCACATTGAAAACCTCTGTGTATGTCACACGTGTGTTTAACTGAAAATCACATTTGAATAATCACAATAAAGCAAACTCGCCAACTACTACCATTGTTTTAATTGCCTAGTATATTAGCAAGAAAACACAAAGTCATTCATCTTTAAAGCAGAAATATGGTAAAGTACCTGCTGAATGAGATCAGATTCAAGACATCATTGCTTGAGTTTCAGAGAGGTGAATTTTCTAAGAAAGTCATGCATTCAGACAACAATGACTACATTTCAGATTATCTTCAGGGCCTAAACAAGCTTGGAATGTGTTACCAAGCTGAGCAAAGAACATTTCCAGGTATTTAATCCATTTTATGAAGAGGCTGACCAGTTGTGTCCCGCGCAGGCTGCCAGTCTGACAAAAAACTTATAAACGGTAGTACTGCTGAGACGCATCACAGCCACTCCACTGAAGGGCACATGTGCACAGCCAGAGGTTAAACGGCACAAACGAGGCACCGTGAGAGCAAATCATATTAAAAATCCCCTAAAAGAACAGAAATAAGTCCTCTTTTAGAAATGGCTGCAAATCCAATCTTCAAAAGAATGATAATGGAGGTTCTCATATTTACTGTCTGAGTGTCTTTGTTCCTATGGGTGCTGAATAAAAAAAAAATCAATAAAACAATGTCAAAGAAGAGGCCCATGCCTTTTATCTTCTTTTTTATCTTATCAGCAGTAGTCTTTAACTACTGCTATATTGTTAAACTTTCTTATTTATTGTCCGCAATATGAACCTACATAGACTGTAATGTAAAAAAAAAAAAAACAATTAAAGATAAACTTGATCCTTTGATATAGAGGACCTTAAATTCCGTGTGGCTATGAAACGACCAAACATGGTTCCTTCTGCAACTAATACAGTTGTCAACATTAACGCAACTTTTTATTGATACCATGAACATACACAATATTACAGACTGTAGCTTGATATATGCAGGAAATTTGAATATGAGTCGATTGGGCGATTACATAATTCATCAGTGCGCAGAAAGATTTATTGTCAGTAAAAACTGTGTAACTTAGAAAAGAGTTGTTTGCTGATTCTATACCCGTTTTCCGGTAAATGTAAAAAACATGAAATTGCACCCAAACCCTGACCAAATGTTTAAAATAATAACAATTAAAAATAAAAAAAAGACTTCATTCTTTAATGTAGTTGAGGATGAAACTCACCGCTGGAGCGCCGGACAATATTTTCCAGGAAAGTGTTCTGCGGAGCCACCAGCCCTCTCTTACCCCCATGCATGGTGGAGGGTTCGGGACGGAGACTCGGTGCTGTGCGCTGCTGGTCGTGCTGGCATCAACAACTCCTCTCCGCGGACTGACCCACAGCAACTCGCATCACAAGAGTCAAGCCAACGTCAGCGGCAGCACGTCCGGATGACATGAGGGTTACAAAATTTAAAGCTTCAAAGCAGGGTGAGGATTTCCACTCGGCAATCTTTTTTTTTTTAAATCATGAATATACGGTTGATTGTGAATATTATGTCCAAAGGGTCATTTTTACTTGGAATAATCTATAAGAGCCCAAAAGCCTGTCACTGGGCTTTAAACTGGATCACACTAAGATCTAACCACCATGCTAAAGACCGGTGTTCAGCCAGATCCAAATATTAAACTAATATTAGGTGACATCATATTAGACTATTTATGTGCACACAGACTACAGATATAGTACATTTCAAAGGCTTGACTTTGACTTTTACTGTAAAAAAAAGATGAGTTAATTTTGAAGGAAACTCCGTTGATTTTCCAGCACTGTTCTGATCTTATTATCTCTGACTTCACAGACACTAATTCAACTACTTTTTTTTTTTTTTTTATCATTCTGCATGAATCATGTGCTTATTTATCTTATCGTTATTATCTGAGATCTACATACATCCTTATCATAAATGTGGCTTGGAAGTGTTTGTATTTGAGGTGTTTTTGAAATCATTATAATCGTCTGATTCATTAACGATAGTTGAAACATCTCAGTCTGTTAAGTCATCAGTATGTAAAAAATAATCAAGGAAATGTCAAGTACTTTCAAAAGTGCTTGCTTCATTACATCTTTAACAGGGTAAATATGACAAAGCGGTTTACAGATGAACATTTATCATGTCAGAAGTGAGGCTTTTGTTATATAAAACCATCGAGGCAGAGGGACTTACAAAGGGAACGCAGGCATGTATTTCCTGTAGACTGCAGGAGATCCAGCACAGTATGTTTGACAAGCGAGAGGAAAGTTCCCACAATATAAGATACACAGAGACATTACTACGCTCCATCAAGGCTCATATGATGAAGAACAATTCATGTTGAAAATGTCTAACAAAGGCTGGGCCTTTCCAGCACTGAATGCACTTTAATCAAACCATTCTGGGTTTAAGTTGTGGATATAGTCACTGGTATATTTCAGCGTTTCCATTTACTTATGTTCTGTTTCTGTTTGGGGACAGATCCTAAAGTATCAAAAGGCTGATTTTCTGTCATTGTGGCTCAGCTGATCCCACCATTAGATAGTAGCCACATCACTAGATTTATTTGAGAGGGTATTAAAGGGCAACGTAGAATAGAAGGTGACCTACTCGGGATCTTTTCTGGACAAACATAAAGACGGATGGAGATATTCAGGAAGAGTCAGATAAAAAGCTTTTGGTTGTGGCTAATGTTTATTTTTGTTTTTCCTCTCCTCCACAGTGGGGTTGAAACTGAAGTGACGGAGGAAGGAGAGGGAGCCTACAGTTCAGTGCACGTTTAGCAAATATTAATTACAAGAACCAGCAGGGCCATTAGACTGCAAAGCAATGCTGAGGTTCCTCAGAAGATTATGCTGCTCTGAGCTTTCATCTTCCAGTTTCACTGCCATGGCTTCTTAAACCTCATCTCCTGACAGCTCTGACTCGCTTAATCCTAAGTAAAAATTCATGTTTCAGAGTTGTGCACTCACACTGCCAGGTTTCGGAAGGTTTTTGGCCCGACTGAAAATGAAAAAAGATTTTAAAAACTGTATCAAATGACGAAACTGAAACTTTTTTTTTCACCTTAACCACTAGGCTGCATCGCAGCTGGCTTGTTATAGGATTTCTGCTCCTCGGTTCAGTCTCTCTGTTGTCATGTTTCTCATATCATGACAAGATGTGTTTCAGTGGGCTGGTCTGGCCTGCAGGCGGGCCAGTTTAACACCAGGACACAATGTGCTCGGTATGCACAGAATGTGGTTTGGCTTTGTCTTGATCTGATAGCAGTCAGGATGCTCCGTGTCCTTTTTAAAGAAAGACTTCCAAAAAAGAATGAAACATTTTGTCAGAACTGTGAGTGCAAGGCCTTTAATGGTAATGCTATAGTAGCCCAATACCACATCGACATGGTACAGCTTTTTGAGTATTTCATATTTTGTTATCCATCAATAATCAATATAGTAGTCTAACTGACTCCTCAACCCACCAGTTGTCATCCACACGTAGATAGAAGCTAACTTTTGAGGCCGTTTTGGACATCTGCCATGTGTTACATGCTCAGCAGTAGGAGGTACTTTCTCATTTTGAGCTTTGACCGACTAACATTAAGGCAAACGAAGAAGAAATGTAACCACAGAAGAGGAAGCCGAGCAGACGCTACTAACGGCCTGACGCAGTTAGACGGTGGCTCAATTAACGCTACTAATCTTAGAGTAATGGTTAACTGTAACGGACTTTGGATGCTACCGTCTTGTACGTCTACGCTGTACATCCACAAAGTCGGCGTTTTGAATGCAGTTACCAGGTATTACCGAGGTGTTACCGCTCCGCGCCGCTAGCTCAAGCTGTCGTGTTTTTAGGAGGAATGAACCGGCCGCCGAGCTTCACTTCTGCTTAGCTTCCTCGATGATGAACATATTTTTTTGCGACAGAAAACTACTTTGTGCTGTAAATTAATCACGTTTTTTTTTTCCTTTTCTGAAGACATGGCAAGCGCTGTCGTAAAGACGTTTGTACAGACGTGTAATTATCTCCAAGACCCCTGCCATGTAGCGAGGTTTCAAAATTTCTGCGGCGTCAAAGGAACATTTCCGGATAAACGAATCAAGCCGGACAGTGGACGGTCGGAGCTGGACCGTCCCGGGCTGAGGAGGAGGGTCCAACAGGAGGGCCAGAGCCCAGATGAAGGTGTAGGGAACGGAGATGCCGCCACATCGCAGATTAACGGGATGCAGGGCGACGACACCGTCAGGCCCGAAGGTCCATCAGCGGCGGAGGACGACTCAGACACGACCAGAGCGAAACCCCTCCGGAGAAACTCCTTGACTGGAGATGTGGGTCAGGAGTTCCTCATCCACAACAAGTTCCTCTTCTACCTGTTCACGTTTGGGACTGAGCTGGGCAACGAGATGTTCTTCATCATCTTCTTCCCATTCCTCTTCTGGAACATCGACGCCGTGGTCAGCCGGAGGCTCATCGTGGTCTGGGCTTGGAACCTGTTCGTGGGACAGTCCACCAAGGATATGGTCCGCTGGTCCCGACCGGCCTCCCCTCCCGTGGTGAAGGTGGAGGTCTTCTACAACTCCGAGTACAGCATGCCCTCCACGCACGCCATGACGGGGACGGCCATACCTTTCTGTCTGTTCATGCTGACCTACGGCCGGTGGCAGGTGAGCATGTTTGTAAACACCAGCCTGAAAAGCGTCTTTTCCACAGAAGGGAATGAAGACTCTGATCCAAACCTGAGACCAAAACCACATTTCAGTGGATATGATCAGTTCAATTAGTCCATGTATGGGATGAAATGTTTAAATGTAGTTGAAACAGTGCAGTTTGGGTGCAGATGCAGGGAGTGGGTCCTATGGGCTTCAGACCCTCAAGGGCCCCAGAGGCCCCAGGCCAACTGTTTGGCATGTTTCAGAAATTGGGGGGAAATTAAGATATTTATCTCTAGGGGTGAAATAATTAGCTAATAGTAATAATTACTAATAATAATTACTTAGAATTTCTCAGGCTGTAGCTTTTCGATGGGAATGTGTGCTATTTTTTCTTTGCCAGCTTTTATATTTCAATAATTCATCTTCGAGTCTTCAGAAATTGGGACGTGTGTTTTTCTTATACTTTTCCACGTAACCGCATGAGTTGCGGAGCATCGCGCACATAAGTCACGTTTTCACAATTCCTCTAATTCTATTGTTTTGTTTTAATGCCGTTTAATGGCTTCAATTCATTCCCATGCATGCCTGTGTACTCATCCCTGAAGCTGTCGAGCAGTAAATATGTTTTGTTTCACAGGGCGCAGCCTCGTGGATCTACTCCTCTTTTCTTTTTTTTCTTTTCTTGTTACCTTGGTTTTCATCCTGGCCCGCTGGGTATGAACCCGCTTTGATAAACCCACAAGGAAGCTGAGCAGATTTTCTAAATGTCACAGATATCACAGATGCCAAAGTGCCCCAAAAGCTGCATTCCCCCCTCCCCACCACAAACACACACAGGAATATCCGGCAATACTTACTGCATTTCAGGTATAATCTACCTTTAAAAAGATCCGAGTTGAATAAGCAACCACACAAGGAACCTAATCTAATTAAGAGTGAAAAGAGCAGCATGTATTTTCTTGCCAGAGCCTCTCGGTAGGTTGGTCTGTCTAAAGGAATGGAAGGAAAACTCCTTGTTGCCCAGTGTTGTATGAGGAACAGCAAAAAGGGCAAAGGTGTGAATGCATAAAAGCTAAAAATGCCACTTACAGCCCTCATACAGAGCGGCACACAGCACTTTTGTTGAAGTGGACTAACAGGTTGTGTCAGAAATAGCTACAGTGAACAAAGCCCTCTATCAGACACAGTGAAAGTTTAGTTGTTTTTGCCGGCGATCAGCGTGTTAAAGGCCTCTCAAGAGAAATGTTTTTGTTTTTTTGAGAAACTTCTTCGGACCACAACGAAGATTTGACATTTAAACGTTGTCCTGATGTAGGACATTTAAATGAAACTGGAAAAAGGTGTTAGCCCGATTCTTTCATTGGAAGGCCAAGAACAAGCTGGAGAAATCTTAAGTTAAACAAAGTATTTATTCGTGGGCACTTGTACGGCAGCGCTGGACTCGGAGTGACACAGCTCTCGCAGGAAATCCGTCAGCCCGAGCCCCTATATCCAGAAACATTTCATATTTCTGTTCACCTTTATCTCACAGAGGTAGGACTTACACTCGACAGAATATAATTGGACAGTTTTTAGTGGCATGAGGAGGCGTTGTTTTAGGCGTGTACAGTGTATCTACTGTACCAGACCTATCTGACCCAGTTATTTTGTCCCACCATGTCATCTTAAAGTCTTGGACATACATTGCGTTTGTATGAACAGAGTGGAAAAGTAGGAATATTGATTATTTAGTAAAATACATAATGTCTAAGAACAAAGCCAATTATAACAAAGGCTATGAATATGTCCTAAATCTTTCATTGGGATATGCCGAAGGACTGATATGATTAAAGAATAAATGACAAAAATACACTCTGAAAGGTTTGGACTCTCATGAGTGAGTTTGGCTGTGCAGAAACAGATACGATCTCCTGACGAGTTAAAATACCGCCCACACATGAGGAAAATGAAGGCAGAAGTTGACACAGAATCAGTGGCTGGGAGAGAAAGAGGAAGTCGCAGAGGAACAGACACAAAGGAAGGACATGCTGTGTTGGGTGGGGAGAGAAAAAATGCGCCGACAGACAAAACAAGCGGCCACCACCAGGAAGGAAGAGCTCAGTACCTGAAATTAGCTTTTTGTTGTTGTGCGTCTGCCCGAGGGGCTTTGAACTGAACGGACACAGCTGTATGAACTGCCTGAACTTTCTTGGCGTGGCCTTCACGTGAGAAAAACTAAAACAATTTGGAGAAAGAGGTTGTAAAAGATAAGATGCCGGCCATAAACAGATTTCAAGGTTGGAATGATAGTAAGAGGGTTATCTGTGCGGTTTGAAGCTTGTTAGTTGAACTGGAGGTGGGATTTTGGTCGGTCATTCGATCAGTCCACCTCACAGTTTATATTAATAGATGACTGTGTGTTACATTATTAACTTGACAGCAGCTGTTGGTTAGATCCCCGTTGTCACACACGTTCATGCCCGTTCATTAAGGCCTTTTACCCTGATGTTTTCCCATTTCACAATGCACCGCAGCTGTGCTTAAGCTCATGACACGTTCTGTGCACTGCCACTCAGCAGATCTTCAGATGGTAATCATGTCAAACATACTTGCCAAACACTCTTGTTGTTGTGAGTGTGCTGATGTTAGCATTTGGTGTGATGCACTGCAGAGCCAAAGTACATCGTGACAGAGTTGGGGGGGATTAATGGAGACTTTCACACAGTGAACTTTGTGTGAATTCTTTCAAAGACACATACGGGTCATATATACACAGTGTCAGGAAGCAAACCTACTAAATGTTCCCACATACAAGTTAACCATGATACCCCCTGGGGAAGCTGTTACACAGACCCTGCCCTGTAGGGCTGTAGTGATACACTAATCTCACGATACGATAAGATACACGATATTCAGCCAACGATACGATTCGATACGATTCGATACACTTATATCATTTTCTGGGGGGAAAAAGGGACAGTGTGATTTGACATGAATCGTTGCTGATTGGACTGGTGGTCCAACCTTTGAACCGGGAGGACAACACAGCCAGACAAACAGAAACAAACGAACATGTCACAAACATGAGAGCTATGCACTTTATACAACATTTTTATGAACTAATTTATCACTGTTTTGTATAATGTGACCCCCTGGAATTGTATTGTATTACCTTAAAGGATAAGATCGGTTTTTTGACATTGGGCCCTTGATTTCACATTATAACATGATGTTCTACTCACCCCTGCTTGTTGTTGAACATTTGGAGCTGTTCCGAAGATATTCGAGAGGCGTCAGGCTGCTCTCTTGAGATATTCGGCCATGAAACGGTTTCCTATGGGCAAGCTTATACAGGCACAAACTATGCTGTTTATAATTTATTAATTACTCTACACTAGCACTGATAACGTGGAGGTGCGTCGCTTACTTAAAAAAATCCGGGTTATTGTAATTTTGAATTTTTGTCGTAAAGTGGGTGTTACTGACGTCCTCGTGGTGCTACTACCACAGACAGCCCACAGACCTGCTGCCTATTTATTCATTCGGCTAAAATTCAAAATTAGTAACCCGAATTTTTTTAAGTAAGCGACGCACCTCCACGTTATCAGTGCTAGTGTAGAGTAATTAATAAATTATAAACAGCATAGTTTGTGCCTGTATAAGCTTGCCCATAGGAAACCGTTTCATGGCCGAATATCTCAAGAGAGCAGCCAGACGCCTCGCGAATATCTTCGGAACAGCTCCAAATGTTCAACAACACGCAGGGGTGAGTAGAACATCATGTTATAATGTGAAATCAAGGGCCCAATGTCAAAAAACCGGTCTTATCCTTTAATGTTCTGTGTTTTCACGAATTGTAACGTCTGACTTTTCAATAAAGTTTGCTTTAAAAAAAAAATATATATATATATATATATATATTTATTTTAAATTTAAAAAATCGATACTCGCGGCTGTAAAATCGATACTTTATCGGGAATCGAAATATCGATATATATCGCAGTATCGATAAAATTGCTCTGCCCTGGAAGTTTTTATCAAACTTACATGTACTTATAATGCTGTGATAACTCTTATGTGTTCTCTTGTAGTACCCTTTCCTCTTCGGCTTCTGTGTGGCTCTCGGCTGGAGCGTCCTGGTCTGTGTTAGCAGAGTCTACATGGGCATGCACTCTATTCTGGTAAGCAGCTTAAATAATTAATATCAAATAAAAATATCCTCTGAAATATGAATGAAAACGGAGAATATTAGGTGATGCTGCGACACCTGGACCATGTATTTTGTCCCTTATTGTTGATTTAGTGAAATATTCCTTTGCCTGGTCAAAGATGTTCTCTAAGAACATTTGTGGCAAAAATATTCACAGCCTTGAACTTCTCATGGATGTTTTCCAAAAGAAATAAGCCTTTACGACTAATTTGTTTGTTGTGTCAGGAGCGGTCGGACCAGTAGTTTAAAGCACACAAAGCACATTCCTGTGAGCGCTTTGCTCTTCACAGTTTAACTTGCTATATTTCCTGAGGCATGTAACTTTAAAACACGATTAAATTGATTATATTTTTTACTGAAGTTATTTCTTAGCCAGTCGTTATTGTGTTTTTCAGAAAAATGGAACATTCAAAGGAAAGCCAGGGGACTTTGTGAAGAAATGGTTCTAATTAATAGAAACTCATTCACAGAGAACTTCTTAACTCTTGGTTTGATTGATGTATGGAGACATCATGAGCTTTTACTGAATTTAATTGCCCTTATTCTTTATAGGTTTTAATATCATCTCTGATGTGTGGTTAGATTAATGAGCCCTTGATAACACTTGAGCTTCTTTGGACATTATATGAATGTAAAGCTCATAATCAAATGAAAGTCGGTTGATAAGACCAGATTAGATTGTGTGACCTGGCAACTGCTTTTAGTGTTTATGGTAACACCCGTTTGACCGTCAGCAACTCACCTGATTTTTCCGACAGTTTTTATAACTATAAGGAAAACGGCGCCTCCTTCAGGCCAGAATAAAGCAGGATATTTGTTTGTTTATGTGATGATGTAGAAATGTTGTGAAGGAAGTCAGACAATGTATGCTCTGCTCTGTAGGATGTTGGGGAAGAAATATATTACTGGTTTTCAATCATTTCTGTACTGTTATTGCAGGAGGTAATCACGGGCTTCCTGTACAGCCTTCTGGTTCTCGCCTTCTTCCAGCCAATCTTGGAAAAGATTGACAACTACTACATGATTGACCACTACGCTCCGCTTGTGATCATCGTGTCGCACGTGAGCCTCGGACTTGTGGCTTTCTCGCTGGATTCGTGGAGCACATCTCGGGGCGATACCGCTCAGGCTCTAGGCACCGGGGCCGGGGCCGCTTTGGCCACCCACGTGAACTATCAGCTGGGGCTGCTGCAAGATCCACCACTCTCCTCACTTCCTCTAACTTTACCACCGGTCACCGCAGGCCCGGTGTTACGCTCCCTTCTGCGCTTCCTCATCGGAGTCGCTGTCATCCTCGTCACGAGAATGGTCATGAAAGCGGTGACCATTCCGTTCCTGTGCCGACTGTTCGGGCTGCCCTCGGATGACGTAAGACGGGCGAGGCAGCACATGAGAGTGGAGTTGCCATATCGTTACATTGTCTACAGTGTTGTGGGTTTTAGTTGTGTCTGCTTTGTGCCTGTCCTCTTTGGGATCTTCAACCTTGCCTGAGTGTTGTGTACAAACAGTCATGTCGGACTGACACCGTGAAGGCCAACTGCACTTGGAAACATACTGCTTATTTTTGACACAAGATAGAAGCTCTGTTTCTGCACGATAGAAGCCGAGCAAACGCTAAATCTGATAGTATCGTTTATTTCCACTGTCGATGAATCCCACTAAAAGACTAAAACCAAAAAAAAAAAACAGAGTTGATCCTAATCCGTACCGTTTCCACCAAAGATTATCAGTAGACTATATGAAAACACAACAGCGGGCGACACCGCTGCACATGTTTGTGTGTTTTGTTATGATGAGAACCATAATAAATTATTTGGGCTAAATCTAACTTGTGCAGTCAGGGTGCTATAAATATACCGTAAGTATTAATTATGTATTAATCTATGGCTGAAAATACAGTTCCACTAACGCAATCTAGTGTTTTTGGTCTGAAAAGAGCTGATTCCAGCTGTTTTAGGGAATTACTTTTATATAAATGAAAGAATGTAAGATATCTGTGGCCAGTTTTTAAATATCCGCCGAGGGAACACAGTAGGGTTAAAGTCTTCAGAGGGATTTGTTGCTGCATCGTTTACTCACATCATCACCTGTATTGTCCTTTAAAGATCCCCCTACGTCTTAACCGGACCCTCGCAAATACAAAGCGTGTTAGATGGACTGTAATGATGCTCGAGTTCATCATTGAAAATCTGTTGTGCACTTCCCTCATTTATGAGAATGTTATTGGAGAGTTTCATCCTCCCGAGAAGAAAATAAATGCTGAGTCTGTGAAATCGGAAGACACCCAATGTGTCTTTTGTTTTCACATTTAAGTAAGCAGTAAAAGATGATCAAATGGTGTCAGGATAGTTTAGACTTGAACTTTGAGCAGGTCTTTTATGTAACTTCTGTTTTTTTCACATTACCATGGTCAGCATTATCTCACCGCCTCTTTTTTAAAAATCTTTTTTTTTTTTTTAGCCCAAATACAAGTTAAGTGCACTCTGAATCAAGACAAACAAATATTTTTGATAAATTGTTTTGTCATTACGATCTTGATCTGAAAAATTTAACGTTGTAAATGTTTTTTCTTCTTTATTATCATGAATTCCAGAAGTTTGACCCTATAACTTCTGTGATTGATGTATCTATTTGTAATTTGTCATAATGTTTTATTGATGATTAATTTCTTACATTAATGTCAGAATGTTCATATCCAACTTTTGTCATAAGAACCTATTGGTCTTCTGTCATGATCAATTCTCCCAGATTTTTGCCCGTTATATAAGAGTGTGACTATTGACAATATGTTAAAGCAGGAAGAATAAAATCACAAGAAAAAGAAGGTTGCTCGCTTATTTTTGCAATTAAATATCATATTTTAAAGCAGTTTGTGTTCTGATTTTGGTTTACAATATTGTCTCTGTGTCTTTTAAGGCCATTAAAAGGAATGATTCAGTAGTTATCTGAGATTCTCTCCTACAGTACAGTATTGATCTGTATAAATAAATGTATCAAGCAGTAAGCTACAAGAATTTTCCTCTAAGACTGACAACTATGATAGAAACTTGGCTGTTTTTGTTACAGATATTTCACAGATCACTCCTTAACAACTGGCTATATGAAGACGAATGCTGTTATAAAAGTTATTCAACATAAAGTACAACAATCGCCACCGTCTTCACATTAGTGTTGAAACAACAGAGCGTAGAAGGTATTTTAATGGTTTTAGCCAAGATGATGAAAACAAAAGCAAAATCCAGCACAAATGAACAGAGTTTTTAATGGTTCACTGCAACCCTGTTTGGTTAAAATTTAACTTGTGCACCCACTAAAGGTCAGTCAGTAAATGGCTTTATACATATCTTTGCTGTTTTTATATGTAAACTTATGTAAAGTTACGTATTTTATAAAGTGCTTATGGTAGTATTTTTCAGTACATAAAAAAACTGAAGAAAAAAAATAGTAACCGAATTTTTTTTCAAACCAGAAAGATACTGAAACTTTTATTTTGAAATGAAAGAGGGAAACCGGTTAAACCGGAAGTCCGTCGTTTGGCAGCCGCCGTACAAAACATTTGCTAACTGTGGCGACCCGTTTGCAGCGCTGAGGGGCAGAAATGACTGAGCCCGTTTCTCGTTTAAACATACCCGCGGAGCCTTGAAACAACAATGAAGGCCGTTAATTTGGGGCATTTTGTTTAACTTTGTTTGCAACAATCCTTGCTTACCGCTGTCATAGCTGACGGGTGTTACAAATCTGCTGGCTCCGCTAGTTACTCAGAAGTTAGCTCGACCTGCTGGAGAATATTGTCCCTTTAT
The DNA here is from genome assembly GCF_027942865.1 of Odontesthes bonariensis. Taxonomy (NCBI): domain Eukaryota; kingdom Metazoa; phylum Chordata; class Actinopteri; order Atheriniformes; family Atherinopsidae; genus Odontesthes; species Odontesthes bonariensis. The sequence continues at coordinate 14,799,022 of NC_134529.1, forward strand.
GAAACACGAACATCGTTTATGAACTTGGAGGTGGGAGCAGAATTAAGTTCCCTGAAGCCAGTGCAGATGCCTCGCTTAGAGAAGTCAAGTGGAAAAGGGGCAAAAAGGTAAGAAAACCGTATCACGCCTGCAAGAAAAGGCGCTTTTAAAGATCAAGACGGCGAGAGGTTTTCTTGGTCCTCTCTTTATTTAGATTAGATGTTTTCTCTCAGGTTTTGAGAAATGCTCACTCATAATTAGGCATACAGTGAAATCTTCCTGTACTGCACTGACAGCTCAGTTTTTAGGCTTTATGCTTGTTCTGCAGGATGTGCATCATGAATGAACACAGAAAGTAGATGTACAAGATTCACATGTCCCAGTTTTCAAATGCAAACGTCTCAGTCGTTCTCTCTGTAACTCAGGCCAAAGCTGGACTGGAGGTTTGTTCAGAGGCTCTGCGGCATCCAGAGGGTCCTGTTCCCATCATGGACCAGTCAAAGTGTTCTGATGTTTGGGACTCTGCTTGGAGTCACTCTGACAGGTAACAGCTGCAGTTACAGAGACTTTTATGCAAGAGTGGAAGAGTACAAAAAGAGGAAGTTAATCGACACAGTAGGGGTAAGCTAGTGATGAAATGTTTGACATTTGAGTTTAATGTCTCTCATTTCCTCCCCTGCTGGTTAGGGATTTTGTGATATTCTAAAGCTGTGCTTATGACAGCAGCCGACTGCATTCAGTACTTTCTTGCTGACCATCAGCTCAAACTGTTTTTTACGAGTCTCCATTTAAACTTGGTTCTGACAAAGCAATCCTCTTTCCCCATCAGAGCAGCTGATCATTTACCAAGTGGGTGTCCTCCCTAGTCGCTTCTACAATGTCCTGGCAGATAAAGATTTCTCCGGCTTCAGGAATCTGGTGGGAGCAGCCGTGACGCTCATCTTACTCAACTCCACAGTAAGTTGATGCAACAGTGAGAGGTTACAGAGGCGGACCACGTCTTACTGCTCCAGATGCTTTTATCTCAGCCTCTCGGGAACAAATAAGATCAGTTCCATTATTACTGCGCAGAATCTGTCCTTTGTCCAAAGTTGTCCCTTTGTCCCCTGAGCTTTTTTCACAATTTGCTCTGCTCTTCGGATCAGTTTGCAGTTTCTGGGTATTGATCATTTTAAAGGCCGCTCTTCGAACAACCGTCCACAAAGTCCTCCTCGTGTTAAACAACAGTGACACAATTTAAGTTCTCTATCACAGATTCTTATCCTGCAGATGGTGCCTCCACATGCTGTATATCACTGATCAAAAGGTTTGGTCTTTGTGATCTCATCTCCTCTGCAGGAGTTTGTATGTTTGACTTTGCTCTGTTGGTGTGTGTTACCAACACTAAGCTATTTGTTAAATAACTGCTAAGTGTGGACCGTCGCAGCATTGATTGTATTTGATTAAAACGGCATTTTTGTCACAACTCGGACAGATGCTGTGCTTCCACTACTCCAGATGTTTTTACACAGCAAATCTTTGTGTTTTATGGCACGAGGTTTTATGCCTTTACAAGGTCAGCCTGACATGTTGATTTTACACCCGCACACACTTTGGTTGGTTGTGTTTACTTGGAACCTTGGCTGAGGAGCCTTGGCACCTGTCGGCATATCTGAAAACCACAGATCATTGCTGTCTTTCTCTGTCGCAGCTGAAAAGTCTGGATCAGTACATTTGCAATCAGATGTATGTTAGCTGGAGGAAGACGCTGACAGAGAGCCTCCATTCGGCCTATTTCCAGGGAAGAGTCTATTACACCCTCAATGTTCTCAGAGAGGACATCGATAACCCGTAAGCATGAACATTTTCTCAATCAGACATAAATGCAACTTCAGTTCATCAGCGAGTATGTCCGAACGAATGTCAATCTGCTATATGCGGGATATCCATATCAGGTGGAGTTATGTTTTGGTTTGTTTTCACTTTTGTTTGCGTGTAACCTGCAGAGACCAGCGGATCAGTCAGGATGCAGAGAGGTTGTGTAAGCAGATGAGCACCATGGCCAGTCGCCTGATTGTCTCGCCATTCACACTGTCCTACTACACTTATCAGTGCTTCCACAGGTGAGCATAATGCATGGAAACATTGCACTTTCTATTTCTTGAGGAAGATCGTCCAACTTTTTACATCTACGAGCGGCAAAAGCGGCTACTGTGAAAAAGAGTCGGAGTCGGGTGTTTCCAGTCTGTTGGATGACAATGCGGGGAGTCGTTTTTTATTTAACAAACAGAAATCCATCAGAGACTCCTCTTTATGTTAAGTCCTGACTTTAAACCGACCAAAGATAATGTGGAAAGACCTGAAGTAAGCTGTTCATGTCAGGAAATTGCTGAATGCATTTTAATGCCTTTGTGTTTACCTAACTAAAGCTGCCTTGCTTTGCAGCACCGGTTGGATCGGTCCTGTGAGCATCTTTGGATATTTTGTAGTTGGAACCATTGCCAATAAAATGCTAATGGGGCCAATTGTGTCCACCCTGTTTGAGCAAGAAAAACTGGAGGGAGACTTCAGGTAACTTCAATACATGTTACTGTATCCACGGTGCGTTTGTGTAATGAGAGAATTTGTACATGGGATTGCTTTAACTGGCCTGCTGTCCCAACCGTTTGCAGAGCAGTTGGGTGTTTTGCAAGCTTCATTTGATGCTGTTTTTTTCCCAGCGGTTTTAATCAAGGAAGTCAGTCCTATGTTAAGAGGAAGTATGTGTTGACTTTGGCCCGTTGCCTTTTTCCTTCCAAATAACACAGGATGGACATCAGCTTTGAACTTTTATTCCTGAGTTTATTTTATTCCTGAAGGGGAATGTGTGACGAGCATGGACCACCAGATATTGTATCAGCTTTGGTTGTTTTTATGCTTTAAAACGTGTGTAAACGCAATTTTCATACTTCTATATATTTCTTTCATTTTCCAGATTCAAACACATGCAGATCCGAGTTAATGCCGAGTCTGCAGCTTTTTACAGGTGAGGAGCTATTGACAATTCTCATGTGCGCTGGTATAATGCCTCCAAAGGAAGATGTACCATAGGCTTAGATCATCATGTAAAACTCAAACTTACAGTGCAGACTTTGTTTTTGTATTACAAACACTGTTTGTGCTGACAGGAGCTCCCCAACAGCAGTACTCTCTTCAGATCTGCCCATCCCTGTTTTTTAGTGCATTCCCTCCATTCTTATCTGAAGCATCAGACAGTTTTAATGGGCACTTCATTTTGTTTCCCCGGTTGCTCCCTTTCAGCCCGAGAAAACTAAAAACACAGCAGTACGATGCTTAACTCCAGTCAAATCCAAACTACAGAGACCTACCTGCTGCTCGTTGACTTAATCAACATTGTGGGAACCTATCTGGCGATGGACTTTTGTTCATATGTAAAAGTCCCGTTCTCCGCATTCATGCAGAAACCCTACCTTTACTGTGTTTGAAGACATGCACGATGCAGCTCATGAAATCCCCAGAAAGCCAGGTTGAAGAAATGCAACTGTGTCTACTTTCAGAGCTGGGAAAGTGGAGCACATGAGAACCAACCGACGACTGCAGGCTCTGCTGCAGACTCAGAAGACTCTCATAAACAAAGAGCTCTGGCTTTACAGTAAGAAAAATCTGCGTTTCATCCACCACACTGACGGAAATCTATCATTGTAAAGTCTTATTTTGATTAAACCGGCTAACTTAACCCATGGCCCCTGCTCTCTCAGTTGGGGTTAACACCTTTGACTACCTCGGAGGTTTCCTCAGCTACATTATAATCGCCATTCCGATATTTACTGGTGTTTATGACGGTCTCACTCCTGGTGAACTCAGTGCACTCATTAGTAAGGTAGGCACGTGTTGTTGTTTTTGTCGATTTAAACTGGTCTCTTTTTGGGGAAAAAAAAAAAAATATTGAAAAACATTTTGCTGTACGGCCAAAGGGGGAAAAAGCTAAATAATTATATATACAATGACTTGAAGCATCTTTGTTTGTTGTTTATGTAATAATAAAAGGAAACAATGTTTGACAGAAAATTGTTTAGAAAAGATATTACCACTTATAAAATGTTATCAAATGGGTGTACAGTTTGATTATGTTCAGAATTTAGATTAAATCCATTGGTGAGCTGCAGAAATTATGATTTTGGTCTCTAGTTTGGCCACTAGGTGGCACCAAAACCCATTTTTTCCTCCCAAAAAAACCAACAATGCGCTCTTTTTCAATTCAAGCGCCTGTTCTTAAATGTCTTCATAAGTTACATTAGCATCACAGCGGACAGAGTCCGCTGACATGTTCAATTTAAACTTTCACACGCCTTATTCAAAGCTGTGTTCAGTGGAGCTTGTTGTTGCAGTCTTTATATCTGCATCTGTGTCTCATTTACTCTCTGCTTGGGTTCTTTATTCAGAATGCCTTTGTGTGCATCTACTTGATAAATGGCTTCACTCAGCTAATAGACCTGTCAACTACTCTGTCAGACGTGGCTGGATACACCCACAGGTATCACGCTGCATACTTAAACTCGCCTCCTGCCAGATAAATGATGACAGCAGGATATGTGCGCGCCATCTCCATCACTGAATCTGTGCGTGTTTGTTGTGGACAGGATTGGGGAGCTGAGGGAGGTGATGGATGACATCCTACGCAAGCAGTGCGACTACGACCCTGCGTCAGGGGAAAGCTACGACTTTGACAGGTTTGTGGGAGCGCTCCTTCATTAATCCGAGCTGCAGAAAAGGGAAGATGATTTAAGAAACAGGCTGTATGCAAAAGATGTAGAAATAGAAACAAGACCACGAGGAGAAAAGAGGATGGTGAAAAAAAAATAGTTTGCCAGCAACCTTTTTCCTCCTTTTAACATGATTGTGTCAAACAGTGACTTCAATGTCCACGCTGGCCCTGTGGACACTGCCTTCATCCTGGATCATCTCTCGTACAAATCTCCATACTCGGACGAGCCGCTGGTGGAGGATCTGAGTCTGAAAATCAGCCAGGGAAGTCATTTGCTTGTGGTGGGGAACACTGGCACCGGCAAGACGTCGCTGCTGCGGGTCCTGAACCGTCTCTGGGAAGCCGACAGCGGTGAGACGGCCGGAGGGCTGGGCCCGGAGTTATTTTTAATACAGTTTTGTCCCGCGCAGGAAGCATGAAAGTGTTTTCTGAGGGTAATCAGTACTTTGCGTGCAGGATAAAGAAGGGATCAATGTGCAATTTAACCCATTTCTGCATAGGAAGGAGAAGGTTCTAGTCTTTATTTCTCTCGCCAAGCTAAAACATCAGAAGAGATCACCGAATATAAGCCAACTGGGGACAATAAATTGAATAATTTGTGAGGTGTGTACACACCTGTGGCCTCATCACCCTCTGTCCGTTTCTGTGTCTTAGGTTTTGTCCAGATGACCACGTGTTTCGGGCCCAGAGGAACCCTCTTTCTTCCACAGAGGCCCTACTTGACTGATGGCACACTGCGTGAACAGGTTGGTCTTTGATGCTTCCTTCAAGGGATATGCCTCTTTGGAGCCTACAACTTCTCAAATTATTAATACACGCCTTCCATTCTTGCTGAAAGCAACGCCAAAGATGCTGTGCTTGTAACAGTTGCTAAACTCTATGACACAAACACATTTCTAACGAATGATTTACAGGAACTCTTCTTCTCAACAGGTGATCTACCCATTGAAGGATATTTACCCTGCATCAGGTATCCGACTCGGTAGTTACAAGCAATAAATATCTGTTATATAATTAGCTCTGAAAACAGTTGCATCTTATCTTGTTTTACCTGTGGAACCTGCTGTTAGTGCTTACTAATGATTTTCAGGGTCAGTGGATGATGACAGAATTATCCAGTTCCTGGAGCTGGCTGGAGTGGTGGGTACCAATCATCCATTTGTAGGCTTTCTGCTTAAACCTTAGAAAATCATTGTTTTTTTTCCATATACTAATGCTGAATTAAATGTGATTGTGTGCCACAGTCCAGTCTCCTGAAACGGACGGGTGGGCTGGATGAAAAAGTGGACTGGAACTGGTATGAACAGGAGCACAAAGACACTAAATGGAGAAAAAAAAATGTAAAAACCTTATTCTGATGTTTTGGGGGTTATTTTCCCCCTCTACAGGTATGATGTCCTGTCGCCAGGGGAAATGCAGCGTCTCTGCTTTGCGCGACTCTTCTACCTGCAGCCCAAATACGCCCGTGTGTTTCTTTAGATCCTCGCTAAGTATTTTAACCAAGCAGGAATACAAAACTTTGATTATTCTGGCCGGATTACGTTTTGCCATTTAGATGCACTGTAACACCTTCCAACCTGCTGATGTTGATTTCTTTTTTTTTCCTTTATCCATCAGTGTTGGATGAGGCCACCAGCGCTTTGACGGAGGAAGCTGAAGCACAGCTGTACCGAACCTGTAAACACCTGGGCATGACACTGGTCAGTCTGGGACACCGTAGCAGCCTGGAAAAGGTAGGCTGAAAGCTGACGAAACAACCTGTAAATTCACTTGATGTAATGGGTGGAACGGTTCCTGGACTTGGCAGGTGCCTCGGATCATAATATATTTTTATTAAAATGATTAGTATTTTAGGAACTACAGATGATAATCTCAGACCTGTGTGAGGGGGAAAAGTATTTTTGATTTTCTAACAAAACCAGTAAACAAATGGGACCCTACAGGACTGCTTTATCAGAGTGTCTTCGGTGTGATAAAGGTGATCACTGATGATCACCTTTACTCTAAAACTGTTCTTGCTCATTTTCCAAATCTACTGTCCCAACTCCTTAAGGTTTTTTTTTACTTTGTTTTTCTCAGTATCACGATGTCCAGCTGAAGCTGTGTGGAGGAGGTCGGTGGGAGTTAACCAAGATAAAAGGAGCCAGCGGGAACCCCGGCCTCAGAGAAGAAGTCATGTGACCTCACAGGACACGCAGGAAGCATCAGCGTGTGAGGCGGGAACGCAAAGACTCGGTTCGTCAGCTGGTATCAGTTACGTGCTGTTGACAACGGTACTTTCAGCTCAGTCCGGCAGTTTTTCGGACTAAAGTACGCACGCAGTTTTTATGTTTCTATGTCAACGGACAGTTTAAAAAGGTTCCGATTTTATAAAAGTTGATAAATATTTGGTGGCTTGGGGGGGCGAATCAGACACCGATCAGAATGTGTTGGACTCTGATAATTCACCCATCAAGTCGACAGTTTGGACAGAAAAGACACTTATGCAACTTTTATGTAAATTCATGTGAATATAACTGTAGTTTATTGCATTATGTTTACAACTGCAGTGTGGTGTGAAGTTTGTTATCAAACAGAATGTTCCTGTAGGAATACCTACTGAGAACAGAGCACATCTGTGGATTACACACTGTTTTAAATCATTTTATAACCCGATTGTTTAAAATGTTCATATATACAATGAAACCAATATATTTGGTCATTAAAATCATTATTTCTAAAAAAGGCACAAGTGTGGTTAATGGAAACGGAGTAAAATGCAGGTGCAACCTTCACATTCCTCTTTAGATATGATTCAGGAAGATCGTTACCATGGTTATTATTTACTTAAGAGCTTCTGGTGGCCTTGAATAATCTCCTGAACTGCCGCCGGATCATCCAGCGTGCTGAGGTCACCCAAACCGCCGAGATCGCACTCCACGATTTTGCGCAGCACCCGGCGCATAATCTTACCCGAGCGTGTCTTCGGCAGTCGCTTAACAAACTGTGACACGGACCAGAAATATTACCAAGTTTCAGAGTAAAGTCAGTCGCAAATGTAAATCTGATATTTAAAAATGGCGGCGCAAAATTTACCTGAATTAAGTCTGGACAAGCATACTTGGCAATCTTTTCAGAAACCATACTGTTAAGCTGCCTGGACAAGTCCCCCTCTTCTGAGTTTACACCCTTTTTCAGCACCACAAAGGCGTACACACCTGACAAAGCGAAAGAGACGGACGTTTATCTGTACTTATAAACTGCAAAATACGTATTTGACCGATTTGCACATTTGCAAAGAACACACCTTCTCCTTTGATGCTGTGTGAGTATCCGATGACTGCAGATTCAGCCACTGCAGGGCACTGATTCTGTCATAGAAATCACAGTCAGGACCGTCCGCCATTTTATGAATTTGGGCAGTTTTTGCAGAAAAGAAACCATCCATCATCACCAAAAAGCCAATGCTGAATTTTCATGGAAAATTGACAAATTTAGCGTATCCAGTGAAATAACAAGTGTGCAAAGTGAATCTACCACAACATCCTCGATCTCGGCCGTCCCAATCCTGTGACCGCTCACGTTGATGACATCATCAAGCCGTCCTGTGATCTGGTAGTACCCTTCCTCAGAGCGATATGCACCATCACCAGTAAAGAAGTAACCTACAGTATGAGAGGGATTTAGAGTCTTTCTCCTCATGGAGAAAACAGGGATTTTGAGAGAAAAAAACTGAAGACAAAGGCTGTTTGTTCCCGGAACACAACACACTGTACCAGGATAAGGCTGGCAGTAGGTCTCAATAAATCTCTGGTGGTTGTTATGAATAGTTCTGGCCATACCAGGCCAAGGCTGAGCAATGCACAGAGCTCCAGATGTGTTGTTGGTAGTCAGCACTTTGCCCTGGTGAAACCAAACAGTGTTAAATATTAGCAGACACAAACGTGACATAAATAAGTTAGAATCAGTGTTATTCAAATCAGTCAGTTCAAGTATTCTGTACACGTTATTCCCTGGATTGTACAATCAGCTTACAAAATGACAGAAAAAATGTACAGTTAAGAGTGTTAGAAATGGAACATTAAAGCTCCCTGTTCAAGCTCTCTAAATGTTTTTGTGTGTGTTCACATACTGAGAGAGGAAGAAAGATCAGCTCAACGACATCACTCCAACTGTCTGCACAATCTGTGCATTACAAAAGCAACCCCAATGGCAACAAATCAGCATGACAGGTTTTTAGGGGACTTTGCACGCACAGAGTGGGACTGACGGGTGAGAGCAGGGTGGGTATCAAAAGTGACACAGCTGGTGGCTATTTTATAATCCTAATCTGACCCTCGCACAGGGATAAAGCGCGCGCGCGCGCACACACACACACACACACACACACACACACACACACACACACACACACACACACACACACACACACACACACACACAGCCAAGCACCTTACCTCTGTATCCATGAGCACCGGCTTAATGCCAAAGAAGGGTCTCATGGCCATTCCTGGAACGATCTCTGCATCTGGTTCTGATGGTTTCGGGGCGATGCAGATGCCACCCGTTTCTGAGGGCACGCAGCAAAACAAGGCAGATGCACTTTCACAAATAAAATTTAAAAAACAGCTGAATTCATGAAAAAAGTTTTCACACTATCCAAAAAAAAAAAAAAAAAAAAATATATATATATATATATATAAAAAAAAAAAAAACAATGAGTCAGTTTTATCCCCTTCACCTGCTTGAGGTGCTGGATAGCTACAGAAGATTCTTTTCTTTAAATGTATATCAAAATCTTACATTGGAGTCTAAAAGGCAATAATAAAAAGTAACTAAGAATCCTTATTGTTTTGGGCTACAAAATAAAAGTTTTCTTTCAACAATGTGATGTGAATGTGGGACCGATTTGAAAATAAACAACAGTAACCACGTTTCTTTGTATCGACTGATTTTTTTAGTTTTTTAATGGCTATGTAACACAGACGATAATCTTTTGAATGGGGAACTGAATTGTGGTGTTCCTCAAGGCTCATTGCCAAGCCACCATTGTTTTCATGAAGCAGTATATTTACCCGCTCCCACCTCATTTAGTACAATTGTGTCTGTCAACATGTCTAGAAACCTGACATGCAGTGACATGTCTCTTTCCAAACAAACAGCTCAATCAGTCAAGACATGAACTCGCTTAGCGATATTAGATATTGGATAAGCACAAATTTTGTGGTCTTTGGCTGCTGCATCAGAAGCTCGACTTCTTGAATAAAATACGCAGCAGAGCACTAGAAATCAGTTTTTGGAGCAGATCTCTGTTTGATGTCCATCCTTTGACATCAAATCTCCCCGTCCCAGTCCAAATGAAAGGAGTCTGCTGGTTTTTACGCAGAAAAGCAGAAGGGCGATCCCAGTGGGTCACCAGCTGGGATCGCCCTTCTGCTTTTAGACTGTGTAACATTCTGCCTATTGAGATCTGGCAGGTTGCATCCTTTAAAACATCCTTTCATAGGATTTTTTTTTTTTACGATTCCATTGTTTTGCATTGATTTCACAACATTTTCACTCGATAAAATTAAATTTTTACAAAAACATTAGTACAGTGCAGGAACAAAAGTGAAGCATGTAAATAACAGTGCCATGTAACTGTTTGTGAGTCCCGGCATAATCCTTTCTCATGACTCCAGATGCAGACTGTGGAATTACAGCCATACTAAGTAAATTAAATGCTATTAGCTCTACCAAGTCCTCAGGGGCTCTCGTAATCCGCCTGGTGGTGTTGGTGGCACCAGAGCCGGAAACAGCAGACCCGTTATAAAGTAGGACACAACAGATGATCCCACAATAGCATTAGAGGCCGGCATCCCGATCAGACAACTCTTAACTGTGAGACTGGAGGATGAAAAGCCCTTCCAAAGATAGCGTCTCATTTATCAAAACAGGCCTATTAGCTTTTTTTGTATAGAGATGCAACTTTCGATCACCTGCTGTTGTCTTATAATAAAGACTGAGGCCCGCCCCGCTTCCACATTACATTTTTTCTACCTCTGTCCTGATGTAAACTCACTGCTTTTCAACCCTCCGTGCTCATCCATCCTATCACCTCTCCTACCCTGGATAATCCAATGGCGGCCCTTTGCCAACAACAGATCAAACTCTATTTTTCTTTCTAAATGGGCTACTTGCATCCAGATCAACCAAATGTCCTTTATGAATACTGCCACTTAGCCCTAATTGAAGCAAAATAACATAACAACATAATCCTTTTTACTGAAGTCGGATATTTGGGTCATATCTGTGTCTGTAATTCTCAAGCTCACGATGCTCTGATGTTTAATTATCATCAATTAATTATAGATTTCTGCCATTTGTATGGTAATTAACACGGCTTTGCTCCATTTACTCAGTACTCAAGCTGATTAGGATGGACCGAGGATAAAATACAGTGTCAGTCCGGTCCAGTGTTCATCCGCAAAATTGAGGTTATTAGTAAAAATCTGCTGATGTACAACATGTTGTCATTATGTCCCATTATAAGCTACAGTTGTGGAAATGTCACATCAGAAGTTATCTAAGTGTGGAGGACAATATTCCTGCATTCCCAAATAAATAATCTGATAAGGGCAGCAAATATAAGTTGCTGCGTTTCGGCTCGATCGAAGTTACAACATCCACATCCTGCTGTTGAAATCCATCCAACTGTTAGCCAATAACACAGAAGTGCGCAGAAATCTGTTCCACATGACTTTGCTTCTACGTGTTTTTAATCATAAAAAACTATCAAATGGCTGAAACTTTATCAATAAAAATGTTCACAATGTTTCCTCTGAATTAATGTACTGCTCTCTCAATGATGTTTAACTCCTCAACAAGAAAACATCTGGTTTCCCTCTCAGGTCCACAGTGGACAGAAAATCTTAAAATGTGTACACGCCCACGTGCTACAATAACGTGTGTGTGTGTGTGTGTGTGTGTGTGTGTATGCACACACAACCACGGTCATGAATGTTATGCAGCAGTGTCATTAAAAGGCACGTATCTGACTCTGCTTTTCCCTTTAAGACGGACCGCTTTAGTGCAGACGTGGACGTTTTTGGGGGAAGAGTTCATGAACTTAACTTCCCCTTTAAAACTAACAGCATAATATGAGTTGTGCAAACCCAACACTGCTGACATTTTGCAGACCAGTTAGAGACAACACACCGTACAGAGCCCCACGAACAGAACACACTGACGCATTCACAAAAGTATCTTGGCTGAAGAAATAGTTCAGTTCTGCCAACAGCAAGACAAAGTTGAATTTTTACAATACTGCTTTACAGTTCAGCAATAAGTAAAGGGATGTCTTAGTCCTTTAACGAGCTGGTTTTTATTGTTTGTTTTGTTGAATGAGTCAATTTTGATAACCAGTTGTACGAATGAGCTGTTTATCATGTGCTGGTTGTTGACTCTCAAGTGTAATGAGTGTAAATGTAATGTTTCAGGCCCAACCGATTGTAATTATAAGGTTCTAACATAGAGGTATAATGTTTATGTGCGGATTCATCCTTGAGCAAACCAGCCTGCTCCTATCTTAATTATCTTTAAGAAACACTTAAATAAATACGTCTTCTTCAGCTGAACATCTGGCACCAGACCACTGCTCATGTCTTCTTAAAATCAACTGCTTTATTATCAACTGTCATTCTAACATTAAAGTGGTGTTTCAAAAGCCAACATATTCCCCTCAGGGTGTTCACAGTTACCTGTTTGCCACCAGGTGTCCACCACAGGACAGCGTCCTCCCCCAACCACCCTGTGGTACCACTCCCACGCTTCAGTGTTGATCGGCTCCCCCACTGCAGGAGAACAATCATGGCTTTAATCATGTGATCCAATCATGTTGCTTTAATGTATTTGATCAAACACCATGACTGTTTCGGTTTTTTGTTGTCATGGGGTCAATGTTTCTATAAAACCATGTAAAAATATATTTTTTATTGGTTAGGAGGAAGAAGCTTTAAGTGTTTTTGTGAGGCATACGTTAAAGAAAAATTCCACAATATGGGGCCAATGTTCCCTTATACAGCCACATAAAAAGAAAGTACACCCTCTTTCAAGTCTCAAGTTTTATATACTAGGGATTTGTTTTAAAAACGGTACCTACGAGGTCTTAAAATTACGAAAGATTATTCACAAGTGGAAAACATTCAGGACAGCTGCTAATCTTCCCAGGAGTAGACGTTGCAGCAAGTTCACACCAATGTCAGACCGTGCAGTGCAAACAGAGAAACTGCAGAAAGCTCAAGAGCCACACTTCAGACTCTAAAGGCCTCAGTTAGAATTTCAAATGTTAAAGTTCATGACAGTACAAATAGAGAAAGACGTTGGAAGGGTTGCAGGAGAAAGCCTCTTCTCTCTAAAAAAGAACATGGCAGCACAGCTGCCTTATGGCCATTGAATCAAGCATGAACTCATCTGTGTAAGTATTATAGAGTCAAATGTGAGGCCATCTGTCTCACAGCTAAAGCTTGACTAAAAACCAAACTTATCAGCAACTCGATGATAGAATGGTTGGAAAAAAGAAAAGAATCAAGGTGTTACAATGAAATGCTGTACTGGAACCTTAAGAAAGCGGTGAATAAACAAATATCTGCAAAGCTCAATGAAATAAAGCAATTAAGTGAGGAAGAGTGGGCTGAAATTCTTCCACAGTGATGTGAGAGAATGATGACCCCTTACAGATAATGTCGTTGCTGATAAAGGTGGTTCTGTTAGCTGGTGAATCATTAACACTGAATTAGAAAGGCGATGCTTCCTTTTTTAAAATGGCTGTATTTGGGTGGAAAACCCTGCAGGTCATAAAAATCTTCGATCGTGGACCCATCACAAGCAGGAACACGATGAGAAACAGCTGCAGTGTGATATTACATTCGTGGCAAAGTCAAAATGCTGGAATGTGCCAATTACAGACTCAGATAGTTATCATCGATATCTGAAAGTAATATAGCAAAGGTCTCTACTGACGTTTTGCCAAAGAAGTCTCACGCTGAAATCTTCAGTACTCATCTGACTGCCTATCAGTCATTGATTCCTGATTACAAAGAAGAATGGGACCAAAGTTGAAAAATCACAGAATTTTCCTTTAAGCTTCAGTTTTCGGTCAAACAGATGCACGAGTGCTGGCCTTGCTGCGACTCAGACGTGTTGACACAACAGTGCTGTGTATACTATAAGTATGTCGCACGTGCGTGTCTTTTCATGCCAGGAATTTGCTGCATGACTCTTCGCTACATGACAAAAACCCATCAGTGGGCAGTCTTACATGGGACTTTGCACATGTAAGCCTAGACCCCTGTTTTACACGACACACGGACGTTTTTTATGGAAGCATAAATAATGGAAGTAAAAAGGGAGCTTGCAAACTAACAAACCGACAACAATGGGGAAAAAATAGCCACTGCAGTTGTATTTGTATGAATGATGTAAATGTATCACATCCTCACATCTAGTTTTAAGTTAGACTGCACAACACAATAGCTAGAACACATCTGGGGTTAACCCAACTGCGAAATGAATGCAAATTATTTAGAGGTGAGGATAAAAATGGCTGAGAGACAAAGGTGGGCTGAAACTGAACAGGGGAGGAGTTCCAAAAATTCTTAAAAATGAGACATTTACTACACTGCTGTTGGAAGTATTACAGATAATATGGTCAAACTGTGGAGATCCCAGCCTGTGCTGCTGCCTAAAGGATTGTGCTGCTTGTCGGCATGTGGCCGAAACATGTTAACTAACCAGCCACACAGACGAGAACCAGGTGCCAAAAAAAGCTTCTGGTTTGAGAGTTTCACATACCAGAGCCGAGAGTTTTGAGGGTGGAACGGTCGTATTTGTTCACCCACTGGTCCCCGTACTTGAGCAACAGGCGTATTGCTGTGGGGGCCCCGTAGAACTGGTTGATCTTAAGCCTCTCAACCATGTCCCAGTATCTGCCTGCGGGTCAGACAAAAGACAGGTATGCTTTAAAGACACCCTCCCATTTGGGGGAAGCTTATTAGGATATAGCATCATTTTAAGGCTGATAAAATCAGGCCGCGTGGCTGACCGCCATACCTGGGTCAGGATAAACGGGAGTGCTCTCAAACAAGACAGTGGTTCCCCCATTGGCGAGGGGCCCGTAGACCGTGTAACTGTGTCCAGTTATCCAGCCAATATCTGCCACACAGCCGAACACGTCCCCGTCATGGTAGCTGAAGACATACTGGTGACGGGAGGGAGGACTGATTAGATGAAAACATCTAGTAAAAACAGTCTTAAGATCCAGCGTCTGACACATTGACAGCAATGAAAATGTTCTGCCAGTGGGTTCCGTTTACCCTGTGAGTGAGAGCAGCGTACAGCAGGTATCCAGCCTGAGTGTGAACGAGGCCTTTGGGCTTCCCCGTGCTGCCGGATGTGTAAAGCAGGAACAAGACGTCCTCACTGTTCATAGCAGCTGGCTCACACACCACCTCCTCCTTTAGCATCTCCTGCACCACACGGTGAGTTGACAAAGAAATGTCACGAGTGGAAACATGGACAGCAAGTTAGCTTTCTAATAATCAAGCGGAGAGGCCTTTTGAACGCAGAAAAGAATTAACCTAATTACTTAACAAGACAATCTCACACAGCAGAGCCTGATTTAATCCCTTCCCCCCGTTTCTTTTTCAGTGGATGGGAGTTGGCTCAGATGTTCTCTTCATTTTGTATTGTTAAATGACTAAAAGTTCCAGAACAGCTGTAAATACACCTCATGGTAATACTGTTCAGATGTTGAGCTTTCAAACAAATTATTGATTATTTGATAAGTTGATCAAGTCAAAAATGAACTAAATATTTTACCAGATTTATTTTTCCGTTTAGGACCTTATTGGGTAAAAATAGCAAAGTGAGTCAGTGTGTTATGTATTAGAATTGTTTTGATTGGCTCTCCGCTCTCTTACCTCCTCCATGGCAATGTCCCTCGTCGTCATGGTGACCGGTTTATCTGTTCTCATAGCAACAAACACCTGTCGTACTGTTGGACAGCTCTGCACGGCTGCGTCCACTGTCTTCTTCAGCTCTGTGAACTTTCCCCCCCTAACACCCTGGTTCACTGTTATGACGGTGCTGGACTGAGCTACAAATGGAATGAAGCAGAGAAGTTATTATTACAACTCTGTTGTGACGTATAACTGTGCCATATATAACCTGCCTGTCTGGATAATAGCACAAGTTGGGTTATGTTATATCAGAAAAAGTCCCAACAACAGACTTCTTCTATGATAAAGAAGAAGAAACGTACAGATGAGGCATTAAGGAGTCATACAGCAGCTACGATACGACAGCAGCTATCGTTTTTCAATTTGGATTTAAAACTGAAAGTGATTTCATTTTTCTACTTACTTCCAAGCACGTATTGCTGCCTTGCTTTCAAACCTGTGAGTGTGATGAACACTATCTACTAATAACAATACACTGCCTAAGGCAGAGTACATACCGCCACCTTCAAGGAAACCGTTATATCCCTTCATTCAATTTTCAGCCATTGTGTCCTCAAAGTGCTTGCTATTGACACACCTGACACAGACATACTCCATTCCACCTGAGAAACTGTAGGTTTCACAGCTTTTTAATCTTGCTCTGGGAAATCAAAACGGAGAGCTGAAAGACGACAAACCCTCCCCAGAGCTGAGATAAGCGGCAGAGTTGAGTGACACTTAACGACCCCTTCCAGGACAGACATTTGCTCCGTCATTGATAGAAAACAGAGTCCGGCTTTAAAAGTTGTTGTGAATAAATACTCACCATCTCTGATTCGCTCTGCGAGGGCTTCTGCACTGAAGCCTGCAAACACCACATTGTGGGCAGCACCGATACGGGCACAGGCCAACATGGACGCCACAGCCAGAGGACAGGTAGGCATGTAGATGGTGACGCAGTCCCCTTTCTTCACGCCACGCCGCCGTAACAGGTTTCCCACGCGGCACGTCATCTCCAGTAACTCTCTGCAAAGACATTTTAATGAACTACACCGTCGCCATAGGAAATAAGGCAAGTGCAACACTGACTCCAAACTACTGACCTGTAGGTGTACCTGACCTCTGACCCCCTCTCATCTCTCTCCCAGATCAGGGCCACCCTCTCTGGAGAGGTGTGAACGTGGCGGTCCAAGCAGTTCACTGCAAGTGGCCACAAACACACAGAGAGGTGGAAAATGTAATTTACTGCTCCACTCATCAGCACGTGGTGCGTTCAAGGCAGGGGCGCCTGATACTGATACTCTGATTCTAAACTCTAAATTAGGCTACCTGAAAAATACAAAACATAAACGTAATGTTTCCAAAACAAATAAAGTTATTGTTACCAGTAAATTGTAAATAAAATATATTTGTGATTATAAGTTAGTTAATAACTTAGTGTCATATTATTTGTTGTCAGTATTATAATTTTATTAGGGCCTCTCTGGGCCCCTAGACTCCTTCCCCCCCCCCCCCCCCCCCCCCCTTCGGCGCCCCTGGTTCAAGGTACCGTTTTCGCAGATTTGTAGATCAGTGTGCAGATGCAGACAGAGTAAAGACATCTGATCCGATCATCCGATCAACTAAAGTTTAAGGGAAGATAATCTCACCAGACACGTTCAGCTCTCCGCCCTCAAACCACTTTATCTTCCCATGGTTCAGGTCGCAGTCCTGCACCGTGCGGAAGGGACGGATCCAGCTCAGCCTCTGGCGCGCCACAGCGGCCCAGAAGCTCTCGCTGTTGGAGACCGAGTACTCATGCAGCGCTGCGCGGCCCGACACCCCCTCAAAGCCCGCAGCCTCCGGCATGAACGCCGCTGTGTTGCTGCTGCTGCTGCTTCGACGCAGAACATGGAGCCAAAATGCGAAGACGCCACGACTGAAGGAAGTGGCAGCGTATTTCGAAGTGCATTTGCAAGGAAGCCACATGGTGTCAACCAAAGTGTTCTGTGCTGTCCGAATGACGTGTCCGAACCATTTCCAGGACATATGTTAGCCTATATTAAGATAATTCGGACATGCCCCGCTCGTCACTCGTGAAGTTGAAAACTTGGAAACCCCAAAGAGGATGGGCTTGAGATGTGATGCGTTAAAGGGCGGTTACAACCCAATCTGCTGACTCCTTTGTTGTTGTTGTTGTTCTTGGAGAGCAGGCAGCAGACTTCAGTGGGCTGCGAAAGAAAGCGTTTCTGTTTGCGCGAAACGTGCCGTTCCTTTCGCTGATTAAATATCCCCTTCATCAGCTTTGCGCGCGTTACAATTACATTTTCCAAAGTGATTTTTTTGGGACTTGTTAGCAGCTCGAATCTTAACAGTGTACCGCCTTCATGAAAGAAATGCTCATAATAAGCAATGAATGAGAGTGCGATGTGTCCCGTTTGTTCTACAGTTTAACTCTCGCCATCGCAAACTTGAAATCGGTTAACACTGCCGTTGTTTTGTTTTAGGTTTATTCAAGTATGTAAAATGGGCTCAAGGCATACAGAGACTTGGCAGTGACCATCATGGAGCAAACAAAAAAAAATACGGCTGAAACGCTTCATTCACACACACATGGGAGCCGTTGCATTATCTCAAACATGAAAGGGTGTGGGGACTTCAGCTACCCCCTAATCACCCCAGCGAAAGGGAAACTTCCGGGTCTCAGCCAGTTGCACCAACAATTGTATATCAGAGAAATATTACATTAAAAGTGACTTTTTTAGGAGCCTATCTCGGCTTTAAAGTGTCATAAGGTAATACTATAAATCTTGAAACCGCAACAAATAGCTGCTTGCAATGTGAAAAAAATATGCATGTATTCATGTTCTAAGCAGCGTGCAGCCTCTCTCCAACCAATGATTGTAGCCTATTTGGGGATCGTGGATTATAATTTTTTTTTTTTTAAACTGAACAATTGCCCCTATGGTATTATCCACAGGCCCTATGGCCCCATGTGAACTGCACAAGTTCGATTATTCAGTTGGCCCAAGTGGGCCCCAGATAAGTTGCCCATTCAATCTATTCACAGACTACTCATGACCAATCAGGGCAGCTCTCATTGGGCCAAGATGGAAAATCTCATCTGGGGCCAAGTTTTCCGCTCATTTATAACCTACATTGGGCCCCACTTGCAAATGTTGCCTGGTTCTCCCGCTGTGTTCCCAACCCCTGGCAAAAATCATGGAGCCATCGCTCTTGGAGAATTTTCAGTGAGATGTTTTATATTTGTGAGAAAAAAATAACAAATCGCTGCTCAGAAACTAAGACAATTTAACAGCTGAAAATGCTGGCTTTATAAAACACAACTGCAAAAAAAAAATCAAATAAATGTGTCCTGTTTGGTTTTTTTTTTAAACACTTTTTCAGATCAGGTGGAAGGAATCATTATATAATCACTCAGGAGGGAAACAAATCAAATATTAACAAAATAAAAAAGTCAAAATGTTGTTCTTTGTTTTAGTTCCTCTTAATGTCAGCTTGAATTCTTTGAGGACTTTGCTAATTCAAAACAATATTTTTCATCAATTAGGCTCCAACTTTCTTGTATACCAGTTGGAAGATCAGCTTGGCTGGATAGAGTCTTGCCATGGACAATTTTCACCATCAGTTTTAAATCGGATTGAGATAAAGACTGTTTGAGGCTGTGTCACTGAGTTCATATGTACCTCCTGTAGAAAAGTTTGAATGCTCTTTGCTCTGTGGCAAGATGGATTATCATCTTCAAAAATGAGCTCAGTATCACTACATCTCCTTTAAATCAATAGAGTGAGAAATGTGTCTAAAATTTCAACTTACACCTGTGTATTTACTGTGAAAGTAATGACTCCCATCTTCTCTGCTCTTTTACCCAACATCAGCACCATATCACCAACGATTGTGGAAATATGCTGTTTTTTTTCTCACATTCATGTTTCATTGGACCTGCACCAAACAGAAGATCCAGCATCATCTCCATGTCCAAAGCAGACTGGTGGTTCATCGCTGGATATCACTTTTATTAAATCATTATTTGTTTTAGACTTCATTGTCCTGGACTGCTCTTCTTTTGCTCAATGTCAAATTATTTTCCCCTGTTTAGGTCTTAGAGATGTTTTACGTTTAGCTTAGGATGGAACTCTCATTTGCTTCAGCTAATGTTTTACAGTTTGGTCACAAACATCGACTCCTGTTTCTGCCCACTTGGTTTCCATTTCTGTTTCTGTGCATTTTCTATTTTCAAGGCATATCGTCCTGATGCCTTGACATCTTGCTTGGTCAATCTGTCCGTTTCCCTTTTTGCAACCTTCCCATTTTGTTTGTAATTAGTCCAAATTTTTGAGACAGAGATTTTTTTGACAGAGAGATTAATGAGCTGTTTGACAGCCTGCACCTCAGGTTTCACTTTTGATTTTGGCTTGAGTTTCTTACACTCGTTTTCCAACATTATATATTACTCTTTTAAGTTTGGAAGGATTACTGTCTAAGTTGTATATAGTCTTCCATGGGAGATGTCCACAGACTGGTCTGATTATTCATGTGACTGCAATAAAACTACTGTTGCCTCAGCTCTTTGTTATTTTCTTGTCTTCCCTCCTTTTTTTCAGTCCAACATGTTTGGATCCAGAAACAAGGTTTAAAACTTAAACGTTATGTATATTGGGAGATGTGTGCCATGACTTTTGGTTCTGATATACATATATAATGCTGCATTTTATAGTTATACCTGCATTAAATTTAAAAGGAATGGTTTTCAGTCAGTAGAAACTGAAACATGCCCCAGAGTCTGATTGTTTAGTTAAGGTAATGTATGTTAAGTTAAGGCTCTTGCAACTTTTTTTAAGCTTTCAGTGGTGTGTCATGTGACCTAGCTGACCGCAAGGGGGTGAATTATTTTATGCCAGGGGAAAAAAAAATATCTTAAGTGCTCAAAATGGTCCAAACTTTATGTTAAAAGCACACAAAATCAGTCTGAATGTAGCCACAAACCTTTTCTCTCTACAACATCCAACTCAAGTGAAGTTTAATATTGTTGTTTAAAACGTATTTAACAGGAAAGTCACTGTCTTCATCCGAACAACTCAGTTCTTCAACTTGTCTTTTTTTCCTTTGTTTGACTTTGGAAACGTGATATATTTTAAGGAAAAACCTAAATATAGGTGAACACTCCTGAAGACAGAAGCACTGGAGTACATCAACAATGCAACATCGTTTTAGAAATGTTAAAAACTGTACTTTCTTTTTTTTTCAAGCTTTCGTAAAAAATGTGATCGATTTGTTTCTGAAAAATTAAAATATTAAAACAAGAGCACAATTAATCTCATGTGATATATGTATTGTAAGCTTTGAATGGTATTTTGACACATGTTTAAGTGTACAATGTGTCTAAGGGTGGATCATTGTGTGGAAAACTGGGACTGTGAGTTCAGCATGACTGTGGTGACTGGAGAAAGATCTCAAATACTTTAAAAATACATAAAAACTTTGAAAATAAATAAGTTCAGTCTGGATGGAATTTTGAATTAATACTAATTTGTTTTAAAAATCTCCTTTTAGAATGTGGCGTTTATGATGTCACAGTCAGGGAATCTTTGCAGCCTTCAGGCAGCATTCTGCTGAGCTTCAGAACATTCACTCACTGCAGCAGCAAACACAGTCTTCAGGTGTCTGAGAGCATTTAAAAAAAATTATCTCAAGTGAATCTTCAACTTTTGAGTTTTCAAAAGCGTCTCCAGAAAAGACCAAGGCAAGTATGAAGTTTGTCCTTTTCAAAAACTAAAAAGAGCTATCTGTGATGCTGTGCTGCAACCTGATAGCAGTTAGTTTATCTGCGTTAAACTCACAGTTTACATTAATCTGGAAACTTTTAGTGTCAAATATCAATATTCCTCCCACTAATGATCAGTGGGTTCAAAGGTTTGCTGAGTGAATTTGTATCAAGTTTGAATTTCAATAAGTCATCCCAGATTAAGTTTAAAGTAATAAAGAAAACACTATTAAGATTTCGATTTCAACGATTTCAAGAAGGTAAGATGATGTTTAATCTTTTACATTAATTTCTTTTCTCATTTTTTGCTCTGGACTTCTATTCATTTGTAGAGAGAAACATGGGGATTAATTCAAACACCCAAAGAAAAAATACTGGTGTTGCAGAGTCATCCAGTAAAACAACTCAGAGTCTTCAAATCGTCAGCGATGCCACTGGCCCCAGCATCAATAAGTCAGAGGTTGTCAGTGTGAGAAAGAGGAGGGCTGATGATGAAGAACAGAGACCCAGCAAAAAGATGAGACATGAACTCATCACCACCACTGAACACAGCGAGGATGTTGTGGAGGTTCCAGTGGAAACAAGGACATCCAACAGCTCCATCCCCTGTGAGAGGAAAAGAAAGGCCGACTATGATGGAGAAAGTCCAAAGAAACGAAGCAGGAGGGAGAACATGAACACCTCTGAACCTCCAGCTATGAAGGTGGAGAACGATTCTGCAGAGACAGAGAACAGAAAGGCCAGAAGTAACGAGGACACCATCAGCAGCACCAGCAGCAGCACCATCAGCAGCACCATCAGCAGCACCAGCAGCAGCACCAGCAGCAGCACCAGCAGCAGCACCAGCAGCAGCACCAGCAGCAGCACCAGCAGCACTGAATTCAGTGGATCAATAGCCTGGATTTACAGGGAAGGCGATGAAAAGATCAGAGTCTTCAAACACATTTTTAACAACGTCTCACATGAGGAGGAGAACATCTACAAGATGTCCTCCATGGCCAAAACAAGTAGAGGTAAGCTAAAAGTGTGAAACAAAAGGAGACACTGTGTTAGCGACTGTAGATCAAAGCACTCTGCCAACACTTTCTACAAGGCATCACTTTAATCTTGGTCTTTCTTGGAGAGGAAATAAATATGAACAATGAAACAGCTGTGTTCATTTTCAGCTCACTTTGAGGGCAAGTATTTGGAGCTCCAGCCAATCGGTGAAGGAGGCTTTGGCTGCGTTTACTCCGGCTTTCGTAAAGCTGATGTTTTGCCAGTAAGTGTTCCAAACACAAAACCTTTACGTTCTTCACTGGTCTACAGAAGGAACCAACTGAATGACTTGTGTTTGTGTCTTGCAGGTCGCCATCAAGCACATTAAGTCAGATGATTTGACAGTGACACAAGTGGTGAGTCCTTCCAACTGATGTTGAACACAAAGTGTTCAAACTAAAACCCAAATGTTAAACATTTCATTACTTCACCGTACCTTCTAAAACTTCCACTCATTTATGACCTGTGTGTGTGTTATTTATTTCCTGTAGCTGTGCAATTGGGAAGGCGTACAGCATCATACTTGAAGTGGCCTTGATGCTGAAAGCTGCAGGTGCACCAAAAAAGGATGAACAGTCCGCTGTTGTGTCGCTTTTTGACTGGTACATTCTGGATGATGAGCTGATACTCATCATGGAGATACCGCCCATCTCCGAGGACCTCTACAAATATCGCAAAATGAAAGGAGCCTTGAGCGAAAAAGAAGCAAAAGTACCAGTTTGTGTTTCTTAATCAGTTTTAATAGATTCAACCTGCAGCCAAAAAGTTTATCAGGGTTTGTTCATTTGATTGCGCTGGCTTTGTAAGCACGAGGATTAAAGATAACAGAATCAACAGCGATCGAACCTTTCAGGCACCTCTTTATGCTGCCTTTAAGGGATGTCACTCAAATTTGCTAAACTAAATTTTGAGTAACCGATTCAAATAAAAACAAGGGAGGGACAAGGTGTCTTATACTGGTTTTCCACCCTGTCTTTGTCTCTTTCAGATGATCATGAGGCAGCTGGTGGACGCAGCAGTGGACATGCACTCCAAGGGTGTCTTTCACCGGGACATCAAGCTGCAAAATGTCCTTCTGGAATCAGTCTGTGGTGACAAGAGAGTGCGACTGATTGACTTTGGCTGTGGCCACTTCCACACTGACCAGCCCTTTCGCAACTTCTGTGGTATGATATCTGGCTTCTGCTCCTCAGTTTCAAACTCTGAAATAAGGACTTCCATGTTCTAAATGAAGCTCTGTGTCATCTTTCTTCTCTGTTTTCTCTCCATCTCCCTGCCTACCAGGAACCCGTGCGTACTTTCCTCCAGAGTACTTTGACCGGGGGACGTATCAGGCCTGTCCCACCACTGTCTGGCAGCTGGGAGCCCTATTTTACTCACTGCTGGGAGGACATGGCGGGTTCAAAACATCGGACTTCATTCATGACAAGATTCATATCAACCCGATGTTATCTACAGGTAGGAAACATCCACAGTTTTATACTAGTGCGTTTATCATAATGGATAAAGATCTGGTCATTTTTTTCACTGAACCTCTGCAGCTGCTCTTGGAAACATTTCATCACATCTTTCCTTTTTTGATTTTCAGACTGCAAACAGTTGCTAAAAATGTGTCTGACCAGAGATCCAGCAAAGCGGGCCACTCTGGAGGAACTACAGAGCTGCCCCACCCTCAGACAGACAAGCCATCGAACCATCCAACACTACCTGAACAGGTAGTGCGTTAGGTTCAGGTATCTTCCTCCAGCCGACCCTCCTCCTGTCAGAACAGTCCCAGTGAGTGCTACGCATTATTTCAGCTCTGCATGTAGTCATAGCCCTCATTTAGTCCTGAATATCTCCAACTGGACTCAGAACACTTTAGGCCCGGCGACTTTAGTTCTTATCATTTAACTTAACAAACAGCTGTAAATACGGAAGATGCACGACTGAAATCATGCTAACATCCCAGATAAATCAAAATGGCATTTCAATGCTAATTTTTTTTTTGTTTTAAACTAGTTGAATCACAATTTGAACATCAAAGACCTGTTTTGTCCCACTTCTCAGTCTGAGAAAAAGTGGTTGCAATATCAGTATTTCAAAAACCCACATTTGTTGTGTCCTGCTTATATTAAACCACATCTTATTTTCTTTCTTTGTTTAAGGTGAGAATTGAATCTATTGGCTAATATTGTGTTTCTTTCTTTTCTTTTTTTCTCCCATCAAAGGTATTTCTGGCCTGGTGTTTTGGTGCTTTTTGGTGCCTCTTTCCTGACCTCTCAGCCAACCAACCGGTTGAGGCAGATGGTCGTCCCTCCTGAGCTCTGGTGCTTCTTGCTAAAAGGAAGCTTTTCCTCTCTACTGTTGCACGCCAACAGTAGCACGTCAGCACTGCTCAGGACGGGAGATTGAATCAAACTCTAGATCTTTTTTTATGTATTGACATTATATAAATGAAACTAAAAGGAATTAGATTAACTGTATTTCCTGTACTGTATCTCAATTTATTTGTGCTTGACTTGTTTACTTTCTTTTTAAATGCCCTAATGTGGCTTTTTCTGTGAATTGATGCAACATAAGAAAAAAAAATCATAGAATTGAATTGAGCTGTAATTGTATTGTAAATAAAGTTTGTTCACATTTTTTCAAACATGTCCATGTTCATGTATGTATCTGGTATTATTTTTCCCATTTGTGCAAATAATCAGACTTGTTTTAATGCTAGAAATGTGAACTTGTCTAACTGATTGTTGAAATGAGTCTCAAAAGAAACTTGACCTATACTTTGGGATTAAATCCTGTCAGCACAACAGTCATGGTAACAATAAATCTCCCCAACAGAAACCGATGCAGAACTCGTACAGAAATTTAAAAAAAATATATCAGCAAAAGTCAAATGCAAAGTAACCAGTAACCATATTACTACAGGACATCATAAGCAGTGACACACAAACACTTTGTAATCCCAAAAATCTCAATCATGTTACGCATGTTACCCTGACATCCCGCAGAAACTGTTAGAGGTGGATTTTCATTCAAACATAAGCGTATTCAAATGTTGTAAATTGGTGCTGCTCTACAGCAGGCTGTTGGAGGGCTGCAGACATCTGGGTGTTCGCCACAACGGACTGATCTGGAAATGTGTCCGTCAGCTATTTGTGTTTTTTTTTTTTTCAGTGATACATGTTGATTTATGTGATTTAAGTAGATTGCTGCTAAAACCCTGCAGTTTCACGATGCAATACTTGGAGTTAATGTATTTTGAATGAAGTAAGATTAACTAGCATTTCATTTAGTGCTCCTTCGTGTCTCCTGTACAGAAATTAACCTGGTGTTTTTGCAGCTTACATAAAACAGATATCCGAGTCCTTTTGAATGTCAAGGATGTTCAATGTCATCAAACACAGCATTAAACCTGCATGAATTTAGGAGTAATGTAAAACACAGTTCTGTTCAAAGTGGGCGGGGCTTAGTGAAAGGTCAGACGTTAAAGCTTAGCCACGCCCACATACTGTGATGTAGCCAAAAATGATAGAACAGTCATCAAAATAATGTCATCACTGTGATGTCATAATGAGATCAGACACATCAGTGTGATGTCAGCAAACATTCAAACAGTCATGACATCATTAATGATGTCATACCCCAGCCAAATAGTTGGGGAGTTGGTTTTTGTTTTAATTCCCCAGCGACGTGAGACGGACACATCTGGACTAGTTAACAGTGAATACACAAAGATCATAAATCTGAGTGTTTGGAACAACAACAACAACACAGTTGTTAGTTGATAGAGACGTTTTTGTTTTTACAGAAAGTGAAAAATGGCAGATTCTCTCCAGGCTCTCTCAAAAGAGAGTGAGACTCTCAAAAGCGAGAATCAAAACTTTATGAAAGACATAAAGAATTTGTACAAGACGAACTTTGACTTGGAGAAGACGTTACTGTACATGCAAAATAAGAATAGGAACTTGACGCAACGGATTCGGACAAACAAAGCAGAAAAAGAAGCAATGGAGGTAAGTTTACAAGTGGATAAAGAGAGCATGAAACTGAAAGACAAAGCTCTGCAGAAACTCAAGGATCAGATAAAGGAAATCAAGCAAGAGCTTGAAGTAACAGCGCAGACGTGTCGAGACATGACCCAGGAAAATGTTTCTGTCCGTCAGGAGAATCAGGCCCTGAAACAGGAAGTTTGTGAGCTCCAGGAAAAAATGAAAAATAAGAATAAGATTTTGGAGCAACATATTCTGACAAACATTGCAGAAAAAGAACCAATGGAGACGTTACAGTACAGTAAGAATAGGACTTTGGAGCAACAGATTTTGACAAACAAAGCAGAAAAAGAACCAATGGAGACGTTACAGGACAGTAAGAATAGGACTTTGGAGCAACAGATTTTGACAAACAAAGCAGAAAAAGAACCAATGGAGACGTTACAGGACAGTAAGAATAGGACTTTGGAGCAACAAATTCTGACAAACAATGCAGAAAAAGAACCAATGGAGACGTTAAATATGACCTTAGAGCAACAGATTCTGACAAACAATCCAGAAAAAGAACCAATGGAGACGTTAACTATGACCTTAGAGCAACAGATTCTGACAAACAATCCAGAAAATGAACCAATGGAGCAGACGTTAGAGGATGACACGGAAGCAAAAGAGAAAAAGCGAGGTGCTTTATATGTTTGTTTATTTCAAGGGGTCATGTGTGTGGCGGCCATTGTAGTCATGCTACTGCTTATATGACAGGACAGTTGGAGAGAGACAGGAATGCAAGGGACAGAGAGAGGGGGGAGACAGCAAAGGGCCACTCGGTGCGGGACTCGAACCGGGGCCAGCTGCAGCGAGGGCTATAGCCTCTGTACATGGGGCGGCTGCTTAACCCACTACGCCACCGACCGCCCCAGAAAATCAATCTTTAAGACAACAAAAGGATGATATCCTGAGGGCAAAGATTGAAGTGGAGGTAAGTTTACAAGTGGAAATAGAGAGCATGGAACTGAAAGACATAGCTCTGCAGAAACTCAAGGATCAGATGAAGGAAATCACGCAAGACCTTGAAGTAACAGCGCAGACCTGTCGAGACATGACCCAGGAAAATGTTTCTGTCCGTCAGGAGAATCAGGCCCTGAAACAGGAAGTTTGTGAGCTCCAGGAAAAACTTAAGGCTGGAGAAGAAACGATAAGACAGAGGAGGTAGGCCCAAGAAAGTCCTTTTAAAAAAACAGTAGTTAAAAAACTTGAGGTGGATGAAAACCAGCTGTGCATCATCAGAGAGCAAATGTTAAAGAAAGATGCGCTCCTGAGACAAAGTGGATACTTTCAAAATTCTGTTGATGTATATAGCAAATTTCTTAAAAGCACAAATGAAAACATTGAAAATCTTTTGGAAATTCCCAAGAATCTGAAAGAAAAGCTGAGATCATGCCTGAAGAGAACGAGTCACTACGCCAAAAAACAGAGGCACTAGAGGAAGAACTTAGCAAGTCAACAAAGAGTTGATCAAAGCCAACAACTCCATCGATTAACTATATAAAGAGAAGCAGTCACCACGCCAAAAAAAAAGAAGAGCCACAAGAGGAAGAACTGAACAAAGGAAGGAAGGCTCTCCTACTACCAATCGATGAGCTTAAAAGAACGCTCCGATATCCTGCTAAATTAAATTTACAAATAAAGTAACAACATAAATTTTATCTGCTGTTTCCGCCTCATTCCTGTGATCAAAATGTTTACCTGTAATTTGTAAATGATTCCAACCTTTATTTAAAAAGACGAAGAAGGTGTTTTCAGAGCTTCTGACTGAAGAAAATGAAACTAAATGTAGAATGTGATGCGTCAACAAACTCAATAAAAGTTGTTCTAGTCAATTTTCCCTTTGTGTTCCTTTAACTTCCTTTAATGACACTTTTTAATGCTTTGGGAACTGAGGATACTGATTGTTTTTCAGAGGAATCTGTGTCCACTCTGGTTGAATCCAAGATTTCAGCTGCTCAACAATTTGTGGTTGTTGTTGTCTGATTCTCCAAATTTTCAATAGCCACATCTGTACTGTTGGGCCAAAAGCATTTCCACCATCACTTCCAGAGCTTCTTCGGGGCTTTCAGCTCTCGATAAATTAGGCTTTGACTCCGAACCATCTCTGGAACTGCTTTGGTGGATAAACCCACGAAAAGATGCAGATGAGGAAATCCAGGTTTTAATAAAAATGCTTTGAGGGTTTTTAGAGAGTTTTTTGTGTTTAATATAGATTTGCATTGTTGTGCCAAGCCAATAAGTATGAAAAACTGTTAGTAGGACAGTGATGTTATTTACTTATCTTTCTAACGGTCAGGGTAGCAAAGTATGATCCGTTTTTCTGTCAAAACGAAAAAACGGAAAAAGCTGTCCTTTTTCCGTTTTTCGTTTTAAACCAAAAACGGAAAAACAGATTTTGCTGTCTTCATAAAAAAAAACAACGAAAAAACCCAAATCAAATAACGGCCAAAATTTCTTTTTTTGGAAATTACTTTTTTCATTTTTCGTTTCAACTCCCGGCTGGGGCTTTTCTGTGTGGAGTTTGCATGTTCTCCCCGTGTATGCGTGGGTTCTCTCCAGGTATTCCGGCTGTCCTGTAGACCAATTTCCATTTGAAGATGACGCCATTTGACCCACCATGCCGCTCTCCTTAGCGATCCCTGGTTGTTGCTGGCAGCAGGGCTGTTATCTGGAAGCTCGGAGCATCGCCATCCACAACCACAGTGAAACTTAGCAACAGCGGCCCCTAGCGGCAGTTCGTTCGCTTGCTTGGCACATTTGTGAATGGGCTGCTGCATTTGTGGGTGGATCAGGTGCAGAAAGGCAAAAGGAAAGTCTCAAAATCCAAAAAAACACGAGAGAAAATTAACAAAAATACGGCCCAGAAAACAGGCTTGTGACTTAATCCACAAATGCAGATGCACCAATTTATAAACACATTCTAATGTTGTAACTTTGATTTTACAAATCTATGCAACAAAATTTGAAACAAATGCGTTCACTTTCACATCCAAATCATGATGTATATATAAAAACCAAAATGAGTATTAATGAATTTAACAATATTTGTATAAAACGCAGACTGTGAGACACAAAATGAAATATATTTATTTGTAAATAATGAAACGTATTTGTGATGTATGTGGAACTAGTGATTGTCATTTACACATTTGTCAGTAGTTTTGAGACTAATCTCTCTCCATAGACTTCCTCCCACTGTCCATAAACATGCGTGTTAGTTTAATTGGTGTCTCTAAAATTGTCCTTAGAAGTGAGTGTGAGCGTGTGTGGTTGTTTGTCTCGTTTGTCTCTGTGTGGCCCTGTGATGGACTGGCGGCCTGTCCAGGGTGTACCCCGCCTCTCACCCACTGACCGCTGGGATAGGCTCCAGCCCCTCCGCAACCCGACCGACGGAGTCAGCGGTATAGAAAATGGATGGATGGATTTTTCATTTCTTACATTTGAACATGACGGCGGGCAGACCGGAAGCGGAAGTAATGCCAAAATAAAAGTAGCGTGCTAATTTCATATCAAACATATTTACCGCTTTTTATACACCCATTGTAGGTAGAAGGCTGCATTTATTTTAGTTAAGTGAAACTACAACTGCATCTGACTTTATCATATGTTCAGATCCATCTTCCGGAAATATATGCAAATGTACGCATATTTAATGAGATAATGCCTCATTTGCATAATTAAACATAGAAATTTCTAAAAATTGTAATACATTTTTTTTCATACTTGTATAAGTAATCAACTGAGGAAGTTTCATGGTGATATCTATTATTTTAAAATATTACCCTATAGTGTCTCGCCTTAACCTGTAACTGAAGAGGTGAATGAAAGTGGCCGCTGTTCGAGCCAGCGAATGTTAAACTTTACGTGTGGTTCTTTTATGTACCTCAGTATATCCAGTCAAGAAGACTCACGGTTACATTATTTTAGCTCATGCTGCCGCAGCCTGATAGATTGCCGGGTCTGCATTGAGCAGTGGGTGGCCCATGAGCCCAGCTGCCCGAGGTGCCGCGATGGGGACTTTGAGGTCAAGAGCTTCCCAATAATGGGGATTGAGAAGACTGTTTCGGTCTTAAAAGACATGATGACGTGCGGGATTTAGTTACGTCAGAAATGTACCACACGAATGTGTCAAGCGCTGCTCCGTAATGATGCACAAAAAATATGGTGCCGATCGGATGATGTCTCAAGGAGATATAGCTGTTTAAATGATCTAGGGGGCGCAGTGGAGTCACACTTCAATATAATCCTATTGGGCTCTTTAGAGGTTAACAAAAGTCATTCATGTCTAGTTTGGTGCAAATTGGATGATGCATAGAGCCGAACGTATGCAAACGGCGAGGGATTGGAATTTGCCATTCTGCCACGCCCACAGGCTTCAGCCAGCAGCCAGTGTTATGCCTGATTCTTACTCGGCGCAACCTCGCTTTGACCCATTCTCACTAGCTGGTCGCAAATGGCGAAACGGTCACGTGACCCAAAATTCCGACACGCCCCCCGTCGCAAGCTAAAAAAAATCCTCACACGTCGCAAGGGCGCGCAAACAACTTTTTTTCTGACTTCGCGCGAGCTCAACCGGAAACAGCTGACCAAGAGAAAGGAAACATGAACACAGCAGAGATCGTGGTGACCGAGAGGGTGCGCCTCTACAAACATCTGTACGACACGTCTATGAAGTTACACTGGGACAACGTTGTCCCAAAGGACAACGTTTGACAAAGTTCGTCTTGTTGCAAAGGACGAACATTCCACCTTCTCTTCTGTTTTTGCCGCAGCCGCTTTAGCTCTGAGATACATATACAGTTCTACACCCAGAGTAAATTCATTCCGCATCCGCGTCAGATGTGCCAGCCTCTGCTGACGTGACACCACAGGTGGCATTGTGTATGCTTTCTTCGTATGCTTTTCTTCGTCCGGTTCTTCAGCTTGTTTCCTCAACAGTGACGCCCGCTGGTCCGGAGAGAACTGCAAATGTGACGCATACTCGGTGCAAACTGCGCTTATGAGCTGAAGGAACTGTGAAGGGGCTGGCGCTTTCGATGACGTCATTAATGGTTCTCGAGCCAGGACAGTTGCGCGGTTGCGCCGAGTAAGAATCAGGCTTTAGAGGATTCAGCATCATGCTGTTGAATGTCATCAAACACAGCATTAAACCTGCATGAATTTAGGAGTAATGTAAAACACAGCTCACTGCCTTTTCAAAGGGGGCGGGGCTTAGTGACGTCAGCAAAGACGATGTGAATGTGATAACAGCTGGTCTGTTAAGACACACAGAAAGTTTCATCAATCCACGATCTTGCATGTGGAAGTTATTCCATCATGATGTTTCATGGCGAAAGGTCAGACTTTGAAGCTTAGCCACGCCCACATACTGTAATGTAGCCAAAAACCTTTGATAACTTTTGCTCTTCAATGCCTCAAGACTCTGCTCAGTGAGTATGAAGTCTGCACGTTAAAAGCTGTAGGAGGAGTTAGCTCAAATACAATGTCTGTTTAAGAGACAAAATGGCAAGTTTGGCGGACTTCCTGTTGGGTCCTGACAAGACGCACAGGTGTGCTGAGTTTCATGATTGTCGGTGAAAGCATGAGTTTCTAGAGGGCGCTGTGGAGGTATTAGGCCACGCCCATCAGATATTGGACTGCACACCTGTTGGGGGGTGGATTAGAATTCGATCCCAGTGAGTTTGGTGCATCTCGGCTCAAAACTGTAGAATTTTCTTTTCAAACGTATGGTAATGGCGTGCATACATGGACCTCGCCACCACGGCCACGCCTTCAACTGAAAACTGTTTGTGCTTTAAAGCAGGTTAGACCAACTTGTTATCTGTATTTTGACACAAGATCATGTTGATTAGATGAAGGGGGCCAGAGATGGAGCTTTCCAAGGAAAGAAAGTGACTTCCTGCTCTGAGGGGGTGGAGCTTAGATGCCAAACCTCCTAAACATGCTCAAAAAAAAAAAAAAAAAAAAAAAAAAAAAAAAAAAAAATCAAGACTTCTGATAACTTTTGTTCCCCCATCCCTTAACTGCATACCAACCAAAGATGAAGTCCGTAGCTCAAAATCCCTTGGGCGTGAAAGTTTTTATACGAGGTGTGTAAATCTGAAAAATGGCCAAAATTCGCCCTTTGACCCAAAATGGCCGCCTCCTTGTACGTTTTAGAGCATACCTGCAAGAGACTTTTGTTCTTGATTTGAGGCGTTCTACATACATACCGAGTTTCACGTCTCTACGATGAACGGTTCGGGCTATCTCACGTTAGGTGGCGCTGTAGAGCAGTTTGGCGACGCCCACTTTCGACTCCATTAAAATCATGGGATTTCACAAAAGTTGGGTAAAGTTTGGTGAGTTTTCGAATACTTTTAGGCCCCCCCATTCGCGATTCCGTGTGGAGAAGAAAATCCTACAGAAACAATAGGCCTTCGCAGCGCTTAGCTGCTCGGGCCTAAAAATGGCTCACTGTGACCTGCCATACTGCTGATTGTTCAAACAACCAGCTTCTCAGTTAAGAAGAGGTACATCAATGAGAAAACAAGTGCTCAGTTTAGGGAAGCCATAGCTATGTTACCAACAATGAGTCTGTTGAAGGACTGCTGGATCATTTCAACTTAAAAATTTTGAATGTAATGGAAGCTGTTGCACCGATAAGAATCAAGAGCACCTTGATCAAACAGAAAACCCCATGGAGAAACACCACTACGGTCAAAAACCTGAAAAGAGGATGCAGGAAAGCTGAACGTAAATGGAGGAAAACAAAGCTTCAGATTCACTATGAGCTGTACAAAAAAAGCCTGCGTAGTTAAAAACAATGAGCTGTGCAAGGCCAGACAGCTGCATTTATCTGAAATGATTAATAAGAATGTCAACAATTATCAAACTCTGTTTGCTATGGTTGAAAAACTCACAAATCCTCCTAAACAGTCAAACCCAGACCTCCTCTCCACTGAGACAACGAATTTGCCAATTTTTTCAGCCAAAAAAATCAAAACGATTAGACAAAACATTCACGCAACACAGACAAACAAGAAAACTAATCTGTGTCTAAAACCTAGAAATAACTCTGTCGTTATGTCACAATTTAATATTGTTGATTTAAAAATCCTAGAAAAAACAGTTCGGCATCTGAAATCAACAACTTGCACTATGGACTTAATACCATCCGACTTTTTAAAAACTGTTTTTACCTCAGTAGAAAGTGATCTCCCACAAATAGTTAACAGCTCACTGGCATCAGGCATTTTTCCCAAGCCACTAAAGACAGCTGCCATTAAGCCACTCCTAAAGAAGAAAACTCTAGATGCCTCTATGATGAACAACTACAGACCTGTCTCTAACCTTTCTTTTGTATCTAAGATTATTGAGAAAGTTGTACAGTATTTAACCAGCTCAACGACTTTCTGAATGAAAGTGGACATCTTGATAACTTTCAATCAGGCTTCAGACGTCATCACAGCACTGAAACAGCTCTGGTCAAAGTGTTAAACGACATTAGGTTGAAAACTGATTCTGGTAATGTTTCAGTCCTGGTTCTGTTGGATCTCAGCGCTGCGTTTGATACTGTAGATCACAGAATCCTGTTGCACAGGCTGGAAAACTGGGTTGGACTTTCTGGAGCGGTCCTTAACTGGTTCAGGTCCTACTTAGAAGGCCGGAGTTATTTTGTTACAATTGGCAGCTATGAATCTGAGCAAATGGCCATGACTTGTGGAGTCCCCCAGGGGTCAATTCTTGGATCTCTTCTGTTTAACTTGTATATGCTCCCTTTGGGCCAGATATTGCAGAATTTTAACATCAATTATCACAGTTATGCAGACGATACACAACTTTATGTGTCTCTGTCACAGGACGACTGCAGCCGAGCAGACGTACTGTGTCAGTGTCTGGAGGAAGTAAACACCTGGATGAGAGAGAATTTTCTACAATTAAACGAAGCAAAAACTGAGATCATTCTGTTTGGGAGCAAAGAGAAGAGGGTCAGTGTTGGTAAATATCTTGAGACTCGGGACCTTACAATCACTGACCAAGTTCGTAACCTCGGAGTGTTGATAGACTCAGATCTGACTTTCAGCAGCCACATCTAAGCTGTCACCAAGGCAGCTTTTTACCATCTCAGAAACATCAACAGAATTAAAGGTTTCCTCTCCCGAAAAGACCAGGAGAAACTCATCCATGCATTCATCTCCAGTAGACTAGATTACTGTAATGCTCTTTTAACTGGACTTTCCAAAAAGAGCATTAAACATCTGCAGCTCATCCAGAACGCTGCTGCTAGAGTTTTAACCCGGACTAAGAGATCTGAAGACATCACACCAGTTTTAAAATCTTTACACTGGCTTCTAGATTTTAAAAGCCTGCTGATGGTTTACAAATCCCAGAACGGTTTAGGCCCAAAATCCATCTGGGATATGTTCAGAGAACATAAACCCAGCAAAGCTCTTAGATCCAAGGACTCAGGTCAGCTGGTCCAGTCCAGAGTCCAGACTAAACATGGAGAAGCAGCAGTTGGCTGTTATGCTGCAAACAAGTGGAACAAACTGCCAGTGGAGATTAAACTTTCACCAAATGTAGACATTTTTAAATACAGGTTAAAAACATTTCTTTTCTTTTGTGTTTATGCATGAAATCTCCATGGTATCTTTTAACTTATCTTGACTGTTGCTTGTTTTTAAATTCATTAAAATTGTCTTATTTGTTTCTCTTTATATTCTTTTATGGAAGTACAGCCTATATCCACAAAGCCACAATTCAAGCTGTGCATTCATTTAGGACATAGGAAGATAACGTATTAAGTTGAATTCAGATCACCATTAGACACTGGTCTGTTTAACTGTGGCTACTCTACCGGGAGTCCTTGCATTTCAGTTTTGATAAAATTGTATTGGACAAAAATGGAACAATTCTGACGCCTCTTTATTTTAAATTCACAGTTGAATTTTGGTTTTCTAACCTCAGTAAAACCAAATGGAACCATTTGTTTTGGTTCGGAATATCCTTCTCAATTGCCAGTAAAAGAAGCTCTGACAACCTCTCCTCTGTGCAAAGGGTGCACACAGAGGGTTTGTTTTCACCAGTCAGACGCGCACACACAGGATGCTGCTCACCTCACTAACTTCGTCAGTCATCTTGCAAGAATACACAAACAAACACCGCTGCAAAACCTACTCACCGGACCGTCAGTTGTGCTCTCTCCGACTCCAGCAGTTGAGCAGCGTTTAGCTGCAGGGCGCGTCAATGTGGATCATGTAACCGACCGAGGGTAGATCTAAGTTATTATTATTTTGTTTTATTTATTATTTTGGGCCACACAGACAGAATTCCACACACACACTTACCAAAAAAAAACACCTTTTGACAGAAGGGCACTTTGGGCAGAAAGCCCCGCCCCTGCACGTGCCTGCTTTTAGTGTCTGATAGGCTTTTTAAATTTAGCCGATAAATCGTTGATGATTTGGACAAATGAAGGGGAATTTGCTGTTTTACCACTAGGGGGAATTATACCGAGAAGATGAATGTTCCTCTATTTAAACCAAAACTGCAAAAGTGTGAAGGACACAAACATGTACATATTGATGCACATATTGAGTTATGACAGAATTAAGTGCAATCACACTCCCAATTTCTTTAGAAATAACACATTAGTTTTAATCAAATAATCAATCATAGAGTTACAATTATTTCAGCTTCACAAACTTTTACTCTTTGTTAAATTTTTTTGTCATGTCTTTGCTGTAAACCTTTTTTCTTTTTGATATGACTTCTTGTGCATCCTGCAGACTTGCATCAAAACAAGCTGAAATATGTTTTAATGCTTAGAAACACACTAAAATATAATCTGCTGGTTTCCTGTTTTTCTACTGTGACCTACAGTGTCTTCTGGAACAGATGGCTTACAAAATCTTTTTGTTAGCCCCAGGTTGGTTTTTCATGTCATATATGAATTATGTCCAGCCAGCTTTTTGGTGTAGAAGTGGCCCTCACCTTATCCCAGTGACACATAAAGCACTGGTACACGTGCTGTAGATTACATGTGGCACCACGCAGGTGTAACATTGTCTATCTTGTCTTTAGGTCATCTCAACTTGTTTTCTAGCATCTCCACAAATACATAAGAGCATTTGTCACACCATCAATTTGACAGCTGTTGAGATGAATGTCTCTTGTTCTTGGAGTAATTAAAAATCT
Source organism: Odontesthes bonariensis (assembly GCF_027942865.1). NCBI lineage: Eukaryota > Metazoa > Chordata > Actinopteri > Atheriniformes > Atherinopsidae > Odontesthes > Odontesthes bonariensis. Next base: position 14,835,700 of record NC_134529.1, read on the forward strand.
GTTAATAGTTTTCCAGTAAAATTCGAGAGAAAATATGTAAACTCTGCACAGACAGGCCTCGGCTGAGATTTGAACTGATAGCTTTCATGCCACCCCACCCCTGCACTGTCCAGTAAAGTTTTATACTGACTGCCGATGTGCTCATTGTTAAAAAGCTATGATTAAGAGTTGATTATTTGAATTTGGTGTTGGTGTGATGAGCCACGCAACCGTAAACCTTTATCTATGTGCTCTATGGCAGATCAAGTCTTTCCCCATTTACATTGGTCTCATTTGAACATCTGCTGGTCCACTCATAAACATCTGGATTCGGTTTGAGGATCTTGCAGCATCAACAACATTGCTTTGATTGTAGGGTGTAAAACGCTGTTTATCAATACAGGTTCTCCTGTTAAAACTGCCTCTAAAATCACAAAGAAACTCCCTCTTCACAGATTCATTTGCATCAAGCTCCACATCTAACACACACACGCACACACACACACACACATCCCTGTGCACAGAGAAGCTCAGTCAGCAAAACATTAGAATTTTAAATACAATCCACTTTTAATTAGACTACAGTTACATTTATACAGGGACAAACAGATAACTGAACATACATCACAGAACAGTATTAACTATTGGACACTTTCAATATGTACATCACAGTTTCCCGATTATAATTTTCTCAGAGTTTGGTAACAACTGTTTGCAGTCGTACATGAGGCAGGAACCAGCAGAAATCTGTTATCATCCAGGGGTCAGAGGTCAAAGAAAGTTCCTAAAATGCGTGTTGACTGAGAGTTTTAATCCAGGTTCTTCTGGTAAATAAAGACAGTTTCTCTTTACTGTCTCTCCGCACCAGTTACCCCAGAGTGAAAAAGGGTGTACTTTGTATCTTAAAAAAGCTGCCATGTCGGAGAATCTATAAGTTGAACCATGTGTTTTAAAGAAAATAAACATTTGCTTTCCAATGCAGGATCGTGTCTGGGAGACATTTCTGTGCTCAAGCCTCCTCCACCTCCTGTTGGAAGGAGAACGGATTCAAATGTTTTGAAGCCCAAAGAGGCAGAAACATTCTAATTATTTCAGTTATTGAACCTAAGTCACTGAAGTCAAAGAGCAGAAGTTACCTGACAGGTAAGCCCTAAGTGCAGGTTAGGGATTCAGTAGGAGGTCGGCGGTTTGTTGGTGACATATGCAACAAGGCACAGTTCAACCAACTAAAAAGACTTCTGCCTCTGAGAGACGTTGCAGGCTCCTCTCTGCAGGCATTTCACCATCAGTTTGCATCCTTCAGCCTTTCTCAGTTGCTCTTCTCCACATCTGCCGTCTCCTCATCTGTCACCTGATCCTCAGCCTCCCCTCTCCGTCTTGGGGTACTGTGTGCTCCGTCAGAAACGGTCCCGAGCATCTTGGCGCTGTGCTCTAGCGCCTTTGCTCGGAGCACAGCGATACTGTTTTCCCTAAGTTCCTCTTTTGAAAAGGATGAGCTATTGTCTTTACTCTGTTTCTGCTTCTCTTCCTCCATCGTATTGTCCCCCGTTTTCTCTTGTGCTGGCGGCGGCGTGAGGCTGCAGGCTTTTCCTGGGGAGGTGTGTGGAGTTTCAGCAGATTTCTTGTGCATACCTGGACAGGAAAGAGTTTGTGTGTTTAATTCAAGTCTAAAATGGACAAGAATATATTTGTTCATGTTCTGAGGAGCTTCACATTCGGAAAAACGTGAAACGGAATAACAGCCGAAGGGACCAATAGGTGAATTGGACCGCTTATTCAATTAGAGTTAACTAATTGATTTAAACAAATCGATTGACATGAGGTGAGACAGGAGATCTGGACTAATCTGCCCTGATGAAGTAGGATTATCACTGTATTGACTGCTACATTTTAACGACATGCTGCTGCCCTTATTGAGCTTTATATGACACAGGGTTACTCTCACCATACGTCAGAATACAACTTAGTCTCTACAAACAGGTGTAGAGGCTATATAAGGGGCTAGTTTGGTTTTTAAAATGTATTCATAAGTGTCCAAGGACAGTTGTTAACAATTGATATTAATGAAAATCATTAAAACGGGGCGCCATCTGGTGGACCAGGAGCTGAGATTTTTAGCTCTTGTCCTGGTATCTGAGATTGGCACTCACTGGAGGTATATTAGAAAATGAAACACGATGGATATAATAACAAACAACTGCTCCAGTAACATTACCCCAACAGGACAAGAAAGGGACAGAGAAGTCTTTTCTTTCCTGGGTTTTTTTTTTTTGTGCTTCTGTGAAAGAAGTCCTGGCACTGCAATTTAAACAATTTCTCACTTCCTTTACAGTATAGCAACCTACCCAGTAACCATGGAGCATAAGACTCTGTGATGCCATCCTTGGCTGACTTGAGGATGGACTCAGGCAGCGGGATGGAGTGGCGGACCATGGCTCCATACAAGCCGTACTCTGCCATCACGCTGCTGCGACCCCAACACTTCTCCCTCTTCCTCCACTTGGCCCTGCGGTTTTGAAACCACACCTGCAGATACAAATCACGTTCAGTAAGTATCGAACACAGGGAACCCATAATCTGTTCACTTAGTTATTCCTTAGTTATTTTGTTGTTGAAACACGATTTCAAACAACTGGCATTCCTTCGTGTGGATATTCAAACTTTACTGAAACAAGAAGGCCATCAAATGCAGACATTTTGATATTAAAACTAGACTAGAAATCAGTAGCCAACAATATATTATGTATATATATATCTATAGCTATATATAGATATATAGCTATATATCTGCAGATTATTTAGTAATTTACAATACTTTGTCATAGCCACATGTTGCAATTGACTCCAATATTAGATATTAACTTTGCCTCATTAGGCTTATTTAATTATATAACTTTGATTATTTAATTATATTAAATAATTCCATAGTTTATCCAATTACAGTTATCAAATAATAGTTTCTCTGTAGAGCTGTAGTGTGCAGATGCAACAGATGCTGCTTAAAACTGTCTTTTCGATGCAAGACAGGAACATTGGATTGCTGCAGTGCAACAAAAATTTACAAAACATATTCATTATCTAAGAAAAAAAACAGACACTGAAGCTGTTTTTAAAACCCGATTCCTCTTCTGTGAATGTGAACATCCAGCTGCAGTTTTTGAGAGAAGAAATGGACAATGACTGCATTTATACATCCTAAAACACACGTGGGTCCCAAACTGATTTCAGGACCAAATGTTGCAGCTTCTCTAAGTCTTCATCAAGATGTAAACATCTGGCAGTCAGTTTTTAATATTTCCAATGTTCCCCTCATTGCATCATCCCTGGAATACATATCAGCAGTGTGAGTGTGAGCTGAGCATGCAGCTTCTGGCTCCTCAAGTGGCTAAATTGATTTCCACCACCTTGTAATAGTCTTGTGAATATGGATGAGCGGGGGTAAAAAAAAAAAAGACCATCTTAAAATGGCCATGAGATTGAAGGGATTGCTGTGTGTGCGTGTGTGTGTGTGTGTGTGTGTGTGTGTGTGTGTGTGTGTGTGTGTGTGTGTGTGTGTGTGTGTGTGTGTGTGTGTGTGTGTGTGTATGTGTATGTGTGTGTGTGTGTGTGTGTGTGTGTGTGTGTGTGTGTGTGTACGTGTGCGTTTGTGTGTGTGCGTGTGCGTTTTGCAGACCTGGAATTAAAAACGATCAAAGCCAGGCCTGGAAAGCTATTCAGGTAGATCTTACCATAACCTCCATCTCATAAAAAGATTGGCCTCAGATGAGCAATCAAGCTTTTTTTTTTTTTTTTTTTTTGACAGCAACGGTGTGAGTGTGCATGACAGCGTGTGTTTCTTTGCTTCCTGTGAGAGGATTTGACCCGGTGGGGAGGAGGAGGGGGCAAAGAGGCTGATTGAAAAATAAGTTAATTTCCAAGCCCGGTCGATGGCAGACAGGCGCTCAAATATCACGGGAAATTAAAACCCTCGTAGCAGCCAGGCGCAGCCCTCTGCTGAGCCGCTGACCTCTAATTAATTTCTATGTAGTTATCGTTTCATTTCAGAGATGCGGCCTCTGCCTCTTCCGGAGCGAGACGCCATCACTTCTCCTCTATGAACTCATCACGGTGTGAGGCTGAATTGGCTACAAACGTGGAGGCAGAAGTGAGAATGACTGTCGGCTCTGGCTGTTCATTTTTAGAAATCTGTCTTTATCTCAGCGTGACTGAACTCTGAGTTAATGCTCATCCAATACTGCCTGAATGCGTACATACCGTCAAATTTATAGTGCGAAATATATATATATATATATATATATATATATATATATATATATATATATATATTTTAAAGAAATTAAATCAGGGTTTAAGACAACGGTTTTTGCTGCAGTAATGAGCACACACACCTGTATTCTGTCCTCCGGCAGCTCAGTCTTCATGGACAGCATTTCTCTGGCGTACACATCTGGATAGTGAGCTTCATTGAAAGCTTTCTCCAGCTCCTCCAGCTGATAGGACGTGAAAATGGTTCTGCGGGCAAAACAAGAGAACGCTTGTGTCATTCATTCGTGTCATCTTGGTTCCCCTCTTCTATACATCCTTTAACAAAATGACAACAAAAAAGTTTAAATTAACTTTTTCATCTAAAATACATGAGGGGGGGAAAAAAACATCCCTCAGTTAATCTCATTTGTCCATTTACCCATTCATTTTTGCTGGTTTTACTTCTTGGTCTTTATTTCTATTGTAACTTACTTGTTTTGTCTCTAATTTAATTTTATCGATAAATTAATTTATTTTAATTTCATTGTTTTACACTCCAAAGTCCTATACTGAAGGACTTTGTTATCAGCTGTGTGTGGTGGACTGGCTTAAGGTGGCTACCCCTCTGGCTCCACCCCGGTTTGTAATGTTTACACCAAATCCCCTCTTGCTTTTATAAATTCACAGATATCATACAATATATATACATATAATATATATATATGTATATATATATATATATATTAATTGTATATATTTATTTATTTAAGATTTTAATCTTTGATACAAAGTACAGTTACCTTCATCTAAGGGTGTGGAGTAAGGCCACAACATCTAAAACAGATGATGGTTTTAATAATTTTCCAGCTGTACTGGATTCAAATTCAACACTTTACTGGGTACAATGAGGTCAAAAGTATTCTTTACTTTTTTTTTTGTTTGTTTTTTAAACAAAACAGTCAATGTTGAAGTTGTAATGCAAACATGGAAATTGTACACAAATCTATCTGTCCTTGGCCGGATTACATTTTTAAGAATAAGTCTTTCCATGTTATCTTTCACACATTCCAAATCATTCACAACAAAAATAACAACAACTTACGATCAAATTTTATCATGGTGAAAAAAGAAAAAACTAACAATTCCATTGTACATTGCTAAATATTAGAACTAACACCAGAGCTCTCTTCGTGAGCATCACAAGACCAGAGATGCGCTAAATGGCACCATGACAGGCAGCCATAAATAAGACGATATCTTGTTTTTACTCGCGGTTTTACCTGTGCCGCCTTTTCTTTCTTTTCTTGCTCTGACTCAGCGCTGATGTGGGGAATTTTTGGTCACCGGAGAAGCTCAGATCATCCGAATCTGTGAAGAAATGTACACCTTAACACGGGCAGCAGTCGAGTCAAAGTATGGCAGCAAAAACCTTTGAAATATTAACACGAAAATAATAGCCTACGTGAATATCACAGCATGATCTCATCTCAACACTATTTCAAAATATAAAATAGTTGATATTTGCGCACACATTTGTCCCAAATTTAGACTGAAAAAAATAATCTACATTTATCAACACATGAGAACACATATTTGGATGAATTTAAAGGGTTATATTCTGGCCTCTGTTCATTTGAAAAACTAAGCTTCATTCGCTTAAAATCAATGTGATTTTAACTTAACTTGCACCCTTTTTCTGTAAAGTGAAATATTTTTATTTGCTGCTCCTCTCCTAAAGCTCGGTTGAATATATCAGCCAAAAATGGGAGTATTCTGGCCTTCAGTGAGTTGTTGATTCAAAATTCTCGCGAAACACCAACAATGTCACAGTGGCTCTGAAAGGTTATCTTAGTGTTGGAGAAAACTCACCGGAGCTGGCACCGGAGTGGTGTGCGTCCATCTGTGAGTCCATGTGCGCCGTCCTGTGCAGCGGCTGCAGGTGCACATTCTGCGCCTCTGACAGCACCTCCAGAAAAGCGGGCTGACTGTAAAACGAGTGTATTCCCTCAGGCCCCAGTAAACCCATGCCAACCCCGAGCCCTCCGTGTCCCAGGGCCGACCTGGCAGTCAGGACGTGCGCCCTGTGCGGCAAAGCTTCCAGCGGCCGCCGCGGTGAGACAGCCGGCGGCTCCTTGTTGAGGCCCAGCAGCTCCTGGATCCCAAAGCCGGTGCGCCGCTGCACAGTGGGGGCCATCTTCCAGACTGGACAAGGCTGGTGGGATCCCTCGTGGTTCACGCTGGTTTGTGAAGATGATTTCTGTTTGTTTTCAGTGTCTGAAAGCACAACGCCCTCCTTCCCAGTCATGGCGATAGGGAATCCGCTGTTTTTGTTTTCCACTCCCTCCCAAGGAAAAAAAAAAAAAAGAAGAGCTCCAGCCCCTGGTGTAATGGACAATGTGGTGCTCTCTCTTTTATCTCTACCCTCATCTCTGCTGCGCTTTTTATGCAACAGGCGGCAGGCGGCAGCCAATCACAAGAGAGACGAGACTGCTCCGTGAAGTTTCTGTCAGTTCCATGAAGGTCAACGAAGCAGAAATACGACAAAACAGCTGAATATTCGCACCTTTATCGAGTAAACTGTTTTATAACTTAACAAACAGATATTCAAGTGGAATTCCCTTTGAGTTGTTGATCACAAACCGTGTCTCCATAATTAAAAAGGCCAATTAAAACAATAATTAACACTGTTTTCACAGAAAAGTTGAAGATTTGCCATACATTTGTATTCATAAGCAGTGATGTTTCACAGCAAAGTCAAAGTTGTCTGGTCAGTCGGACTGGATCTTTTAAAGAGCTGTTTTTCAATCAATCCATGGGCAACTAAGGAGCTACTTTCACTGGAACTCTTCATTTTTATTTTCATTTTTTTTCGCTTATCATCATGATCCGAAAGTCAAACAACTTCAGCCATCCGTATTAATCCCTCCCGGACCAAGAAAGCTGCCCGGACTACGCCACCATGTCACAATTAGACAGAGATAAAAAAGACCTTCAAACAAATAAATAAACAAACAAAATTAAAATGTGAAAAAAAGAACAAAAACAGACAAAAAAAGGTCAAACATCCACGTGAATATTGTGTTTCCCTCTTCTAAATTAAAGTACTTTCACGTCCCCTAAGGAGGCTTATCAGCATTTAAAAAAAAAAAAAATTCTGCCAAAAATATCAGTCGAAACATTAGAAAGAAAAATAAATGATAAACGACTTTTTAAATTATTATTTCGATTCTGCAAACTGAAATGCATTCAAGAACGAGGTTGGACGATTATTACGAGATCACTAATTACACCACAACTCTGAAAACTTAGCCTATAGGCTACTCTAACGTAGAATCTGCTTTTTTTTTTGGGGGGGGGGGGGGGGGTACAGACTCCAGCCTCTTTCCCAACGTCCCACATACTCTCAGTCTGATTTGCATATTGTAATTAGGTTTGCGCACTGAGCGTTTGTCTTTGGAAACTGTCTGCGCATCTGCTGATTTTTTAGAATACAATGTCCCAGTTCAGGGTATTTAGGACACACCGGGGTGGCAATTAAATACGAGACAAACAGCGGAACAAACGCGGGTTCCCCCTGAGGTTCAAGTGTGATTTTTTTAGCTTGGGGTCTGAAATAGAAAAAAAAAAAAAAGAAAAAATAGAAAAAAAAACAAAAAACTATGACACGGACTAAAAGGTTACGCAATGTTTCGGCAGGTTAATCCGATTTGGAAAGTGAGAGCAAATGGGGAAGACATTTGGGATGCCAGGGGAAATCACCCGCGGCTTCCCGTCATTCATCACAGAATAAACCTCAGCTCCAATTCACAGCCGCCGGATTGCGGAATTGACGTGGAGATAGGCTACTCTCGTTTTTCCCACTTTTACCTCAAACCTAATCTTCCGTAATCGGCCTGTGATTCAATTATTGCCGAGTTTCAATCGTTCGGAGATAATTTGCGGCACGCTTTTGGACATCTGGACAGACATGGCGCGGGGGAGAGTTTATGGAGATGAGGGGACGCGCTGGAAGGAAGCGGGGATGCAGCGGCAACAATGGGACATGTGTGCCGATGAATAAATAAACAAATAGGTGGCTCCCGTGGGAGCGTTTGGCACCCGTGCATCAGGCTGCCTGTGACGGACACAACAGATCCGCTGGTGGTGCGTACTCTGCGATACGATCATGACATGTGGCATCGACCTGATCGAGTCAATTATTGGTTCGCGGTCGTTTCTGTGCGTTGGGTTTTCAGTCTGAAACGTGTTTATCAAACCTCAGGTCTGGGGTCCGACACAAACAGTTCAGTATCCTCGTGTCACTGCTCCAAAAATAAGAAACCCAAAATGAAACGTAGGTGTTGTAAAGAACTGAGGAGGGTGGCGCAGCATTTATTACCCTCAGCATTTCATGAGAAGCAGGGCATTTCATTAGGGGTGAATGAAGAGATCAATGCAGCCATGCTAATGAGGTTTTTACCGCGTGTGGATGACTTCCACCAATCACACCCTTTCCCTGCAGAAGCCTTTTTAATTACTGCCCATCTCACTTTTAAATCTAAAGACAGATGAACATCATTTCTCATGAAATGAGCCTGATGTTCAGAAAATCTCAGGAGCTGTTTTGTGTTGTTCGCTTTACAAAATTTCTTTTTACTGGAACCCTTTTCCACTTTTCTAAGGGTACGACGCCCAACCTCCTGAGCTGCATATTTTGGACATAAAAGTAAAGTTGATGTTCTGAAATGTCAGTTTATTTCATTCATTTTTTGTATCTTTATCTTTTCCACCACACACTGCTGGCCTATTAGCCCAGAATGGATATCTCCCATGACGAGTACCGTCTGTTTAAACAGCAAGTTATAATCTGGGCTGGATATTATTTCAGCAAATTTAGAGACCTTATGAAACACTGGCATGGTTTCACGACAATTTTATTATCTTTTGAGCCGTTGTAAGTGAAGGAAAAACTAATGAAAGAGTAGAAAACACTTGCTTTCCACAGAGGAGCCCTAAATGGTAGGCTACAATTAAAGTTGAATCGGCCAGCGGTTCGGGGATCCTCAAAAGTGGATTCCTCTTCAGTGAGATCTTACGACTCTTCTACTAAAACTTTCATCCACTTTCATACACACATCTTTTGGAGAATTGATGTTTCCACTCGCCGACAGAAATTCCACAGAATTGTAGAATTCATATGTGATTACTTATAAGTCACTTGTTGACAGAAATGTAATTTAACCAATCCACTCACATAGCATTCAGTCCACAGCCTGAATCCCGATTAATATAGTTCTAAAAGCCACAAAAACCACATAATGTTTTGGGAGAGACGCGTGAAGCCTGTTGGAAAAACACGGTTGTGTTCCAAGCATTGATTTGATGAGAAAAAAAGGGACCAAACTGAACCTTTGTCAGTATCAAGCCACTGGGTCTGACCTCCTGGAGATATTGTGAAAATAAATGTCATAAAGTTAAAGTAAGTGACAACTCCGTCCCAGTGTGTGAATTGAAAAAAGATCCAGTCTGGGTCAGTCTAGTTCTGGGTGAGTCTCTGAACCGTGCCCAGTTTCTCTGTCTCTGTCTTTGTTGGAGGCTCCAGAAATGGCTCCTCTAATCTAGCTAATTGCCATTTCCCAGAGCCTGGCATTTAAGAAGAGGAGCTGGGTCACCAAACAAGCCGTTGATCAAAACATCCTATTAGGGGGAAGAAACAAAAAGCTCTCACAGTCCTAACAATGCGCCACCGGTGATTCAACAGTTTTCTCTTTGAGCACAAAGCATTAATTAGGGCAATAATTTCATGCTATTGGCGTTCTATAGTCTCCATTTCTGTATGAGTGCATCTATTTATGCTCTGAAGTTTGTCGGGGACTCTGACTTGCCACATTCCCCTGTTGCTCGTGCAGATGTGTTATTGGCGTAATGAGGAAAATACTCTGGGAAACATGGGAGAGAGGCCCCCCGACACCAAAACTTTCTTGACAAAATAATATTCCTCATTGTGGCCGCTCCTAACAAGAGCTGACATAATTACTTGGGCCCATTTCTTGTCTAATTAGCACACTTCCACAGTGGACAGGGACCAGCAGTTAGACAGGAGAAGGGAACTGGACAGGCATGGCAGTAGCAACACAAAAAGGGGCCCCTGGTTTCAACGTAATTAGGTGAGACAATGCCCCCGACTGTTTTGAGGTATGGCAGCGACTCAGAGCTGGGGCCAAGCCGGCGAGCGGACGCCCCGTGAGGTGCAGCTCCCCAAGACCCTAATAAGCCCCTAATTGTCTTTTTTGATTCACATGGGTTGCACCAGCAGACATGAAGACAGTCTATTGCTGGTGTCCTGCAGACGGCGTGGTCCCAGTCCAGAGAAGCGGGGTTTAAGATGTCTAAAAGCTTTTGGGGGCATTTTGCTCCTCAAACTCCAGACAGTTATGTTTAGGGTTGAAAACAGAGACACAGTCATGCCTTTCAACACATACGCACACTCATCCTTCTTGTTTGGTGATGTCACAGATAAATTTCGATCCCAGAGAAACACGAGCAGATGCCCCCCTTCGCACAGACATGCACAAGAGCCACAGGCACACGATGAGCATGAAACTGAGAGCAGCCATGTTGTTGTTTTTGTGGTCTTTCTGAGTCTTTTTGTTTTTTTTCTTGTCTCTTATGCAGTCCCTGCTGTTGCTTTGTGTCTCTGTGTTTGATTCTGGTCTCTATGGTCATTTCAAAACTCACCGCAGAGAATTGGTTTTACAATATTTGCTAATTATTACATCAGTTTTTAATTATATTTTACACAGTGTCCCGACACACGATCTAAGCTGCACGCTGTTTGATCAATTAAATTGAATAGATTTATCTATTAAATTAAAAGAAAAATGCATTGCACTGACAGAACTCTCAAGTCAACCAAGGGTCATGTGACACACTTCATTAGTGTCAGGTGTACGCTGGTCATTGGTGCTTATTTACCGCAGTAAATGAGAACCGTTTGCTTTTAAAGTCGCTCAAGTTATCTTACTCTGGTTTGGATTCGTACGTCTAAATCACTTTCTGATTCTTCTGCCTGTTAATGAAAACCTCATATCACAAACAGCTGAGCTCTACAGGCTGCATTTCAACACTGTGGGGTGAGCCTGTTCAGCTAACACACACACACACACATATACACACACACACACACGCACACACTCACTTGTCCATATGTTTGGGGCCACATCTAATAGCAGGTGGTACTCAGAAGATTCAATATTTCATAATTCCCTCTCTTTAACATCCCCGGCAGTCAACGTGCAGCTCAGAGGGACTTCAATTCGGTGTGCCCTCACTCCTTTAATTAGCTGTCAATTAGTGCAAACAAATCAACTCTTCGCCTAATTAAGCAATGCCACCAGGCAGCTCCCATATACGGACCATTGTGCTGCCAGTATGAGAAAACCACAGCTAGCAAACTCGTTTCGGATCACAAGTGCAACTTAACGATCACAATGACAAACTGTTTTTATCGATCTGTGTGTGTGTGTGTGTGTGTGTGTGTGTGTGTGTGTGTGTGTGTGTGTGTCTGTCTACACAAAATATGCGGGAGGCTTAAGTCAGACTATTCTCCTTTGGTTGGGATCTAACATCTTGAACAAAATCAATACGTGTGAGACGTTTGTCCACTTCCTTTTTCGGATATTTTTTTTTAAAAACCTGTAAATATCTCTAAAAGCAGCCGTGGTGAAAGAGGTCTGGAGTCACAGGGTTTTCATGCATGCTTCAGAAAAGACAAATCAACTGAACGGCATGGCCCGCAAACAGTCCTGATTTCAGTCCGACTGAAAATTTATGGTGGAAAATCACCATCTAATCCATTTCATTTAATCAATGAAGTTTATTCCTGATAGAATTCGAGCTGTCGTAAAAGCAAGACAAGATGCAATGACGTAATCATGGTATTCCTTTTCTTTTTAGCTGTTTATTCCATCATTCTTTTCTGCTTGATATGAAAAAAACCCATAGAAACAACATGAAAGTCAATGATTTAATTTAATCAATTATTAATCTTTTAGACAGCCAGAATGTTTTTTTTTTTTAATGAAATAGTTTTCTGTCAGATTTTTAACCTCCTTCCTTTTTTTATTTAAACAACGGATTCATATTCCTCCATGAATGGGAATCCCATATTTCATGTTAAGGGTTGTAACGTCTTGTCAGATTCAAATGTTCACATCTGTGGAAGGAACTTTATAGAGGTCAACAAAATATATGGTGTCAAACTTTCCTTTTTAACTTAAGACAGCTGTGATTATTTTCAGCACAGGTTTCATTTTCCCTTCTTTCAGTGACATAAGTAAATTATCTCGCTGAGGAGTCACACTTTGGGATCATCTACGTAACCTTCTTCTGCTTTACATTCACGTGAGTGGGTTTTGATTAGTTGGCTGTGCTTTTTTTTTTATCGGTTTCTCCCACTTACAGCTTAAGACTCGTGACAGAGTGAAAATGTTGTCACGCAGCCTGCATACTTCATTGACAGTCCAAGCAGAAATGCAATTATTTTCAAACATCTGCTCAGCTCTAACTCTGCAGACCAGAGCCTGGGTCAATGGATATTTTTATGAATGCTTGAACAAAACATGAGCACCAACTATGACTGAAGTTCATCTGACACGAACACATAGTGTGAGAGTTCAGAGTTCAGCCAGGCTTTTACAAATCATTTCACATTTACTTTGTGGTGCTGGCTACAGTTCCTAACGAAGCAGTTTCACATTGAAGGCGAGGAAACTGTAGAGATGCGACACTTTCTGGCCTAGAAAATCGTTATAAACCTGTATCTGTCTGTATGTTTTTTAGCACATCAAACTGACAGACAAGACCAAAAATTGTAAAATGTCTACATTTTCCCAGCTCCAAAAGCATTACATGCCCACAGCTTCTTTGGGAAATTGTAACATGTCAATGTGTTACAGAAAACTGTCACAAATGTATCATTGCACAGCTTTTACATGTTCAACAAGAAGGAAGTATGAGAGGCTGGGCGGAGGCTCCACACTGAGAACACCGTCCAACAACTTTTCAAATTTACACTCGGCTGTCAGCAGCCGTTGGTTAGGGTTATCAGGGATTAAAAGCTGTGGTTTGGTTTAAAAGTTGATTAAAAACATGGTTAAAGGATCACGTCACTGGACCATACCAAAATTCAGGAGACGAAAAATGTTGCAATCTCCCATTTTCTGCACCTCTATTGTAACACTACTACATGTTGGACAATCAGACAAATGCATCTATTACATGATTTCTTGAGAAGCCAATTAAGTAAAAACAGATAATAAATTTGAGAATAAATCAATAAAACAAAGGTAGGTTATAGATAATTCATTCCTACAGTTAGTTCTTAGGAAATCGATTAAGGAAATTGAAGACCTCCAAACAGAGGTACCCTGTCATTTACCAAAAATAAATGCCAAAAATCTTGTCTCTGTTAACGCAATTCATTAAAAGAAGCAGGAGGAGAGTTCAAATCACACTTTACTCCTGTTGAGGCCAACATAGATCACTCAACACACGAACGAGAACGGAAGTGAAGGAAGGAGAAGGAACGTTGCCTAATTTTTCAGAAGAATGACTCAGTTCTGGTCCAAAACAAGTCATTTGCTGTGTATTCATTTCAGTGGACCATTTGAGTCAAAAAACGCAGAAATCAGCCTAAAAATAAATGTCCCCAAAGGAGTAAGAAAAAAAAAAAACATTTCTGCCAGACAAACAAATGACCTCGGTTTCCTGTGAACCTGATCTAACCTGAGCGCAAAACAGAGAATCCATAAATGATCATTTTCTCATTCTCGCAGCTTCATTTTGTCTGCATGTGTGTGGTGCCAGTCATGTTTAATCAGTGTGATGTGAGGAGACGCACCAGTGAGAGGCCTGTGAGCAGCTCAGTCATATTACTCCCCCCTCCTTCCACCAGCCACTCTGCACCATCACAGGCTGTAATTGTTGTTTAATGGATTAAACATTTATCCTTCCTGTGCAAGGCCCCTCAGGGCGGGATGACAGCATCACCATGTTCACACAGCCCAACATCCCCCATCACACACATGCACACGTGCACACACGCCGACGCTCCTTTGATGGCAGTGTTTGTGCTTAAAATTCAATTACCCACTTATTGATAGCTCTCAGGGGTGCTAAAGGAGTGGACATGGTGCCAGTGGAGAGGTGTGGATGATTTCCCAGGAGGCTTCGGTCTTCACCGCACATCTCCAGCTGGATCTATTTCGTGGCTTTACTCATCAGCAGCAGACGCAGATGGAGCACGAGCAGCCGCCGTACGCCTGCACACACCAGCGCACGCAGGTTCAGAGGCAGAGGCTGCAACACGCGCACACACACACACACACACACACACACACACACAAAGGCAAAAGTGATTTGTAATTCTAGGCAACACGCTAAGAGCGTAAATGCAACAAGCCATCTAGCGAGCCACAACTAAAGATTACCTTCATCTTTATTTATTTTGTGATTTCTTGATGAAAATTTGGTCAATGAAATTTAATAAAATTCTCAAAAAGATACTATTCTAAGATACTCTGTCGAACCTAGAGCAAAGAACAGAAGAAGCCTCCTATTTGATGAATTGTTTTGTCTCGCCCTCCACTTTTATGCAGCTGCTCTGTGAATACGGTGATGTTAGGGAAGGCAATTCCTCATGTACATTTTGGGATGACGGTGCTGTCCTCGTTATGGCTCCGGTCTTTCAGAATATTATCACACAAACTTGTCTCTTTCACCAAAAAAAAAACCAACGATGTCATAGTGTAACAATGGCTCTCTCACAGGTTATTCAAGCGAATTAGTGAGCCATGATGGCATTACGCAGAGCAACCCAAAAGCTACACCGAGTTCAGCCTTCATTCATTTTCTTATTAGCACCGGTGCTTCGGATGCTGTGAAATGTGACAATAGGCTAATTTTAGTCAAAAGTCCAATACTATTACCATTTCCTCTTGTGGTTAACTGGTGTTGGTTTTCGGAGCTCTGAATGCGACCAATCGGCCACAGGTAGGTCCCCACAGGTTAGCCACGCGCCTCAAAGTCCCCTGAGGCCTCCAGGGGATGCTTGGCTTGCCGCTGGCCTTGTTTCGCGCTAATTACAGCATTGATATCTGCTTGCCCGTGAGACGCCGCGGCTCTGATAATAAGACACCGCAGTTTGACGCTCTGCATCACCGAGAAACAGCTGGGCCTGCTGGCTGCACGTCAACACCCTGAGGGGGTTGCAGAGGGTGCTGATGCTGTGTGTGTATCTGTATGTGTGGGCCGGGATCTGATGCATGCATCTATCATTCTGTTGCTATTTTGCAGGCACGTCCCAACCTGATCTACTGAATGTTACTTGGCTGTGTTTGATGTTTCTGCCCATGAGACTTAAACAGTGACGTAAACACATGATATCTCAGGTCAGACTACAAAACTACACAATTCCCAATTAGTTCTGATCAGAAAATCAAGACCAATCTTGTTGTTCTTTGGTGCGACAGGGTTGGAGTACAGTCGACACGTCCCTTAGAATGACTCTGGATCGATGAGCTCCATAGATAGGCTACTGTACTCCTCTTGATGGGATTGTTCATTAGCGGAGCACTCAGGATTTAATGGCCTGCACGCTTTCGTCCGTTGTAAATCTCCAGACTCCACCCAGGTTTGCTCTCCTGTCTCATCAAAAGGCTGTGGAGAATGAAGTCAGTGTGATGAAAAAGAGGACGAGATTTATCTTTTTACCTCCTCCTCGTCCTCGTCCTCCAAGATGAGCTCGAAAGCACAGAGAGAGAAATCTGGCCGAGACACACCCATAAACACGGTGATGCCACTGGATGTGTGCGAGATGCCGACGAGACTCCAGGACAAAGACAGAGTTTTAGCGTCTTTTTTTCTGTCTGCAACATTTGCTATGAAGTCAACACAGAGAAACACAGGTGGGGGTTACATGAGAATGGAAGATGGAACACTGCTCAGTGGGGGAAATGTGGCTGAAGCTAAAATAAACAACACTACAGGTTGCTTTGTTTCATTGACGCTCCTCTCAAGCTACTTAACAGGGACTTTTTTCATCTTTAAAGGGAGACCACATCTGCTACATGACTTAACATGTGAATTTCGCCTTTATATATTGGCTAATCAAAGGTACGCCTCTATGATAAATCCTAAAATAGTGTTTGACAGCTGGATTATGTCATGGTCTGACGAATGAGTGTGGGGCAGTGGGGGGTGATGACATTGCCGCCGCGTCCAATTCACTTTGACCTTTTTCCCTTCAGTTCCATGTCATGAAATTTAGGTCAGAGAACAATGCAATCTCCCTGCTAGACCGTAGCGTGGTGCCAAACCCCTTCGCATGCTCCCAAACCCCTTCGCATGCTCCCCTCTGACCCTCATCCCTTCAGCATTCACGGCCAACAACTCCACACAATGTCACACTTGGTAAAATTGCATTGCATGTTTGATGTAGGAACATATACATTTGTAGTAATCAATAATACAGTTATAAACAGGATTGTAATATAACATTTAGGGTAAAAGATCAACTGTCCATTTTCTGGAGGCAATCAATCTTTTCCATGAAAGTGTCTGAGAGCAACTGGACATAAAAAAAAAAACCCTCACACTGCAAATGAAAAATAAACCTGGCACCATATACGCTACAGCACACAAACGCCTTCCTTTCTAAAACTGATGCGTGAGATTTTTTTGTGAATGGATGACTTTTAAAACAAATGTGTTGATTCAAATGCTGTGTCTATCCTGATCCACCACACACACACACACACACACACACACAGAATGACAAGGAATCAATTGATCGAACAGCGGAAAATTGAATTTTCTAAGAAAAAGGCATCTCATAACAACAGGCCTACAGAAACATCAGGTGCTTACACTGGACCATGTGGCTCAGGGGAAATCTTCACAGCAGCCATTTCTACAAGACACAGCATGTGAAGCCGATAACCGTCATTAATACAGATTAACAAAGATGTCATCTGTAATTAGCAAACAACAACTATAGGTCTTTATTAGTAGGAGTTTCTTGTGATTAATTTTAAACAACAATCTACAGATGAATTTGATGAGTTTAAACTTGCTGAAGAAACAGCTGAAGAAAAACTCTACTTACTATTGTTACTTTAATGCCCCCCAAATCAGTTTTTTGTTGAAAACTTGGACTTGATCCTTTCCCACCAGCAGAGGTTAAGCTTGTGCGTGCGAATGAGCATCTTCACTGCCTTGCTTCCAATTTGGAGAAATTAAAGGAGCTCCAACTGGATATTTCAAGTGGAGGCCTAAAGACTGATTTACAGAAGATAAACATACTGCAGACACTTTAAACTGGTGTTGACAACAATTATTTAATCCGGGCTTTCTTAATTGTGTTCGCACGGTCAAAGCCTCTGTATGAACTTCTGCTTCTCGCCGGGTGCTGTGGCGCGCGCCTGTAATCCAAGTTACCGGGAGGCTGAGGCTGGCGGATCGTTTGAGCTCAGGAGTTCTGAGCTGCAGTGGACTATGCCGATCGGGCGTCCGCACTAAGTTCGGTATCGATATGGTGCTCCTAGGGGAGCCTGGGACCACCAGGTTGTCTAAGGAGGGGTGCATCGACCCAGGCCGGAAACGGAGCAGGTCAAAGCCCCCGTGCCGCTCAGTAGTGGGATCGCGCCTGTGAATAGACGCTGTAGTGCAGCCTGAGCAACACAGCGGGACCCAGTCTCTTTTACACTCATCTTTAAGCTACTGTCACGACACACACACCGATGTGTCTTTATATCAGACATCGCCAAATTTACCAGCCATTTTTTGCCTTCTTATTCCCATGAAAAACCTTCATACAGCGGCTGCACTGCTTGTCCTACAGCACCTCCTGCTGGAAGACAGCTGATACTACATCAGCCTCACAGAAGCTGCAGGTGGAGACGAGCAACTACAAAGAGTAAGATATGTTGGTTTGCACTAATAGAGCACTATTTTCACAATATAAGTGGTTAATGTGCACTTATCTTACACCTTGCAGGTTGAACCATATATACCCTAAAGTACCTGTTGTTTGTGTGAAATGCAGAGAAGAAAAGGGTACGTTAATTCATTGCTTGTGGGAATGTTCAAAGATACACAATTCTGGAAAAATGTATTGCATTGTATTGGCCTCGTAGTTGGAAGGGAAGTTCCGTTGCGAGCAAAAAATATGTTTACTGAGAATATACCCAGAGAACTTTGTTGTGTCTCAGCAGCAGTCACTGCTCATTGACTTTGGACTCTTGCAAGCCAGGAGGATAATTGCATTATTGTGGAAAAGTATGGACACACCTTCTATTGGAATGTGGACAAAAGAATTGATGTCCTCTCTCGCTTTGGAGAGACTAACATATATTGTAAAAAAGAAAAATAATTTTGCTCACTTATGGAGACCTTATATGGACTTTCTGGAGACTCACAACCTTGAACTGTGATTAATTGTACAAGTTCTGCAATTTGTGCACTGCTGTGACCCTATTGGAACGTAATTTTGTTTTATTAATTATTATTATTCATCTACATTAGTATAATTTTATTTGTTTTATTCTATGCTTATCTGTTTATTTATTTTTATTCTATTTTATTTATTTATTTTTATTATTATCATTGCCAGATTGGGGTATAATGTTCATGTTTCAATGTCAATGTTTAAATCAATGAAAAATCATGATAAAAATATGTTAAAAAAAAAGAGCACTACTTTCAATTCCCCTTTATTTTTGTAGTGATCGTTTGGACTAATGCACGAGCAGTAACTGAAACAAAGATATATGTGTATATATATATGTATATATATATATATATATATATATATATATATATATATATATATATATATATATATATATATATATATATATATATATACATATATAAGAAACAATGTTTCTGAGCTATGAACGGCTTCAGCAAATTATGGTATTTTCCTCTAAATTTGTTTTGATTTCAATACATTTCCATATGACCCATTTGACACCTCACTACAACTTTGAGACAGTCCAGAAGTTGAAACATTTTTGTGTGCCAGAACATTGTTTTGGTGAAAGGGCTGCTTCAGTTTGAGCCTTATAATTTAATTATGTCCTATATCATGATTTTTCAGTCAGAGGGAGGTCAAACCTCCACAGATCCCCCTGTTATTACAATCATGCTCTCCTGTTCTCAGCTGTTCCTGCTGATCTGCAGAGGGACAGAGTTCAACCCTTTTCCAGGTTTCAATCAATTTTTCTCAGTCTTCAAATTTTGAAACCAACAAGCCAGAGACTTTATTGGGATACAGAGCATGAGACAGAACAGTTCCAACCCAACACCAATCAGCTGAACAAACCAAAGACAGTTGATGAGTAAAGCTGCTTCACAGGAAACACGTTGGAAAAGATAGTGTCTGTGGTCATCAGTCTCAGGTAAAAAGTGCCAAGAAAGCAGCACAAACAAGCAGAGTCGTAGCTCAGAGGGTCAATAAACTGCTTTGGGACTCGGAGATCTTATGTTCGAGTGCAGCTTAAAGAGTTTAAATGTCTCCAGGTTTTAGAGGCCAAAGTAAAGAGTGAATAGCTTTAAGTTGTAAAGTTTCATTCTCTGATTTAATGGCTCAAACTGTTACTGAGCAGCTTTAATTTGTCAAGATGAGGGATCAAAGCTCTTAAAGAAATTAACTCTACAGTTCAGCATCCGAACAGAAGAATAGAACCAGCTCAGAAAGGAAGCTGAAGCTGTGATTTGGTGGTTCAGGCAGACACAGAGCAGCTTCTGGAAGCAGAGGGAGGGGGTTCAACTCCTGTGGATGCTGATGGCTTTTAGAAAAGGAAGGGCAGGTTGTTCAGCTCAGAGTAGGGTGGGATTTTTGAAGCCGAAATGAAAGGAGAAACTTTAGGATTCAACAGCTCAGGCTGTTGGATAAAAAACTTTGAGCCTCTCAGAACGTGGAAACTATGATTACAGGACTTTTAAAGTTCAACAAAGTTGTTCAGAAAGAGTAGCTCAAAATGATGGGATGCTGCCTGGGGTTGGAATCATTATGGGTTCAATTCCCTCAAGTGCTCTGTGGGCTTCCAGGTTTTATTCTTTAAGGAATCGAATCATCATTTCTTTCAGGGAGAGAGACCAACAATCAAAGTAAGGTTTGTGTGAAAGATAGCTCAGATTGATAAAACAGTGAGGTGGAGTTTGGGAGATAAATCAGCAACGCTGTGTAGCTAACAATGTAGCTATGATCTGTATATAGTTTACACTGTTTACTTTGATTAGTTTGGTAGCGGTACCTGTCGATACGCGCCTAGTTTCCCTTTCACATTACAAAGAGACTGACCTATCCTTGTGCGTTTTCAGGTGCCTGATGAAGTTGGACCTTGTTGAGCCGGCATCATTTATCCTGATAGCACACACTTTGCAAGTTGCTTGTTTGCTGTCTGTGTGAGGTCCGTTTAAAGATTCTAATGTTGCCAGGCAACTCCACTCTGGGAGTTTCAGCCAAGGAAACATTTTAAATCTTCTAAACCCAAAAAAGAAAACAAAGGGAGGCACTCAGGTTCGTTGAAGATGAGGCAGAGACGCAGTTTAGAATGCATTATCCAAAAGATCCAAAGAAAGGGGACCCAAGGAGCACCACACGTGAAACAAGTAAAAGTGAAGCAAACTCAAACGACATGCAAAACACAATCCACCACCGTAGCCTCAGCACATGAATGGGTGGAGATGAGAGCAGCAGGTTAAAAATAGAAAACTAAACCAAAAGTAATACAGAAAGAAAAGAAAACACCTAAGGTGGCTCCTTGTCACGGCCGAGGTGCCCTTGAGCAAGGCACCGTACCCCCATGCTCCCCGGGCACTGTGAAGGGCTGTCCACCGCTCCAGTATATGGCATCTGTCTCTATGGGTGTGTGACTCTGTGCATGTGCATGTGTGTCAACAGGTGCCAACCTGGATGGGTTAAAAGCAGAGGACAAATGTCGTGTGTATGCATGTACGAATGACCAACAAATCTGATCTTAATCTTAATTCAATTCAAGCAACAAAAAAAACTATAATATAAAACACTGATAAATGGCTTAACTAAAGCTCTACAGAATCACAAATGGGGAGAATAACAAATTGACAAAACACGGATGATTAACAAAGGATCCAAACAAATGAGTACCGCCTGTCTCTCATACACACACAGTTAAAATGTGGCTTGACCCAGATAGGAGACCCACAGCGAAGCCCGCAAAACGAAGCAACGAGGCAGGGGCAAAACAAAGCAAACTCACAAAAACAAGGCCCAAGCAAAGCCAAAGACCAAGCAGCAGTTGTCTCTCGCAGGTTAGCTGGTGTGCTGCTGCTGCTCGGTTATAGAATAGAATAGAATGCCTTTTATTGTCACTATACAAGTATGAGATTAAAAGCATCTCCTTTCTCAGTGCAGACATGAGCATATGAAAAATATAAAATATAACAATTTTAGACATAAAAGAATAAAATATAGTACAAAAGGGGTGGGAATTGTCCTTGACAATGTTTTCTCCTCTGCTGAGGCAACGGGAAGTGTAGATGTCCGTCAGGGAAGGGAGAGGGCAGCCAATGATTTTCTGAGCTGCCTTGACTACCCTCTGAAGCCTCTCCCTATCTGCCATGGTGCAGCTGCCGTACCATACTGTAATGCAGTATGTTAGCACGCTCTGGATGGATGAGCGGTAAAAGGTCAGCAACAGGTTGGAGTCTAAGTTGTGCTTCCTGAGGACTCTCAGGAAGTGAAGCCGCTGCTGAGCCTTCTTGATGACCGCTTTGGTGTTTTCTGCCCAGGAGAGGTCGGCGGAGATGAGGATGCCGAGGAACAGAAAAGAGTGGACCCTCTCCACTCGCTCGCCGTTGATGTAGAGGGGGGCAGGGTTGGTGCTGTGCTTCCTGAAGTCACCAATGATCTCCATGGTTTTCTTGGTGTTCAGAGCCAGGTTGTTCTCTGAACACAAGTCTGTCAACTTTAGGACCTCCTCTCCTCTCTATAGGCTGCCTCGTATCCTTTGCCCTGCAATACAAAACAGGCACGAGCACCTCACCATGGCTGGACGAGGAAGCCAAAGCCACAGCGCTACATACCAGTCAGGCCGATCAGGTCCGCCCAATATATTTTTACAAATTCTGTTAAAAATGTCGGTTTACGTATTATTGTGTGCCTAAATGCAATATGAATGATATACACTACATTTCCCACGTACTGGCATTCATTCACCGGCGAATTTCCGCAGACAGTCGTTTCTGTCATGGGGCGCTGGTCAGAGCCCCCAGCAGTGCAGCCAAACAGCCAATCGTGTACTGTTGCCAGGGCAAATTAATAAATATTTGGCCTATCAGTGTCGCACAATTTTATGGTCTTGGGGCACTGGAAATATTGCCCCAACAGCAGATTTCAGGTTAAAAAAGCAAGAGATTGAGTGCAAGTCATGGCTGACAGGCAGTGGAATAGCCAATGCACTTTTCTGTTTTCCCTGCATTATTTCTAAAAGTGACAATTGTGATTTAACGTGGACAAAGTCAGGACAAACCGACTTGAAACACCTCTCCGAACGCATCAAGAAACATGAACAATCAAGAGTTCATATGGAAAACTGCGTCAAACTAGCTGCGCTCGGAGCTGTGCTAAAACTCCCAGAATGCCTCAGATCAGCTGTAACACTCAGTGCATTTAAGTCCAGGTTGAAGACAACCCTATTTTCAGCTGCATTTGAATAAACTCAAAACTTAATCATATTTCAACTACTAATTTTATCTATTGTTCTTATTCCTTTCTTTTTGTTTAAAAATTAAATCATGCTTTTTATTTCTACTGTTTTAATGCATCTGTAAAGCACTTTGAATCACCTTGTTGTTGAATTGTGCCATACAAATAAAGTCGCCTTGCCTTGCCTTGCCTTGCCTCGGAAACAGTAGCAGCGCAGCTGGATGACGGACACCGCCTGATTAATTATTCCCAGTAAAAACATTCATAAAAACGGCTGCACTGCTCGCTCAACAGCACCTCCTGCTGGAGGACAGCTGATCAGCCTCACTGAACGCTTCTTTTCAGGTTTTTATATTTTATATTTCTTGTGCAGAATGTAGAGGTTTATGAAGGAGTGTTTCTTTTCAAAGTGCAATAACCTCTAAAAGTTTTCTCTATCAACACCAGGCATTTCAAATTTCTGAAACCACTATTTTTCAAGACTGTTCAGCTCCTGCGGGACTAGAAATATTTTACGTACATTTCAAGAAAGAGTGGAAAATTATACCAGATTATTACAAACGGAAAAAAAACACAGCATCAATCATTTAATTTAATTCATTTATTAATTACACTGACTAAAGCTCGTGGTCCTCTGGGTGGTAAAGCTCGCTCATCAGTCGATAAATATATGACGGCGCATGTCCTCCGATGTTAGAGATAAACAGTGTGATGAGCTCGGGAGGGACGTAGTCAAAAACCGGACAGTGCACGTTCACCTTCGACAGGATCTCACCTGTAATGGAAAAGATAAACTGTGACTTCTTCAAAATATAACTCAAGGATATTATTCTGCAAAAGGTAAAGTTTTAATTTGAAGGATCAAAAGTAGGAGCATGTTATGCAAGCGTTTTGTTGAAAAGATACCTTCAGTGAAGGGAAGCACCTCATGTGGTGAAACAAACTTATGGAAGGTATCCTCTTCATTTGGGAACTGCAGACAGAAAATAGTTTCATCATTTGCATTAAAAGTAAAAAGTAGAAATCTAACAGACTGGAGTATTTCTTACCTGAGGTGAGAGCTTGAACATTGGAGCGCAGACAATAAGTGGTGTTGAATGGTGCTTGGCTGCAAGGGCGAGGGTGTGCGTCCCGTTGACGGCCCTCAAACCCCCATTAGCAAGAACTGTCTGCGTACCGATGATGACCTGCAAAGAGATGATCACGCAGGTTAGCCTGCATGCCCTCATGGGACCATCTTTTAATCTTCTGTTGGGGGTAAATACCTTATTGACCCGAGACATGACTGCAAATATGGCAGCGTCTGCAATCACAGTCGTTTCGATGCCAGCTTTTGATAGATTTGTTGCCATTTCATGTCCCTGTTAGGAGGGGAACCAAAATAGTAAGTGTGTAATGTCTTTCGACACAAACAAATTGCATTTCTTTCCTCTTTGAGGTGCATGAGCTACCTGACAGAAGGGAGCACACTCTGCCACGATGACATGGAACTTGCGTTTGCGTGCGGCGTCTTTAAGGAAGGCCTCCACTGTACGCGAGCGCCCGACTGTCATGATGACCTCATTGGAGTGGATATGCTCCAGGGCCTGCATGGCAATGTTGTCAGTTGTTCCCTCTGAAAAAGGCAACAGTGACAGGGCAAAAAAAAAAAAAAAAAATAAACTTTTTAAACTCATTCATTTTGCTAAAAGGGGACATATTGTTGGAAAAGAAAAATCACTTCCTGACCTTGAGAACACATATTTGGGTGTATGAAGTCAACTCAGAAACTGCAAAAGCACAACCCTGACATTTTGTTTGACAATTTCCTTACAGTGAGCATAAATATAATTTACTCAATGATGTATTTTTTGGAATGTTTTATATCGCTGCTTTATGTTGGCATTTACCCATTTATCAGTTAATCCAGCATCAGTACCACAACAGCCAGTTCCACACATGACTCGCGGAAAATTAAACCTAAAAGAGTGACCAGTACCAACTGGACTTTATTTCTGGCATAAAATACGTTCATATACTCATCGATAACAAGTTGGTGAAAGTTGGCGTCCTTCGGCCGCTATTTAGATCAATCGAGATCTGCGTATATCTATATAACGAGAGTGAACGGGGCACAGACAATACAGCCTCTAAAAAAGGCAATATCTGTTTTTATTTCACCAATACTTAAAGACGAATGAATTAATGAACGCATACTATTAGTTAGTTCAGAGCTGCCGTGTTGTTGTTATTGGGGGCTTTCTACACCCGGGTCACTTGGGATAAAGTCATCGACGCGCGCCGCTGCAGCACAGCTTATTTACTTCGTGCTCTGTGACGGTCGGCTATCGAACAAACAAACAAAACAAAACAACAGCTCACCCAGCTCAGTCAGTAGCTCATTGATGGCCTCTATGACGTTGGCCTTGAGGGGAGCGAAATGCTGCCTGAAGTTCTCCTCACTGAGCCCTCCAGAGGTCAGCAGCTTGTGGAGAGACTCCTGCTGGTCTGCCTCTTCACTGCTACCACGAGACCTGAAGGGAGAAAATTAACAACAACAAGAAGAAAATTGAAAAATAAATAACAGGAATCGGTTAAAGTCAAGCTACTATGCATAAGTGCTAAATTTCTAACATTGTGTGGTGGAAAGGCTATAAGTGGGACAGCTGTAGCTCAGGATGTACAGTGGTCGTCTTTCAGTTGGAATATTGGTAGTTTAATCCCCAACTTGAGCAAGATATTGAGCAAGTTACTTTGGATAAAAGCATGTGGTGAATCAATGGAATAAACCTGCAATTCTAAGCATGAATCTTTCTGTATGCACCTCACACAGATCACTCGTAACACTGGAAATGTTGAATTAAGTTCGACAGGCTCCTCGAGACATAAGAAACCAACTAAAATTAAATGTGTGAACACCCAGCGAGAATAGTTGCTGCCTGGGTAACAACCAATGGGCATCCACTTCAATTTAGCCTAATCAAATTTAAACTAAGTGAGGTTCAATACATTCACTTGTTAAGGTCTCAACTTCCAGATACACACTGTTCACAGTTTATGAACCTGTTGTGGATAACAGACTTAAGCAAAGCAGATCGTATAAAAGTAAAGACACAGCAGGGTATTATGATGAGAGATCTTAACAAAAGGAAAATGTTTGAAGAGAGATGTAACAAGGAGCTAAAATTTTTAATAACGGTTAAAAAAAAAAAGAATTTATAATTAGGGTAGAACTTTTTAGGCTTGGATGGAAAATAGGGAGCTGTCATAAATTGGATTTATAGTATTAACCGTTTTGGAAACAGGGATGTGTAACCTTTCCAGTTCAGAGATTGATCTTCAGTGGCTGTCCTTCTATTAGACCTGTAAGGTTCCTCACCTGGCGTACTCCTCTCTGATGATCTTCAGCACCCTTCTGATCATTTTACCAACTGTGGTCTCCGAAGGCTGAGCGGCAGACATTCTCCTCCCCTCTTTCCGGATTATTTCCATCAAATCGCCTGAAAAAAGAAAACGTTCAGATGCCACAGATGATGACAACTGAATCCCGTGGCTTCTCGCGTCTTTACCGTTTTTAATAAAGATCCAACATGCCTGTATAAACATGTTACAATAAAGATACTAATTATACTGAGCAAAATATTTAATTTGAGACTTCACTTAGCTGTATTAAGACTACCATACTGCCCACTCCCATGATTCAATCCTTATCCTTCAAACCAAAAGTTGACATCAAACTGCTACCAGACTCTTGGCAGCTGTTGCAACAGCTGTTCAACAGCCAAGACAGATTTTCATATTACTTTAATGCTCCCTTGTTATGTCAGAATCAAATGTAAACAGGGTAGCATGAAGCACCTGCGCTGCTCCACCGGGCCTGGGCTGTAATTTTTCGGAGCAGGGCCGTCGTTTCTCGGGCTGTTTCCGACGAGGCCCGCAGAGGTCCCATCCCGCTGCCTCCACGCTTCAGGTCGGATAGAAAAGCTTCGACTCTCTCCGTCAGGTCTGTTTCTTTGTACGGGCCGGGCATGGTTGTTATTAAACCCGCCTCGGTGTCAGTATAAGAACTAAAAGTGTTCCCAGCATAAACTATTTCGACAGGGAAATGCTTGTGAATTACATCCGGGTAACTATGCTCATGCTTCTATCTGATTGGTGGACTGCTCCACATGGTATTGCATCAACGTTACAGTGCGTGACAGCAAGCCGCAGGGATCAAATTGCCGTTGTGCAAAACAATTTACTACGAGTAAAGCTTTCGTTAACTCACCACAAATGATGGCCTTGCTCTGGATTTCACTCGTCAAGTGTCTGCACAGAACAGCCTGACAACCCTCGTGTTTCTCTTTGACAACATTGAGGCAAACTGTTATGAAATCAGAGATAATATATTGATTAATTTAATCAATTTTGAACATTTCTATTCTGACTGTGAATACTCTTTTAGATAATATGTGCTATTGAAAATAGTACATGTGGAAGTTCTTGACCAGCTGTAAAGCAGTTATTTTACTGTCAAAACTAATGTAGTCCAATGCAGTCATTTGTAATTTCCTTTAAATGGACGTGTTCGGTATTTTGGAGGCTTTATTTAGTGGTGCAGCATAACAGTAACTATAGTGGTGCATTAATATCCTAATAAATAAAAAAAAATGAATTATTCTTGAAGATAGGGAATCATTTGCCCTTATATTAGCTATAGTTGGAAATCCTACTCTCATTAAAGGCTCCAGAAAACAGTGAAAAGTACTAGATTATTAATTAAAAGGTATACATTAACTTTTCTTTATCTTGAAAACTAGGAACCAGTAACATACACATGACCCACGTAAATCCATCCAATATTTTTATTGAATAAAAGCCCAACACAAATTTACAAAATTTATCAGTCAACATAAAAATCATTGACCGCGCACAACGCGCATGTTCATTGTTAAAAATGTACCCAGGACAGCCTTAATTAATCCCCGTCAAAAACAATATGAATATCTGCAACCACCCACACTCATGTGACCCAAGCCTCAAAACATCTCAAAGGAAAACAACGCTGGATGGATCTGCAAGTACTGTTATCGGAAACAAGAATTCACAAGAAAAAATTAAGTGTACCAGTGTAAAGAGAAGGGCATATTGTTTGGATAGCTTTTTCCATTCTTGTCACAACCACCAACCACTGCGCTCCCGACAAGAGAAACTTGCATAAATATATATATGTGTGAGTATTATGATACAAATCATGTGGGTGTATGAACAAGATTTTTGGTTTCTGGATACTTTTGATGGGCGTTTCAAAAACAACACCTGAACATGCGAGAGCTCAAAGAAGTGACCTAATTTACAATTAAGAGAATATCACTCTGCCAACTCAAAACCTCCCAGAAATATACCAGTAGAAGCAACTAAGTGGCAATTACGATATGAAAAACTAAGGACAAGGTTAAATTTAGCTACTGAACACGTATGCAAATTAAGTGACAACACAGAAGTTCAGTGGTTGCAAATTGTCTTAAAGTAACAACAAACCACATTTTCAAAGAGCCTTCACTTGATAAAAGGGCACCAAGGATCTAGTTTTGCTTGGCATGACAAAGAATGTGTATATCAACAGAAGGGCAAAGACATTCACTCATGGCACATCCACATTCACTCAAACTGAGCTCAAAACCAAAAAGCCACGGTTCAACTGATTGACGGAATAAGTTCTTATTGAGTAAGTCGCAACATTCAAAGACAGTGCAGAAAGAAACGTGAACAGCTACACGTCCTCCATGCCTCGCAGTGCATTTCTCCCTGCAGAGCTTTTCATGTTTCAAACCACTGAATAAGCAGGTGAATCTTTTCTTGGTGCTTTCTCTCGACCTTGAAAACTAGATTTTGAGCCCCTCAACCCCACTTGCTGTTGTTTGCTGAAGCTAGTCCAAGGAGGGTGGATGCTGGGATGTGTTGGCTGACCGGCAGGCAGCGGTCCCTCGAGGCTTTGAGCCGGAGGAGTCGCTCTACTCGATCAGCTTCTTTGCCTTGAAGAAACGCCGCAAGTAGAAGACCTGCCATGTAGCCAGCCCGATGAGACAGCACATGGAGAATACACTGAAGTACAACACACGCGTGTTGGTGGACTCTGAAGTGGTGAGAGAGACGAGTCATGTTACTGGGCCACGAGTTAGACTTTTGTCAACACAATGAATTACAATTAAAATTTCCATTAGTTTTATTTCCTTTAAATCCTTCCTAAGACAACAGACCATCTGCTATCAGTTAATAATTAGAAGATCAACAAATTGCTCCTCGCTGATCAGGTATGTGCTGTGCCTTCATACCATTGGTGTCCCGCATCTCCTCTTCTCTCTTCTTCATATAAGCAAAGTCATTCACGATGGACTCCGACAGGTCTTCCAGTCGCCTCAGCTCAACCTCAAGAGGTTTCAGTTTTTCCACTTTTGCAATCTGGAGGGACAAAACAGAGGCTACTGAAACAACCGAATGACTCGTATGCAAACGGCAGAAATGGGTAAAGTAATTCATCATTTGTCCAGCAGGGGTCACTCTTAAGCTGCGAGTGCGTTAAACACAGTGCGTTAAACTCTGCCCTGCATTCCTGCTCACATCGGAAGGCGAGAACGCTGCCATTTGAACTCTGTGTGAACCGGAGCAGTCCTACCCAAGACCGTTTTGTGGCGAGCTCACAAACAACAAGTCAAACTGTTTAAAACTAATCATTTTAAAAATTGTTCTGAAAAAAAAAAATTCAGGTCAATTCACCTACATAACTTGGATATTCTACATTATAGCACAATCCTCCTTTCTGTTAAGGAAAAACTTCTATATAATATAAGCAGCAGCAATCAATTAGCATGTATAGCTTATGAAGAGTTCATTTGGCATTAATCTTACTGGAAAATGTGACATCAAACTTTGGAGACTGGAGAACCACATCTCAGACAACCGGATAATGCCAAAGGAAAATCACTCGGATCCACAGTTTTACAGACTGAAACTCTTGTCAGTGTTCAACACTTCCAGGGAAAATGGTCATTGCACAGAAAGCTTTTAACAGAGATTAGAGCCACAGAGACTGCGATAAAAGTCAAGGAGAAACAATATAAAACAAGATTAAACATGGATAATATCACATAACCGATAAGATTCCATACGTGAAACAAAGGCAGGAAACGCTACCATTGCAGATGGAAACTAATGTTAGCGATAGCTGGGTTAAAGTAATGGAGGTCCTGAGTCACTGGTGTGTTTCAAGGTTTCTTTTGGCTCCAACTCTATGTTTGGAAAAACAAAGTGTGCCAAAAGGTTTTATTTTTCTATCACCTTGGTTGGGTTTATCACAGCTTTCAAAATTACTGGAAGGTAACAACAACTGGGGTAAATGTTATGGTCGAGGAGAGTTTGTGCCGCGCTGACTGATGGTCAACATAATTTGTGTCACCATCAATATTTCTTATGTGCATCTTGAAGCAGCCCATTAGAAATGGTTGACTGAAACGGCAAAATTTTGAGATTCTCCAAACAGAATGCTCTGACCACCACTGTCACGAAAGGCTTAGACCCTCCCCCGCATGTGTCCCTTTTGTCTGCAATTTTTGTTTCACTTTTGTTTGACCAACCATGTCTTAATATGCATGTGTACTCTGACCCCGCAGGTGTGTGGTACTTAGTTTTGTGGATTTTCTGTTTCGTCATCATTTCTATCTTGAAGTTTTAAATAAAACATCCAAATCACAAAAACAAAGACCCCTATGGTCCACTAATACTCATTATATGCAACAATTAAGCTAAACTATCCAGCCAACAGGTTACCCCTCAGTCCGTGTGACTGACCACTTTGCAATAAATATGTATAAACTCCAAACATATCTAATAATGTAAGTTTAATACTTAATTTCTCTTTTGATATGGAAAAAAATGACCTTAATTATAACTATAAATGTTCAATGTGGTCTGAATAAAGTTCAAATGTAAAGAGCAAAATAAATACGTAACTGCTTGCATTTGTCAAGCTGAGATTTTATGATGAAATCTTTTAAGTAATCACTCCACTGAAAACCTTGCAAATTTGTCCAGAGTAATGGATCCACTGACGTAGGAGACACACGCGCAGCTTCAGCTCCACACTCCTGCCCACAGACAGGAATGCCCTCGCGAGCTCCGAACATCCACCGACGCATTCGTCTCGATGAGCAGAATGGAAGGTTCGCACATTATGTGTGGGTGGGGAAGGTGATCCTCAGCTCAGTGACTTATCATTTCGGTACTTACTGAAATTTGCCGGAGGCAGCCACATTCTCAACAGGACTCCAAAATAATGTTATGATGCACAACATTCGGTCACTATATTTTCTGACGTAAACAGTTCATGATTCTCACGCTCTGACAACGGAAACAAAGGCACCACTTATGTTGCGATAACGAGCAAGTAAATGAGTGACTGGACCTGATTAACAAACTTACTAACAAACATTGATTTACTAAAAAAATATTCTGAATTATTTCAATATTGAGCAGCATTTAGAGGGAAGTGGTTTACATATCTTCGGTATCTTTTCATTCCATCGAATAAAATGCTGTTAAATGAGGGATGTTATACCAACTTGAAGTATTTAATTTACTGGACATTTGAGCACCAGCCAGGACTTCAATCATCATTGAAAATATTGGCATTTGATTAAAAAGATCCTTTAACCTTCTAATTAATCAAGCGGGGAGGACTCAAAAACAGTTTCCTGGAAAATCCCTGCCGCATTATCGATTTCCTACGTGCAGTGAGCTCGTCTACAATGCACTTCTTATTTTGGCATGTAGCTCATTCCACAACAGCAAGCGGACACTTCAGCCACCCGACTCTTACCTCTTCGTAGTTTTTGGCCTCGACACCATGCTTCATGTCCAGATTGACCAGCTGGTCAGGCACTCTTCCAGTTCCTGCAGATTTTCATATCGCATACGTTTCAGTGAAACACAAAATTCAACACAGGGTTGACATAATGCACTATGTAAACAAACACAGCACAGTTGCTTTCTCCTCATTACTCAAGATGTCTTTAATGTTCTTCAGAATCACTGATCACATAAATCATTTCTATCAAGCTGCATGTCCATAACCATAATACAAAAGTTATTTATTGCACGTATAATCTTTCTATTTGTCTAAGATTGCCTCCAAACTAAATGCCTTTGGTGTATGCATACTTAAATCATGTATAATGGAGTTTTCTGTGAGCTGCAGGGTTGTTAGGATTAACACACTTACCCATGGGCGACTTGCTTTCAAAGCAAACCTCAAACATGTCATAGTCCTCTGTGGTGAATGCAAACTTTCCTTTTGTTGCATCTTCCTTGGAATAAAGAGTGTGGCTGGAAGAGTCTGTGATCTACAAAGTTACATAAAATGATTTTATAAATAATAGCTGAGCAGACCGTTACAGAATGAAGTGCCAATATTTTCATACAAGTGATTTGGGGTCATTTTTAAAGACAATCTTTTTTGTGGTTCAAGGATCTCCAATGCAAAATTTACTTAATCCCCCAAAATGCCTGCGAATTAAATCATATCACATAGCCAGTGTTTTGCAGTTATAACATCTGTCTACATTGCATACAAAGCATTGAACTGGCAGCTGTTAGAAAAAGGACGTCACCACCTTTTCATAAAGGCATTTTTCTGTGATGTTACAACGTGAGGACCGACGCCCTTGTCTGTTATAAGGGGACAATCTTGAGACCTGCTTAGTTTAAATAATTTGTCATACAAGCTGCAGTTGACGTGTTAGTAGCTAACGCCGCTAGCTTGTCTTAGCCAGCTGAATGGACGGTAAGACTGACGTGTAACAGCAGCAGAGCCGACACGATGACACCAATGAAACCATTTTAAATAAGACACACAAATACTATGAAGTAAATGCACACAACTGGTGATAGAGCAGGTGTGTTTTTATTTGGCAATTATTGTTTGAGTTAAAAGGCAAATTGCGTTCAAATAACCAAACAGAAAAACGTTAGCGAGTACTGACGACTGCTAGCTAGCTTATTAGCTGGTAAAAGCAGGAAGAAGAGGTATCCGGGCCTAGCCTAGCATCAATGCTAACAACAGCTGCGACACATTTCACTTGCTCCCATTGACAGTTTAACCATCACTTATTACAGGAAACGACTTGTAATTGTGGTTGCAACATGGCCTCAGCAAAGGCGCATAACGAAACAAGCGTTTACGGCCTCAGTAAACTTGGTCGAGTTAAGCGTAGCTGGCCGCAGGTCTGTGCTCACCTTCAGATGAGTTTTGGTGTTCGCCTGTTCGGTGATCTCATACTCCCCCGTGACGAGGACGTCTTTATGGATCTCCTCTCGTAAACACTTTCTTGAGTTGACCGGTAAAAAGAATGAAATTGAAAACACCGATTCAATAAGAACCGGTAGCAGCAGTAGCGCAGTGATTCGAGCCATGGCTACCAGAAACCGACCGACCAACCAGCCCGTGCCAGCTAACCAGCTTAACACCGAGCTCCAGCTCCCACAACCGGTCTCACTAAGAGCTCCAGCGCCGCCCCTGACGTGGAGTGTAAACTACGCTCCGGTCCATCCGCAAAGTCCAGATGTCAATTGAATAAATTCGTTTGGCCCCCGTAAAGCTTTTGACACATGATTAATTTTGCAACTTATGAAACATACTCATTGGTTGTGGTGTAGTGGCCAGTATATGAGAGTATACAAAGTACCCACTTATCTTTCAGTCAGCACCCAGTATACGCACATCTAAATCCCCTCTGATGTACGTTTTTTTTTCTCCCAGTGATGACAAGAGAAGAACCCTCCTTCTATGTTTGGTTTAACGTACTCATTTAATGATGATGATTTCTCCCTTAAGTCAAGCAGCAAATACTTAAGGCAGTAAACTTAATGACTATCTATTAAAGTTGTTGTTGGATGTGCCATTTTGAAAAATAAAATGTCAGGCAAAGAGCACTTACTTCTTCAGGTGTGACTACATTGTGATGAGATTAGAGCATGGAAGCTATCAAGCCTACGTAAACAGAACCTGAAACTGTGCAAAATGGGAGAAAACCTCCTCTGGAGACATGTTTACCGTGGTGAGGAAGAGAGGAAAAAACTGATTGCAAGTATGGGGCAGGTTATATGTTGTTCTGGTGTAAACCAGAGGAGAAAAAAACTGTCTCCAGAAAATGTTCAGGTCTATGTGGATGAGCTAAGCCAGTTTTAAGTAAAGAATGTGCACAGAGACATGCCAGCATCTTTACATTTTATATTCATCATTAAAAGAGCAGGCCCACTGGGACACTCATTGTGATTTTTTTTTTTCTTATTCTATTTGAAACTTTTTCTTGTGCTGCTAACACAGAAGCTCCACCTCTTGATGCTGCCAAGTCCCTGTTTTTCCTTCATTATGCTCGTGTGTGGAATGTGCTGATGTTACGGATTGTTATGGAATCGGGCGCACATCTGCAAAGTCTCAATGCTAGAACTTGTTTTAAAGAGGAGGAGGCAGCTCGGGTGCAGTGGTTAGAATGCGGCTTGGCTTTCAGATTGTACAGCCCAAATCTTCAGCATCTCTGAATATGAACAGCTTGTTATAAAGTCATGAATATTTAATATTTCTCATTTTCACAATATTCTACATCAATGAAAATGTAAGACTAAATGGAATTTGCATTTCTGCCTATAGATCACGCTAGATTCGCGCTCCGTATGTAAGTTTCAACCCTCATGCCTCTTTTAAGATCATGCTGAGGAAGCACTGATTTTGAAGGGGATAAAAACTATTAAAATTGAAAAATATACACTTAAAATATTCTTAAAAATACACCATGTAAAAGTACTTCTTCTGCAGAGTAGCTACTCTGAAAGCATACATTTATACAGTTTCATATGGCTGGAGTATAAGCACTGATTTATTAACATGTATGGTATTACTTTTAAACGGTGGCTGGTAAAGGTGCACTTTGAATTACTTTGTGAATACTCTGTGAATTTCTCTTCCTAACAATGATAAACAATGACTAACAATTGTTATGGTTGAACAGGTTTGATATCATTCATCTGAATCCACTGTCTGTACCTGATGTCAGTAGCAGCTGAGTGACACATGCCTTCTCAAATCTTATACAGTAACAGGTACAAGCAGGCTCTCTGAGGGATGAGCTGAGCGTCAGATTTCTGGAGAAAGTTCAGGTGTGATCGGGAATGGCATCCTTTCTACACAAAGCTTAAAAGACATCCTATGAATCTCCACTCTTATCTCAGGGATAATTGAGTGCCAAATTTTGTAAGCAATAGGAGAAACAGTTTAAAATCTTTCTTTTTTTTTCTTTACAAAATAACTGAGCCACCTCAATGAAATTATTTTGAGGCAACCATAAGTTTTACACTATTCTGGTGGGAGTCTTACATAAACTGCTGATTTTTTTTTAACCTGGGCCCCCTAGTGGGTCTGAATGGCCATTTTTGTGAGACTAACGTTGAGTGGCAGTGTGTGGGAAGGCTTGTGCATACACATCAGTTCAAGGTAGTTGAAACCACAGCCCACTTTAATTTATTCTGCGGAATAAAGGGCAACGCTAGATGGGAAGTGGCTGGTCTGATTCTGAAACAGTCAAACAGCTGCCAGTTCTCTTACTGATGACTAAATATTTTATAAAGACATATATTCTATAATTGCATAATGATCCATCGTAAAATCCGGATTACTAAACAGACGTACGCTGTGTTGGCTGGGGGTATTTTGAACATCTCAAAAGCTAGTGTTTTTTCTCTCAACAGCTTATGGATAACCTAATTATATATGATGTAGCTGTCCAGTTTCCAGGGAAACATCCTTGTTACTGATCCCATGAGACACGACGAGGACACGCTGCTGTGAAGAGAGTGTGGCACTAGGTGAACAGTAATTATTGGACAGCGAAATCTCTCCAGTATTGTAGCTCAGCACGTCAAATAACCTCCGAGAATAGCATGTCACACACTCGCTGTGCTGCAGAGCTTTCAGACTGGAAAGGAAATCTATATTTTTTAACGTTTGAACTATTCTGAAATAAAACTAACACATTTAATCGTCAAAACCCATTGTGACTTATTGTGGGTTAATTATTTCACCTACAGTAGGCAACCTGTACGCCACTTGTAGAATTCCTCTCACTATCGATTGACCAACCTTTTTATTACTTCTTGGCTCCGTGTCAGAGTTGCACGCTTGCTTGACTTCCCAGTGTAAACTACTTCCTTAAAAAAAAAAGCCTGCTGACGCAAGTGTACACACCCTTCAACTAATTGCTGGCATTCTATGAGTGGTGCTCGTTATCTTCGAGAGACTGAATGGATAAACAAACCGAGACGACGTGCGCAGATAACAGCACAAATTCCAGACTGAGTTTAGACATAAATGTGCTTTGTCATGAACTGCAATGAATGACACACAGGTCTTTAGAAATGCCTGCATTGTGTCAGATGAACTTGCTCATGCCCATTGAACACCGAAAAGAAGCTCGTACAGATCCTTAACTGAGATTTGCTTCTCTGGGAGGGTGATTTGACTTCACTGTAAATGCACTACTGAATAACTGTCACCTTGTCCCCGCAGACAAAACAGACCACACGGGGGAAAACTGAAGTATTTGTGGTTTACTAAAGCTTTCATTTCCTCTCTCAACTGAAGAGAAGCACCAGGGGATGGGTTTCTGTGAAAACAAAGCCTAGCTGAGCACTTGTCGTCTCGGCTCTTTTATCGTCACCGTTCTCTCAATTACACGGAGGCAGGGATCTCTGTCTGTCTCCTTCCCTGCTGTCCTCTTCTGCTCATCGTTTTCTCCTCTCCTCTCCTCTCCTCTCCTCTCCTCTCCTCTCCTCTCCTCTCCTCTCGCCTTGCTTTATTTCCCTCCTCTCTTACTGTTGTCGGCGAACGCTGCCTGGTTACTCCCCTGGGTTGCAGCACCGACGCAGGTTGGCGTCACAGTGGTCTAATTTTACTGCTGTTGATGCTGATGTTAAAAGAAGCAATAGGCACCTGCTATTTCTGCAGCTACCCCATCTCCCTGGGCCCTGCAAAGAGATATTAATAGATATGTTTGGCACTGCATGGTCGCACATAGAAGCTCGTCCTTTGTTTTGTTTTTTTGTTTTTTATGAAGAAAAGGAGCTTTTGCTCAAGTGAAAAGGAAAACAAATACTCAGAATCTTGCTGTTATGCAACAGCAACAGCAAAATTAGAGGATCTGTTAAAGCACAGGTTCATCAAAGCATTTTAGAAGTGTTCTGCAAGCACGAGCAAGATAGTCCGTGAGCTTTCTAGTTGAATCACTCCAATTGTACCAAACATGTTCGATTTCAGGTTGGGCTTTGATGAGCAGGCCTGTGTCCACATAGGAAGCATAATGTGGTGTTGCACAAAAGGGTGTGACCACATTGGAAGGGCTCCTACGTCACAGCTGGTTAGTTATTGTGTGATACTAGTCTTC
Organism: Odontesthes bonariensis; assembly: GCF_027942865.1. Classification (NCBI taxonomy): domain Eukaryota; kingdom Metazoa; phylum Chordata; class Actinopteri; order Atheriniformes; family Atherinopsidae; genus Odontesthes; species Odontesthes bonariensis. The sequence goes on from NC_134529.1 coordinate 14,873,107, forward strand.
ATAGGAGTGTGTCCCTTACACACCCATCACGCAATTCCTGTGCCATTGGGCAACCTGTCATCTGGTGATTCTGTACATGGTGAAATACTGTTAAAAGATTAAATGAGCAGGTGTGGTAAGCGAATGACAAGTAAAAGCGGTGGAGAAACCGCAAAAAAAAAACAAAAAAACACGAGTGTTTCACAAATGGAATAATTTCTTTGCTGAATGGAAAAAAAAACTCAAGATTACAATGACAATGAACTGCGTCTTTATAATATTTCAGGTTCTCTGCAGACCTTCACTTTTAATATATGATTGATGCACAAGCAGAGCAAAAGATAACACTCATGATCAAGTGTGTTTGCAAATTAGGTCAGGAGATCACCATATTTCCAATTAGATATCTATATCTGTGACCTTTTCCTAGACGTTTTCATGAGCTGCTGCACATCAAATTTATGTTGAAGCAGCCGATCGCAAAAGAGGTGCATGTAAAGAATCTGGGATTTTACATTTATCAGAATTGTTCTGGCTTGCACCGCGCTTTAACGGCTCGTCTCTGACTGACGTGTGACAGTTTGACGTGTTCACACGTTGTAAAGTGCACCACCTCCAGCACGCCGACGTAAATCGTGGTTGAAACGCCGCTTTCGGATGCTCTTGCGACTCCTCTTGAATGCGTGTAGCGTGTCTCGCAACGAGTTATGGCCTCAAAACGGAAGCAATGCAACATGTCTTCCTCTTTTCAGCGGACACGCCAACAGTTAAAGCGTCTTCCACTGTGAAGGAAATCCGCACACAAAGATGCGTGTGTTGTTTTTTTTTTGCGGAAGAACATGTCCGAGCCTCTCGCAGCGCAGTCTACTCTGCTGCCGTCAGACAGCAACAGCGGCTCCCCGTACAATTCTATATTTGGGCGAGGAAGTAAAACGTCATCACGCATGGCTTGCAAATTAGAAAAAGAAAAAAAATGGAAAGAACGCACTGACGTAAGAGCCCTGACGTACACTTAGCCTTGGCAACAGACGGAACAATAAATAGAGCTAGTGGAGGTGCAGGGAAAAATACTGCTATCCCTATAGGCTAATTTTAGACATGATCATAATTGTCTTTTGAAGGCTTGGGTCTCGGTTTGGCTGTTCTATCACACATACATATATTGAGCGTGAAAGGAGGGGAACAGATTCATTCACACAAATGACTGAATTTAAATATCTCTATCTTTTATTTACATGTCTTACAAACAACATTTGTCTATGCTTTCGGTGTAAAAAAATAAATTGAAATTTCATAAATTAAAAGCATTAATGTTTTCACAGAAAACCTCATACTCCGATAGACCACTCAGACCATGGTTAAGACAAAGCACGCCAGTTTCAAAGGTTCACAAACATTTCACATTCCATTGACCAGAAAAAACAAACTGGGTAAAATAATAACTATTGCTCCGAACACACATCAATACACAACGAGTTTTGTTATCTAGCACCATGAAATCATATAGGAACTCATAGAACGACTAGTTGGTATTAGTTGAAACATGCTTATTAACTTGCTACATTGGTGTAATAGGCAAGTATAGATAAAGGCAGATAAAAATCATAAATAATTTGCTTCCTGGTACAAGTCCGCTCCATAGCCCTGTGATCTGCACATCTATCTCACGTGTCAAGAAAATGTGCCCGATAGGAAGAATTTAATCTTTCAGGAAGAGTCTTTAAAGAGCCAGCAGGGTTGGTGAGCTGAGGGAGTCAGACGACTGATCGTTGCTGTTGCTTCCTCTCCTGTGTGCAGTGCCACAGGTGGGGAAGGTGTCAGCCTCTGGAAAGGTAAACGCAAATGAAGACGTGTAGGTGGTGCAGGCTGGAGTGCAGGTCACAACAGGTGTGCACAGGGGCTCAAAGTCAGTATTGTTGGTTGAGGCATGAAGCGGCTCCCAGTCCTGACTGGTGTAGAGGGAGTTGGACAGGTCAACCTCTGGCACTGACCGGGCCGTCTCCATCTCCGTCTTTGCCAACAGGTCCAGGGACTCCTCCAGGACGGAGGCCTCCAGGTCTATCATTTTGACCGTGCTGTCGGAGACAATGGCAGTGGAGAGGATGGAGCTGGTGCTGGAGAAGATGGAGTTGGAGGTTGAGGTGAAGGTTGGCTGGCTGGAGGTGATAATGGATGTCTCTGGCTGGGATGTCACGGCAGGAGAGAGGCAGGAGTGGGTGGGAGAGATGGAAGACATGGGGAAGTCCATCTCCAGCTCTGAGGGGATTTTGCAAATGGGTTGGTGGGCAGCCAGAATGAACTCAAGCCTTTCCTTCTCCTTCAGCAGGTTGGCAATGTCATTCTGCAGACCGGATTTTTCATCCTCCAGATGATCAGTTTCCTGCCAGGGAGAGAGAAAAAGAGGAAGTGGCATTTAGTTGGCTGTTGGATCACACTGCTATTAGCTCTGGCAGCAAAGACATTTTGATGAGCGACAGTAAATCTGGTGAGATACTTACAGCTTGCAGGGTGTCTGTGAGCTCTCGCCTCCTGTTGCGGCATTTGGCCGCTGCCTGCTTATTTCTCTCTCTGCGAACTCTTCGCTTCTCTTCCTCCTCAGAGTTTATCTGCACATAAATGAAAGCAAAGACGTTAGAGACTCCAGCTCTGTAAATGTACAGTGAAACTGAAAATCATTATGCAACACTTGGGGTACATGATCTGCTCTTAATCACCTGATCTACTCTGCCCCTCTTGGTAGAGCTGTGAGCTCTGGATGCTGCAGACTTCATGGCTGATCTGGGGTAGGCAGGGCTGGGGCTCAAGCTGTAGGGCTGAGCTCTGTGAGAAGGGGCCACTGAGGAGATCAAAGGCTGGACCATCCACTGCAGATCGGGGCTCTTCGAAATAGCAGTGACGGTGGGGATGAAGGAGGCACTTGATGCTGTCAGGTCAGTGAATTCCTGCAGGAAATAAAGAAATAAAGATCATTAGGACGTTTGTCTGGTTATTTATTATTTTATTTGCAGCAGAGGTTCTAAGAAAAGCCGGACTGTTTAAAAATATCCCTGTGATGTCAGCTATGACGTTACACGCTCTCTATGGAGTTTCCAGGTGGATGGATGAAGATTGTCTTGCGCTGTGTGCAGCGCAGGTCAACATGCTATTTCAAGTACAGCTTGACAGAAGCTGCACCTCTATGTCACGCATCCTACATCTGTCACTAACAAAACTGGCATCCAAGATGAATGAGTTTGAATATTTAGCGAATGTTATAATCAGCTTTCGCCCATCGCAGCAAATTATTGTATGCAACAACACATTGAAACGTCACATGTAACATGTAAATGTTTGATATTTGACTTGACATACCTGAGACTGGGGGGATCCCATGCTGGAGTAAGATCCTGCCGGAGACGGGTAGTATCCCAGATTGTCTGCCCCAGACGGGGAGGCGGTGCTGCAGCGCGAGGAAGAGTCGCACTCCGTGTTGAAAGCGGTGAACATCATCGTTCCCAGAAGAATTTTTTTTTTAAAAAAGAAGCAGGAAGATCCAAACAAACTCTGCTGAAGGTGGAATGTAAACTTGAGCTGTGGGAAATCCCTTCAGTAAGTTTGTTAGAAACTCTTTAAGGTGCTGCTCCCGTTTTCCTGTAGTCGTTGCTGTGCTACTCAAAGTTAAAGTGCCAACTCTGAGAGCTCAGAGCGCTTTTATAGCGGAGCCTTGTAGAATGACGTAGGTAAAGGGGCGTGTTCCATACCGGACCGAGTGGAGAAAACCAACCAAACACTCACATGACAACGCCGAAATAATATCCTACCACTCTTACTTCAGAACACCCGGTCAAACTTGACAACTTGAGGCATCGTTTTCTATATTTTAGTCGCGAAAGCGAAGAGTTTAGAATATTTTTAAAGCTGCTGTCAAGAAATGGAATATTCCAGAAACGGGATCCCCGAAACGTCATTTACCATATATGGTGCATCCTGTAAAAATGGGCGGATCTTGATGGGAAATGCACCATCTGAGATTGGCCGGGCAGCGACCTGACGTAATCTAAGACAACAAACACAGAGGCCGTTGTGAACACCGAGAAACTGGGTTGATGGCCAGTAAGGGTGCAACTTATTCACACAAGAACATCAAATATGACACCAAACAACCAGATCAGACTGTTCTGACCTAAATGTACCAAACCGATGCATAGAAACCCATTCATGTTTTTTGTTTTTTAAATGTTTTTAAAATTTATTTCAACAATCCAAGGCGTCTGTCCCAGCTGTGCAGCTGTCCCCCTTTTATTTATTTTTTTAATTTAAAATCAACATCTCGTTTTTATTAAATCCTACTGCCTAGTTTACTTACAGAGCAGTTTATGAAGTAAAACACGTTAATACAAACCCAGTGTCTACCAGCTTCTGAGTTCTTTATTTGGAACATGCTTATACAAAATATGCCACTACAAAAAAACCCCCAAACATTTTAGAGTAATGAATTAGATAATAAATGATGGGTTAAAATATGAGGATAAACAAACCAAGTGAAAGTGCTATAAATGACTGTTTTAAATCTGTTTTTTTCTTTGTAGCAAAAAAGTTACTTTATTGGCATGGTTCACAAAAGTATGCCTGTTGCAGTCCTGAACAGCTCTGCATGAGCTTACAACAAGAACTTTAAAAAATGCATGTCAGGGCAAAAGAGGCTGCATGCGTGTTTTCTACCTGGAGGCTGTACTTGTACCTTCTGTGTGCAACACAAGGGTGTGTTTAGTCGCAGAGTGAGCTGATAACTGGTTTGCTGTGTGTACTTTTCCACAACAGCAGTTCGGAGCACGTTTAAAGATGAACACATAGGCTAGTTCTTAAAGGTCTTTCCCCTACAGCTGTGGTTGAGGGAACCCTCAGCCTCTTCCTTTGTGGTTTACATAAAGCAGCTGCACGGAGTCTGTGAGATGCAGGGTTGACTCAGCCAACATTTAGACTTTATTTTCCCCTCAAATTCACTGTTAAGTGGGTTATTCTTGTGTTTCAAGGAACATTTTAGTCTCATGTAGGCCTACATTTGACGGCATTTTTTGTGTGTTAACTAGAAGTTAATTTAAACTTGGGTTTATAGAAGTATTTCTAAAAAATGTCAGTCAGATTATACTGGACATTCGTAGAAGGCTAGAAGGGTGTAAAACTATTTTTTTTTTACAATAGTTTTCCTTTTCTTTCTTTAGCTACTTTCCAAAGGGTCTTCCGGGAGGTCCCTGAAAGCAACTCCCTAAAAAGAATACAGGCCACTGACTGTGCTGTTATTTAAATAAAGTAGTTCTAATCAAAGCCAGCACTCCATTATTTAACTTAGAAAGGGTTAGTAAGTATGTTATTGTGCCAAAGTGCATCAATTCAACTTCGAGGACTCCTGTTTTGTTTCCCGCGCTCTTGTTTTGTTGAACATTACTGGTCACCATAGCAACGCCCAACCTCTTCGCGTCAGTGACGTGCTTGTTTTGCATAGTAACGAAGATCGTTTGTGTTGGAGATTGTCACTACCACAGAAAACAAAAGTTAAACCGGATCTTCGGCGTCTCCCTTGGAGAGGCCCGCTACAACACGTCATGACGTCGGCGAGTGAGCCGAGAGGCACGGTTCCAAGAAAACACCTCAGAGTGAGCGCTCTGTTTGTCAAGATGATCTCTCCATTGGAGCCCGATGAGCAGCGGAATTGACACAGGACACCAAACAACCTTTGTGGATTGTTTGAGTTAAGCTTTCTGTTTGAATTGTTGGCAAAGACAGAAACTTCCACTCCAGCTACGCTGATTATTTGTTTTACTGTAAGTGTTTTTCCCCCTTCAGATCATTGCATGTAAAAAGTAAGCGTATGCATTTGGTTGCAGTTGCCAACCAAGGCCTATAATGTTTTTTTTTTTGGGGGGGGGGGGGGGCGGGGGTCACTTATAAGTAGCCTAATACAATATAATTCAAAGTAGTATTAGACGTCACATTGGATCGTCAATAGTTAAAATAATCCATTTTGCCTAATTTACATCAACTTTGAACGCTGATGCCACTCAATCTAAAAATAAACTGCGCGCATTCACGCTCAAGTTTCTCTGATGAAAGCGACCCGTTGAGCGGTGGTGACAGGTGTTTGATGTTATGTCCGACCTTTGAACTCTTCTGGTCTTTGGCCGCCGGCGATTGAATAGAGGGAAGCTGACCACCCAGTGATATGCCGGTAAGAAGGGGGGAAAAAGCCCAGAGGGGGCTGCGACTGCCGGGAAGCAGCCGGGAGCGAGGCCCCTCTGAGGCTACAAAGGCCCCCTCCTCTCTATTCACCATCAACCCGTCTCACATCAGTGGGCCTGTGAGGTCATGTGAAACCTAAATATATCCTCAAGCATAATAAAGGCCAAATTAGGCCACGGGGAAATTTGCTAATTAGCGACAACAAAATGTCATTAGCAGGTGAAAGATCTGAGCGTGAGAACGAAAACTGTGTTCTTGTCTCATCCATTAGTGCACGGAAATATCATAGGCCTACGGGGAAGCATATATTTAATACCAACATAGAATCTCGGTGTTTGCACATAAAAGCTGATGTCCTGCAACACGGGTCAAGAGCAGGTTCTGTCCTCTGCGTCCTCAAAGTAGCGCCTCCAACCCCTCAAGACGCCGCTAATGACGCCGTTAGCAGCTGAAATGCGTGACGGCCGAAGTCCTTTGGCGCATGTCTCACTTTCTTTTGTCGAAGTGAGTGAGTGGGCCACAAACAGCCGAGCGGCCGTCTGCGCGCTCTCTCCACGCGAGACAGCTCGCTCCGGTTCCCCGGAAAACCATATATGGCTCGACCGGTCCATTCGGCTATTGGCTGCTTTACTACAGCGACGGTTTTGTTGCTGGAGCGCTCCTCTTATGCAAAGACAGGTGAAAGGCAGTGTGGTAAAGAGTTGACACTTCCTTTTTGCGCATCATAAATATTCATCCAGCTAGCGTTGTAGAAGGATTAAATCACAGGAGTTCACGGGTGTAAATAAGTTAAGGAATATTTTTGGGGGGATCATCAGCGTTGTTCTAATGAGGTGTTTTAACCGGTCAGATAGTGGTCAAAACGGCTGTCCACAATCTGTCAACAACCTAAAAATACAGAGTGTTTCGTGATTGCCATCAAACGAAAGAGTTGGTCTATTTGTATCACCGTGAATTCACAGGGGGAACATTATGTCGAGCTATATGATGCAGATGCTGCATACATGAAATGACGTAGTTCATTCATGTCGGTGGGCTCCTTCTAGGCAGGGGTGTCACTTTACACATGCACGCTATTTTGGGATATTTGAGTAAATAAAACAGACGAGAGTGAAATCGTGGCTGAGTGTTGCTGTTCAGACATTTCAGCGATTTAGATGTTGGAGTCCAAAACGTGTCCCGGCCGCATTTCTTCACCGCTTCTCCTTTTGTGAAATGGTTCGGTCTCGCCACACAGATTTCATTCATAAAATTCCAGCTCACTATAAAAGGCGGGCCTCTCCACATCTGCACAGTTACCATTTATGATCCCGGCAAATGGAGTAGGCGTTCAGGGGATCAGTTCTCGGCTTCGAACAGACTGACGGCTCGAGCTTTTTGTGCCGTTATCTCAGAGGAAAACATGCATCCAGACTCCAACACTGAGCTCGACCCATCCTCCAGCTGTAGGACAGCATCGCCTGGCGGGGACACCCCCGGATGCAGCCAGCATCCTCCTGACTCGCTTTCATCATCAGTGGACAGCGCCGAGGTATAAAGCGGGTCTGATCATTCAAAAATAATCCTCATAACAGACACAGAACAAAATCGTATTGGGTAACTGAGGCACGGGGCTGCCACAGGCTGCATTCCTTGAATTCTGCACATATTTTTAAATGAATTTGTCAGTCAGCTCTTTCGTCATCCCTGTCCTTTTGCTGTGAACGATTCTAACATGTGAATTCTTTACACTGTCAGTGTATCTGTAGAGAAGCTGTATAGACAAGGGAATTACATTCTCTTTTTTAGATTAGTGGTTTGCAGGACAGCTATTTTTACACTGTTTTGATAGTGACCTTTCGTTTTTTGGAGTGATGACGGTGAAAAACACAATGTGCAAAGAAGGCTGTTACGATGTGACGTGTATCATTTTTGATAGATTTCCAGACAGTAGCTGTATTGATCTAGTTTTCGTTGACATTTATCTGCCAAATAATTGATGCACCGTTGAAACATTGGTAAAAGGTCAGCTGCTGCGTGACTTCTTATTCATCAGATACGCTAAGTGAGTGATTGACTGCATGCATATGCATGTGTCTCTGATGTGGCTTCTTCCAGGAGAGTGACACCGGTCCAGCAGCCTCTTTTGGTCCGACTGTGACTGCAATCTCAACATCGCCACAACTAAAGTGGATGGTGCAGGCGACGGCCGTCACATCTGTCTCTGCGTCGTGTGGCCGTGCGAAAACCAAAAGTCATGGCGCAACCCGTTCGCTTTCCCCTGCAGGTGTGAAGAAGGCGAAGCCCTGCAACAGGAAGGGGCACAAGGAGCAGGTATGCGACAGACTAGAGTGGGGGCTCAAATGATAGCGTGAAAAAATGACGTTGCTTCCAATCAATCAATAAATCAATCAATCAACCAATCAATCAATCAATCAATCAATCAATAAGTCGATTATGAACTCAGGGAGTCAGACTGTGCTTCAATATTTTGCCCAACTCCTCCTCACGACTCATTTACATATGAGGGCTATAAGAATGGAGTTATCGCGATATTTTATCAGAGACGTGAATGGCACTGCAATTAACTGTTGTTGCAGTTCAAATGAAAAGTGTCACGTATCTTACAACACCAACAAGTATCGCATAGGCTCAAACGGCTACGTTGAAAAGGTAATCAAAGTTGGAGGAGTACAGATCTGTGAAGAATGGATGGGAAAGGAGGCAGCACAAAATGCGCGTTCACACGCACGGCGAGACCGCGCCAGTGGTGCAGCATTTGCACGATCTGGGGTCTCCACAGACGAGATCAGTATTCTCACTACTCACTGCAAAGAGGATTTCTTTCTTTTCTTTTTTCTTTTTCTTTTCTGGCAAATTAAATGGCGTCGAGGAGCCAACTGCGGACGTGGTGAGAATGAGCAGGACGTATATTTAAATGTTTTCTTTCTCCGGATTGATTTTAGCCGTCTAAAGAGGAGGAGGAAAGGAGGAGGATCAGGAGGGAGAGGAACAAGATTGCTGCAGCAAAGTGTCGTAACAGACGGAGGGAGCTGATAGACACCCTTCAAACTGTAAGTGTGGCGTTTTGTGAAATCAAAACAAGCCTGCCTCCCAAACAGAACACATTCATATGACGTGCCATTAAGACAGAGCTAAGCAGGGATGCCTGCAGAGCACTGTGGGACACTGCAGGATTGTCATGCTTTCGTGCTTTGCTCATGCGATGTCTTCTGTTTATGTGCCTTCTCGCCTCAGGAAACTGATTCGCTGGAGGAGGAAAAGTCTGTCCTTCAGACAGAGATAGCCAATCTGCTGAAGGAAAAGGAGAGACTGGAGCACGTCTTAGCTTCCCACAAACCACCCTGCAAACTCTCTGCTAACGAAGACAGTGACAGGGAGGAAGAAGATGTTAACTCAATGCTGCAGGATCCTCCAGCCTCCCCACAGCTGCTGTCCATCCTGGAGAATGTAAAAGCACCAGAGAGCAATGTGACTGCTGGAGAAATCCCTGCCGGTCAAGACATGGACAACGTCCCGAGCATCCCCGCTGCCGTCATTTTGGGAAACTCCAACATACTCCTGTGTTCCAGTGCAGAAGACGAGACCTTGGAGGACTTTAAAGGGGATGACCTGGATGACTTGGTGCCCAGCCTGGAGATGGCAGTGACCTCTGAGACGGCTGCATCCGTCCCCGACATAGACCTGAGTGGCCCCTTCAGCCTGCCAGACTGGGAAACCCTGTACAAGTCTGTGGCAAGCGATCTCGAATCTTTGAGCACACCAGTCATGTCTTCCAGTCCCACTTGTAGCAATTACCGCACAGTGTTCTCCTTTAATTACTCTGAGATTGAATCCTTGGCTGACAGCTGCGAGGGCTTCAAAGGCGGTCTCGGAGCATCCGAGTTAATGAAAGATAGTCTTAACTCGCCGACACTTCTGGCCTTGTGAATGCAAAGACGTTATGCAACATTATACCGTATTTATAATCTAGCCAGCCAGAAAGCTATGATCTATCTATAATAATCTTTTGTAGTGTGAGCTTTGATGTTGTGTGAAGCGAAACATCAAAGGTGATGTGTTTTCTGTGACTGTAACAGGGTTGAATTCTTCCATATTGTCACAACTGTCTGGGATGAGATTTTGTGCTCAAGTGCATGCAAATACAAATCATCTGTATTCCAAGAAGAGGTGGTATCTCGTGTTTTTCAGTATCTACCTGTGATGTGAATGTATGCTTATTGGCGTAATATACATGTTAGCACTGTCGACTAAAGTTGTAGCAAGTGAAAATAGAGGGTTACTAATATGTAGCAGCACATGTGTAACATCTTGTTGTGAGGTGTCCCCTGACCTGACTTGATATTTCCTTTCAAGTATTTCCATGAAAAACTGATCATGCCATGTATTTTCTCAAGATGTATTTTATGACATAGTTTATTTTTTTACATATCAAAAATAATACTGATGCAAAAACAACAACGACAACTTAAAGATGCTGGAAATAAAGCAAGACATCCACAAATGATTTCTCAGCATTGTTGTCCGTCTGTCAGAAATATTCATCTGTTTGAATAAACAGTCACAACACAGCGGGGTCTTCGTTCAGCAGCGGTTATACAGCTTTTTAATCATGTGAGGTTTGTTTCTTCCTCATCAGTTACAAGCTGAGCAGTCAGAGACAAGAAGGAACGAAAACAAGACAACTTTTGACGCATTAAAACGCAAAGCAGAAGTGAGTATGTTGTGTTATGACGGAAAGCTAAATTTGCAAATGAAAGATGGGGTGAGACTGCTATTAGAATAAAAAAAAACAATTCAAACATCAAGAAATAAGAAGAGCTAAACAACTTATAACAGCTGTAATTTCAGGTGTTAAATGCTCTGCTAAAGATAATGAGAGGTGCAGGGCTAGCTTTAGAAGAGGGGGAAAGTGTTATTTTAACTTTTTTGTTTTTTACTTGCAAAGTACAACTGCATAAAGATGTCAATGTGCCCATTTTTGCTTTCAGCATTACGTAAAATAGTGCAACTGGCTAGGACTGAATCTTGTTTAAAGTGAGTGGGAGCCGCAGAAACAGCAGGTTAATTATTTATTCATGGTTCCATCTCTGCTCCGCCGTCACGGTCAAGGGAACCTGATTCCTAAGCAGCGCTGTACGTACCGTGCCTGACGTCAGCGCGTGACTGCCGTACCGTTTCGCTTCCTTTGACCATAATTGGAATTGCAGTTGTTTTGCTTCCATGGCAACTGGTGTCATATTTCAGGGCCAGCGCTAAAAAAAACCCCCAAAACAAATCTAAACAAGAGCGGGCAGGAATGCTACTGATTGTTCACAGAAGGAACTTTCCCATCAGTTATAGAACATCTGTCACGTGCATGATGGTAATTGATCCAATACCCAATCTGGCCTTTATTCTCGGAACAGCATTCAAGGAATTTAAAGACCACAGTGCATGGTTGTCGCTTTTGAACGAGCAAATGTATGTTTCAGTCCACCGGTAACACCGTGCGGATTTTCTTTTACTTGTTATTTAAAAAAGGTCCTTGTCGAAGGCGTTACAAAGTGTGAGAGGTGCTGTTTTCATTACTACCAGTAGGAGTCGCTCAAAAGCAAGCGGCAGGAACCAACAATCACAGAGCTCACTATGAAGTCAGTGGTCTAGTAGAAATATCAGATTCCCACACACTCCATTCACAGCTTTTTGCACCCCTATACAAATAACTGCACAAATTCCCATTTTTTTTTTTTTTTTTTTAAGCATGTTCTGAAAAATATTTGGAATCAAAAACTGGGACTGAAAAAATGGGTACTTCTTAAGACAGCTTTAAATAAACATTTAATGAGATGTAACACAGAGGAAACACATCTGTATAGTCCAAACAAAAATGTGAGTTTTTATTGGCCCTCAGTGGGTGGACTTGACTTGAATAAAACCCGTGAACTCTGTGTCTCTAACAATAAAAAAAAAAAAAAATCAAAAGTATGCAGCATAGCATCAACAAGGCACGTGAACTTTATTCTGCATTTACAGCACAGTTATTGGGCAAAGGTTATCCCTCGGTGGTCATGTGAGTGTTAAACAAATTAAATGCTCTCTGTTAATCCAAAGCTTATGGAAAGTGAATGGTTCCTTCTCATGGGAATATAAAGTGTTGACAAACGCAACTAAAATATCACTGTCGGACAAAAAGTCGACCGTTAAAGATACAAACATATTTTTTTCCAAACTCATTCTCAAATTTCGACTAAATGCAACAACGGAGTAATGCAAAGAAGCAATCAAATGACCTTTTTGAACAATCAAAGATATTCCGTGAGCCATATAGACTAGATATTAAGGGCTTCTATCCATGAGGTCTGTTTATTATCAACAGCAAGCAAATCCTCCCCAAAGGATGTCCAAGAAGCTGGAATGTAAATACCACATTAGAGAAGGGCCCATAAGTTCTCAGTTGGATTTAAATTAGGTTAGGAAAGCGGGGCAGGTCATTATTCAGTCCACTTTAGGGCTTCTGCCTGACATGGATGCAGAGCAATTTATTACCTTCGACTCTGTAGCTCAGACAATTCTCTTTTTATTCCACTGTGACCTCATACAGACTCCAAAACGCTGCCTAAAACCACATATGTTGAGGACTGTTTAAAAGCATTTTCCTTCCACTTTTCAACACAAAGCGGCATTCCTTTTTTTTTTTTTTTATTGATCAACCGAGAGAGTACACAATGTCCTGGTACACGGTTATTCTAGAGAGGTGACCGATGAGCCTGTCAGAAGCTCTGATGTCTCCTGACTCACTCTCTTTCCATCGAACATCGTTTGCCATTAGCTTCCACCTCCAAAGCCTGCTTCAAAGTATTAAGATATCACACAACTAAAGTGGTTCACGACCAGCCATCAAGCTAGATGAGCAGTGAGGATGGAGAGTTTGTGTTTAAACTGCGGTTTGACCTCAGCAGAGACCGAAGGGGTTGATCATAACACATTAGGATTACAAAAAGTAATAATTCAAGGGACGAGCACTCATTTAGCAGCCGCTTCTACGCAAAATCCTTATGAGGTCACATTTTGAACCAAGTCTAAGAACGCACCAATGGAGAGCTGACAGGTCTCAGCTGTGACGTGCCAGCAGCATTTCAAAGTAGCAGCAAGTCAAAATGGAGTCACAACACTTTATATAGTTAAAAGTACAAAATCAAAACATGTTTTATGAACTGTTTGCATTTTCATCGATAGAAAATCTAAATCTACAAAGTAACTGGCAGTCCCAGATATCAGTCGAGGCCTACTTTAAAAAAAAAGGAAGAAAAAAAAGCACACGATTGTCTCCGAAATGTTCTGAAAAAACTGTGCAACGTGGCATAAAACTGAACATTATGAACACTAAACAGTTTTCTCATGAGAGAAGCATATTTGGGTCTATATATCATTTTAAGGAATTCATATTTCACAGGCCTACAGACTGTTTTGTCCATTATAATTATGCCACAATGACAAATAATACTTTGACATTAAAGTAAAACTTTAAAGCGTGAGAAAAATAGAATTACTCTCAAACGTGTCATCCTGCATGTTTACATATTCACGTACTGTGATGTTCACAGATTACCAGCTGTGACGTACAACTGACGTACACATTTTGTGGTCATGTTACTCACAGAAGTATCGACAGCACCGTGAAAACTTACTGGATGCGTTTAGACCTTTGATGAAACTTTTACAGACAGTTTTGATGGGACTTGTGTTTTTCAAGGCAAACTGCACTAAAAGTACGACATCTAAAAGCAGTCCAGCAGAAGTGCATGCACATGCTAGAGGTTCACTTGATACCAATAATAAGATCATCCATCTACACTTATCACATACTTGTCTGCTTGGAATGTGGAACCACAAGCCAGTGGTGAATCTCAGCCACAATGTGTTTCATGTCTTTTATTTTCCTTTATTTGGAGGATTTATGAGCTGGACATGCATAGGATGACATGCTAATATAAACTGTTCACCATACAGCTTTGACTTAATCCAACTAATTAGCAGGTTATAAATCATGGCGGCGACTGAAAGGTGTCAGGATGAAATTCCTTCTCATCAGCACCCTGCTACATGTTCAACATTGCCCGCCTGGTTACAGATCTCCATCTTTCCGTTATTTGTTGTGCTGCTCACCTATTCCTCATCTGTTATCCCGTGCACCCTCTGACCGTTCTGTTTCCTGCGTGCTGTGATATTCCCGAGGAAGTGCTATATTTACGGGGATAAATCAATGTCGTATGGCTTTGGGAAGGCTGGGTCACCTGACATGAGTAACACTGGGAGTAACACCAAGGATGGTGTTGATACGTGCATGAACTCACTGCTTCGTTCTGACAGGAGATGGCACGTCCAGTAATACAGTAGGAGGATCCTCTCCTTTATTTTTAAACAAATCACCCAATTCTTTTTTTTCGTTTTTTTTATGTGTGGCATAGAACTGAACCACTACTGGAGTCAAACAGTATGAAACGAAGTATTTCACTTGTTTTTTTTAAAAATTAGAACATGCTTAATATAATATATTTATATAAATATGCTTCCGTTTCACACAGTGAGAATTAAATGCAGAATCCATGTCACTGTGGTTATACCCAAATGGAAACAGGATCAGCACTGGTAAAAGGAGCACTGGCATGACAGCTGACTGCCTGTTGTTCTCAGAGGAAGATTACAAGGAGGAAGATGGAGGCAACAACTGCTAGTTCGTATCATATAAGAATGTTTGATGGGGAAAATATGGGTTTCAGAGCCCCGATGGCACTCATCAAGCAGTTCTATGTGTACTAATATTCATACATTTTTGCACCAAAGTGCATCACTGCAAAATTTGACGTTCAGAAAATAAATAGTGGCAAAATAAGACTTTCCACTCACTCCATTGTTGTAAGAAAATGGGAAATATCAATCTGTAGTAACGCGATATTTCCAAACTGGGGGAAAAAAAAGAAAAAAGAAGCAAGACCTCTGTCACAGTTTTTTTTTTTAAAAGCACCTCTTAAATGCAGATGTTTGAACATTAATAGACGTATTTTCATGCGGTCTACAACTGTCTGAGATTATTGGGAAGGAAGAACAAAAGAAAGGAAGGAAATTAAATAGAGCAGTGATTAAAATAAACTTCATCTGTTATGTCTGCACTGTGGTGGGAGATGAGTCAGTTTGTGTCTGGAGTTGTCTGGTCCACCGGGTATTTCCCAAAGATGTGATGGTGGATAATATGCCACAAAACACACCAACCTGACCTAAAGAGAGTAATCCAAATTAATCTTAGATTAAAATAAATAAATAAAACATGAAATTATGACTGACTGACTTGTTTACATGTCATTTACAGTTCAACTCAGTTGCATTTTATTGCAACTGAGTCACACACACAGAAAAAGTCAGCACGAGGCTCTAAACCTCCAGCAGAACCAGAATCGGAGAGAGCGAACATCTACCACGACCAGTTGGGGGTTGAGAAAGAAAAAGAACCAAATAAATGATAAACGCTGGGTGGGATGGTCAGTGACGAGGAGGAAACGTCAGAAGGTACCGGAGAAGGCCAACAGGAACGCATTTTATTACACAGAAAAGAATTGTTTCGCATCACTTCTGTACAAATAGGACCTAAAACATCATCAAAGAATGACACTGTTGATGTTCAGGTGGCAGTCCTGATGGTAAACACATGAATATGATCCTAAAATGTGGACTGACACATAAGGGGAGCCAAGTGTGAGTGCCAAATGATGTCCAACAAGTGTTTACTGCTCAGCGTTAGTTGAAAACTAAAGTCAGTCATGGATTGTTAGGGTTGGGAATACAAACAATACAAGGTGACGTTGAGATAAATAGAAATATGGTTAGAACTGAAAACACAAACCACATGGTCATGCTTTATATGATCAAATACATGGTTCCAATCAAGTAGATTTGTATAGGGTAAACTCAATGTGCCTAAAAAAAAACCATAGAAATAAAATAATTATAACCGTAACAGCTATAATGAAAATAAATGGAAAACGTTCAACACTTTAAACCTAACTGAACGCCCGAGAGAAAAGATATGTTTGCTTCTCAAAGAAGACACAGTTGTAGCAGATCTAAGCTCTTGTGACTGGACTGAGAGAGGACTGAGAAAACCAGGCCGAGCATAAACTGAGACAGCTAAAGATAAATTAACAAGTGGCGATAAAGCAAACAAAGGCCTGGTGTGAGGAGGGCAGGAGGAAAACTAACAAAAGGACTAACCAAGAAGGCCAAGCTCTACAGAATAAAACGGGAAGTAAAACTAAACTGTGGCACATGGAAAGCCACGACACTCTGAACGACTTCAACTCCAAGATGAGCCTAACCAGCAGATACCAACAGGACATGGCCGCTGTAACTATCCGTCTCTGATACTATTAGGGATATCGGAGTAACACAAAAAACAAATATTTGCACATGCAAAAATAGCAGTTAGTTTGCTTTCACTTTGACACCCACAAAGCAGGAAAGTTTGGCAGAGACGCTAAACCACAAACTTGAGTTCACTCTCCATTCATCACTCTGGCAGCAGCTGGAAAGTGCACCTAAAGATCATGTTTTCATGCAAAGCTCTCTGAGGGGATGGACGGGATGATTGTGGATTTTATAATAGGAGCGTGGAAGCTTCACACTCTGAAACTGACCCACGCTTTTTTGATAAAAGAGCTGCGGGTTATTTTTGTGTGCTGGTTCGACATCGCAACTTTTGTCAACTTTCTGTCAAAATTATTATTATTTTTTTTTAAATCTGTGAATCCAACTGGCATATCTTTAGATTTACTCGCATTGCTTATTGTTGTTGGCGGGGACAAATCTTTCTTTAAGAGGCAAATGAGCCCACACCATGTGTGCTCGTGTGCTGAGTGACATCCGTGGCTGCCTCCCTGCAGACACAGAGGTATTCAGCTAAAACTATAAACCTGGGAGGGGAAAACCTCCGTCCAGGACCCTCCAGCCTTATGAAATCTCTTTTTGTCAGTTCTGCTTTTTTAGCTGCAAACGTCTCCCCTAAAATTTGTCATCTGTGTTGAGAGAGACTGTGACGCACAGCCCCCCCCCCTACATCCCCTCGGATGGGAGACATAAATCACAGCGGAACCAAATTGGAATCTAAAAAAAGGAACAGAGTGGGGTATTTTGGTGAGCCTCTAATAACTCAGCTGCTTGTTCTAGGTGGAACGGTTGAGCTGGCGTTGTGTCAAACCCAACTCAGCCTCGGATAATGGCACGGATAAAACCTGACATGTAATAAAAGGCACAGTGAAGAATGAAGCTGCTTGATCACTCGTTTCATTAAACTCATATTAAAACATGTCACTTGGTTTTGAGAATGCCAGAAGGATCTGATTTTGTACCATCCACCTCATGCATTGCCAGCAAATCAAAAGATGCATTCAATTGCTGCGTTGTCTACAGCCCTGGATGACAACAACTGCAGGCCCTGTACGGTGCAATGAAAATAAATGTTTTCTTTCATATTAATAGTTCAAAGGGATGCAGTAACCACCATCCACACTAGGGGGAAGCAGCAGGAAGAATCACTGAAATGTTTTTTTTCTGGAACTTTCTGGTACCATCATCAGAAGTACTGAAGCATGATTTTGTGCACGAGTGTTCAAGTTTCTGTTTATAAATCAAGTTCCAACTTAATCAAGGCTGAAAGGAAAATGAAGTGAGCTTTTCACGGTAGCTGAAGTGTTTGAAAACTCTGCAGGAGTTTGGCATCAGTCTTTCCTCACCAGCTGCAACAGAAGGAATCGGGCTCTATGCTGATTTTGTGGCTCCGTTTCTCTTTGGGCTCATTGGACGGACAAACATCCAAAGGTGCCCTTTTTTGGGGGGGGGGTCAAATGGCTTAAGCGTGTAGTAGGGTGAAGATGAACACGAAACTGAAATGAAATGTGTCGAATGAATTTTGATTTGCATCTATTGTTTTCATCAGAAAAATTTCCCTCCGCATCCAGCAGTGTTTAAACATGTACAAATAATATTGTCCAACAAACATTCATTCGTGTTCAGAGTATTTGTTTTTTTCCCCTCATACAAACTTCAAGTTTGATTCTGAATATTTAAAATCATCGACACTGACTGAAAAGATATGCAAGTATTTGCTACTGACCAGTTGTTGGCCTCACGTTGCCTCGTTGGGATGCTTTGAGCCTATCGAATTGCCCTCCAAACTAGTTCCGATGTCACAAATCCTGCTTACAGGCACACACCTTAAATTCAAATGCAAATTTCAGATCAGCACAAAGAAACGTTCCACTCAGCACGTGAATTTGAAACCAGCACGCAGCAGTCAGAGGGTTAAACATCAGGGAGCAACACTGCCCGAGGAAAGCTTTGAATGACATGCATCAGGATTTATGACCTAAATATTTCATTACTTTAAGCTATCATGAGCAGTCTACTCTTAACATTGCATGTCATTGATGCTATTTAGGTGATAAATGTTATAATTTGGCACTAATCCGGCTCAAATTTAACAGATAAAAGTGAGTGATATTCTTGTGCTAGCAGTGTAAAATGCTCCAAACAAGTTGGTTTGTTTTAACTGCTGCTTTCCATCACTACTCTACAATATTTTGGAGACAAATATCAGAACCCCTGATGTGGTTGAGCAGCCTCTGCACTTATGTGAAGGCTTTGGTCGCTGGTTATTTTGCAGGTGAGAGGACTGATGCGGCGCACAAATTGTTGGACGATGACGTTTGTAATGTCTTTCTCACAGGCGTGCAGAATCTCACAGAGGGAATAATTCGTTTTTAATTGCATCTTAGTCGACATCGAGCTCTTCCTGTTCTACTTGATTATTTTGCTTTGCATTCCGACAGCTGTCATAATGATTTTATTTTTAATTTAAGCACATGAACAAATGCTTTTCCAGGCCTCTAAATACATTCTCACCCTGTTTGGTTTACAAAGTAAACACTAATTGGTCATTATTCACCTTTCTTCGGCCATCTAACATAGGCTACTTGAGCGTGAACCAACTGATTTTCATGCAGCAGTTGATGAGATGAATATCTTGAACTTGAACCGAGATAGTTCATTGTTGGCACAAACCTCGAGTGAGACACTCAGCACCGTCGCGCGCACCGTGTTTACGCGCACAGCGTTACTTTGCGACTCGTTCAACGCGCTTGTCGGCGTGTGTTCGCCGGTATTTCTATCTGTCAGTCCGCGCTGAAACTTTCCTGTCCTCCATTCCGTTTCTGTGTGTGTGTTTTCTGGTTGCTATGGGTGGAGCAAACAAAGCTGAGTGTCTTCGGCCCTCCTCTCACAGTATTTCCATCCATGCTTACGTCTGGGGCCTCAGTTCCGCATTCCTGAGCCTCAGCCGACATCAGTACTTAAACGGGCTGATGCAACGACCTCTGTTCAGTCCAACAGCCTACCTGACTCCTGACGCCCACACCGCCTTATTGTTGTGACTGTGGCTTTTGGACGCACAGCAGGTAAGCCTGTGTTTGAACCGTCGAGCGGACATGCAGCCGCTTATTTGAACCCCATTAGGCTGTTTTTTCTGCTCGTTGTTGCTACAGGGCTTCGGATATTTGCATTTTTTTTAGCACTTTTCTACCACGTTGTAGGGATTGAAACCGCTGAATTTAGTTTGTACATGACTTCCTGTGCGAACGCGGCTGTCTTATCTGCACGCCATCCATGCGTGCAGACGTATTTGTTCACATTTGCCACAAAAAACTCTCGAGGTCAGTTTTTAAAGTTTTTTTTTTTTTTTTCCTTTTTAACCGCAGCAGCCACTTCGCAACTGCCGCAACCGTTAAGGACGTTGTTGTTACAACTGTTGTAGCAACTGTCGTTGTACAGCTCGTTATTTACACCCCCCCTGGCCGGTGTCAGGAGGTATTTTCATCTCGGGAATTCTTCCTTTCAGCGTTGCTAAACCGAAGTGTCCGTTAGCCTGTTGAAGACAGTTATGTAACGCCACACACACACACACACACACACCACACACACTGTGGGTTTCAAAGGAGTTAACCGCTAGCTTAGCGAGCCTGCTGCATCAAGCAGGCTACCCGGATTCAGGGCAGGTTATGAGGGGACGAGCCCCCGGGCACAGGCTTGGAAAACGGCCCCCACGTCCAACACAGAGGCAAGACATCCCGCAATGACAAGGGTGTGTTTTGTAGTCTCTTAGTGGCTTTCGTGCCCCTCTGTGGTCATTTGAGTCTGAATGCATCTATTTGTGCTCATTTATTTGCTTCTTTTTTGTTAATTCTTGAGGCTCTTTATGGTTGTTTTCCATGTATTGCCATTGTAAGTGTCTTTGTTGTGCCTTTCAGTAACTCTGCATGTCTTTGCCATTATTTTGCATCTCTTTGCTGTAGTCTCATTGCCAAACAAGTGATGTCAGCCATCACTTCAAACACAGGCGCTGGAACAAGGGCCTACAGACCCCTTTTGCCCTCGGGCCCTTCACCAGTTAGCTCTGTTCAGTAATCCCTCCACACAATGTGTCCGATAACTTAATATTTTAAAAAGGAAAAGTTCAATTGAAAGATTCAAGAGATTCAGATGTTTATTATCATATGTGCAGTTAGAAACATGTTTCCCTGTACAATGAAAGTCAAAAGTCTCACGTACATTTGTCGTGCCATTTGACCGGACTGTTGCAACATTAAAAGTGTCCGGTTTTTCAGTCGTGAGTCAGCTGGTCATTCCAGCTCTAATAACAAAACTAATACTTGCACTGCAAAAGCAAATAAGTGACAAATATCCTCTTAATCTTTCCGCAGCGTCCAAGCAAAGTTCATCATTGACAGAAGACAACTGACAAGTTTTCTCTGAGTAAGTATTATGTTTTTAAAACTTTGTCTGAAGTAGTGAAACAATTATTTTCTCGAGTACCCCCCCCTCCAAAAAAAAGTGTAGCTAATTCACCTTGAAAGATAAGTGAAGTGAATGAAGTTTGAAGTCTTCGGCAGTATGTGGGCACAGCTGAGGATGTGATCTCTGATTGTCTGATATTTGTATCTCTGCTCTGGCCCATCGTAGCGCACATGCTCTGCGTGTTTGAGTCTGGTTTTCTGGATACTGGCTGAGGGATGATTAATACTTTACTGTGTAACAGGACATGTATCTAGGCCAGTTTATCTGCCCTCAGTGGCCTGCAGGTTAAAGGTCAGTCATGGAATTGAAAATATGATTGGCAGGGATGGATTTTGTATGGTGTGTGTGTGTGTGGCGGTGCAGGTGGGGGGGTGGGGGGCTTGTCAGAGGTTCAGAGTTTTCCTACACAGTGCATGCATGCCCTTCAGCTGGTGCAGTGCATGCTTGTACAAATATATGCCATGCAGGGGAAACTATTCGTGTGTTCTTTATAGATGTTTCCTTTGTGTCTGTATCCGTGTTTGCGTGGGTCTAAGTGACTGAGAGGGTGTTTCAGAGGTTTTAAATGCCCAGCGCCTGCCTGGGCACATCCGTAAGATGGTTTCCGCAAAAATGGAAAGCTGCAGTGGATTAATGGGAAAGGGCTGGCGAGCCGACAAGCGGCGCAGGGCCGACAGGGCTCAGAGGCTGGACGTGGGCGCACAGGGTTTATTTTAAGTAGAAATGCCTTCCAGTGCGTCTCTGGAGAGCTAGAATTGCCAGGCTGCACCCCAGCACGCTGAATAGACAGCAGACGCATTGCAGGCAAGCGAGCCAACTATGCAACAGCTCAATGGTACTAATACTAATGCTGAGGGAGCAGCTATTCACTGCTGTGGGTATCACATTATCAGAATCACATTGTAGTCCTCATAAGCCTTTCCACATGGTTTAAAAAAACAACAAATCTCCCAAGGTGTAACTGTGAGAGGAGGCATTAAATCCAGTGCTTTTAGAGAAATAGTATTTTTTACATAGTTGTGGTTTATAGATTTCTTGAATTTCTTTTTGGACCAGTTTTCTGTGTTTAGACTAAAAAGCGCCCTAGTCACAAAATGTTGACCTAAACATTACCCTTTTAGCTCGAAGTTTCTGAGAGCACAGCCAGCTGACACTAGGGCTCGTTTAATCACTCCAGAGCCTGCACTGTGCAAGTGTCTGCTTGACATGGGGCAGATGAGGAAATATCAGAGGACAAAGTATGAAGCAGCTTTAAAGTGACAACCGCATGTTACATAATGCTGGTGATTGCTTCAGCAGGCGGCATTAAATCTAATTTTCTGTACGTGCTTGGCCAACAGTTTGCTGTCAGGGATTGCACACGACTTGCCTTGGATTGGTCACAGAAGCAAACTGTATACATTGTAAAAGGCGCATTTAGTATCTTGATGTTCTTAATCCGTGTCTGAGCTGTGCAAAAGCTCGCTGCCATGCAATCTGATCTTGACTTACAACCTGGAGAAAAATAGTAACATTATAATAATTTAACCAGGACCACCCAGATGCAAAATATAGATGTGCGACTGTTTGAATGGAAAAAAAAAAAAAAAGCAGACCTAGCAGGAACCCAGCCAATGATCACACAGTAATGTTTGAATGCTTTGTGCATATCTGCAGGTGCTTAGCGTTTGGATTTGACTTGAGAAAATCATTCACAGGCTGAAGTTTACAGTAAT
The DNA here is from genome assembly GCF_027942865.1 of Odontesthes bonariensis. Taxonomy (NCBI): domain Eukaryota; kingdom Metazoa; phylum Chordata; class Actinopteri; order Atheriniformes; family Atherinopsidae; genus Odontesthes; species Odontesthes bonariensis. Next base: position 14,895,897 of record NC_134529.1, read on the forward strand.
GTGAAGTAGCTCAAATTTCTTCTGTCTGCTTTGGACTTAATGCGCTGCGCGCCAGCTTGTTTACTGCTGAGACATGGAAATAAGACTGAGCTGGAAGTGTCTTCGGCGTCGACAGTAGTTTGAGTTGAATGTTAATGACTGTTGAATTGCTTTGGGAAGTTATTTTGAAAGGAGGAGTTTTGCAAAGTTCCTTCTATCTGTGGCAAGAACTTGCAAAAAGAAAGAAACGAAAGCTGAAATGGAATTTCTGTTTTGATAATCACTTCCACTCCCACTCACAGTCACCCCTTTAGTTTAATGGTCAGAGATGACACCAGTAGATCTGGGCAGCAGGCAGTAATAATGCGGCGTCTCCTCTCTTCGTGCCTGTTTCTCATCTTGGCGGTCCAATGAAAATAGAATGAGGAGTTGGAGGAGTGTTAATACTGTATATTTGGACTGTCCTGTCCTCGAGGAGAGTTGGTGCCAAATTCCCTGGTTTCCCCAGAGGATTGCGAAAGGCTGTAACTAAGTCCACAGCCTGCCTTGAGTGCAGACTGTAATGATGATCACCGAGACCTTGGCTGCGGATTGAGAGTGTACCTTGGCCGCAGCCTCCTTGATCATTGCTCATTTTCAGCATGTGTGTAGAGTTGGATCTGCAAATGCTGTTTGCAAGATGTTTTAGATGTTGCAGATATGCTGGTGTGTGACCGCAGTGATTCCTTATTAATCCAAAATCGGACTTTAATAAAGTATGTTGTGAGAAGTGGTGAAACAGCATCTTGGCGAGCGCGGTGCGCTTTCCCGCAAAGTCTTAATGCAGCAGTTTTGAAGTTGAGCAGCCTGGCAGCTCAAAAATTGCATAGTTTCTGACAAATCTAAATTGGCCACTGCTGGTGAGGTTCATCTGCACCCTTTTAAAAGCAGCTATGTAAAGGTAATGAGTAGCCTTTGAACCCCCCCCCCCCCACCCCCCCCGTCTCCTTCAAATTCTCTATAAGGAATGGGGATAATGGGGCCTCCAGTCGTGCTGCTGGCTATTTGTATGCGGCTGAATTCCTCAGCTCTGCTAATTGCTCTCAGGAAATGGACACATTTATTCGAGTTGAAAACAGATAAAGTGTGTGAGCAAATGAACCAGTGAACTGCACCGTGTGTGTGTGTGTGTGTGTGTGTGTGTGTGTGTATATATATATATATATATATATATATATATACATATACCTTATGTATGGTTATGTCTGATCTTCAGAAGCATACTCTGGTGTACTCTCTTCACTCAGATCAGATAGATTTTTTTTGGGGGGGTGTTTCTGATGCCAGAACATGCGTATATGTACGCTTCTATATTTCCATAAAGAATACATGACATTTCCGCTCCTCATCCTTGGCCTCAGATCATCTCCTCTCAATTAACCTTAAATGCTAGTGGTGCCCACACTGCTGCTGAACTTTGTATGTCTTTGTTAAAGTCAAGTGTGGGTCCAAAAGTTGTGGTACTGGGCTGGCTTCTCTGCTTGACTGCAAAAGCACAGTCACGCCGTTGCATCACTGAATGCTGACCACTAAACTTTGGCTGCTGGTGCTGAGAGGAAAAGGAAAGAAAGAAAAAAACAAAAAACAAAGACGAAATACGCCTCCATTTGAAAAATGTGAAATTCACTTTGACTCATGCTTTTGAGCATAATTGCGGCCTGCAAGACTTTCATTAGTGAACCTTTCCCTTGTTGTACAGATGAGGGTTTTTAAGGGTTTTGTGTCTCGAGGGTTGAATGGGTGTCGAGTTTGTGAGGGGGATTTTCAGACTTTCAAGCTCAGCTTCAAAGTCATGTTTAACTCAGAAGTGAGACAGGCCAAGAGTTTTAGCCTGTGCTGTGCTGTGCTGCAGTTTACAACGATTTACAATGATACCAAGTTGTCCAGAATGGTTTGTAACTCACTTTTCTGTCTCAGAACTGATGGGCATCTTGCTTCTGCTTCATTTCACTTTTGTTTTGGCTCCTGGCGAAACTACCTGTGGATATTTTGATAAGTTTGATCTGATTTTACGCTGGCAGATCAGATTTTTTTTCTTTTTCTTTGTGTATGTGTGTGTTTGCATACTAAAAGTCTATGTAAGTTTTTGTGTATGTGGCAAGTGCTGGCTTCACCTGCATGTTTCAACAAGTCATACCAAGGAATGGTGGCTTTCCTTGCAGAGCATGGTTCAGTTACAGTGTTTTGCATGTGAAATAAGAATTGTCCAGGAGTGACATTTAATTTTATGTTTGCATGTATGTACCTTTTTTTTTGTCTTTTTACTTTGCACTTGTCCACGTTGGAGCCCAATACAAATCTGTAAACAGGCTCTGGGGTCAGCTTTGATATCGGCTCAGTCAGTCCAAATGGGTACTTCTGTGGCTGTTCTCTTTGCCGAGGAGTTAGTTTGGATCGCCCCCTTTGACTTCCATCACAGTTATTGATGGCGAGTGGGCAGCGTCTGCAAACCTCAGTAGCTTATCATTTTCATTTCCTTAGCTTAGCTTATCAGCAAGCAAAGGAAACATATCTATGATTTTGTTTGTTTGTTTTTGTTTAAAGCCAGTTAAGCAGCTATGGCTATTTCATGGCTAATACAGGTAATACATTGCACTTCACACTAAATGCCAACAATGAGGTTAATAAATAAATACATTAAATAAGTTTGTTCACATCAATGCACTTTAAAAAGTTTAAAACCTTTAAAGGTGGGACCTTATTAAAAATACCTACTATAGTACCTTCTTTAAAAAACTGCTGCCTTTTTATTCTAAGGGCAGAGCAAGACAGAATATGCTTAATTGATAAGGGATTACCACAAAGATCACATAGGGGAGGTTCACCTCCAGTTAACAAAAAACCATGAGTGAGTCTAGAATGTCCAATTCTACACCTTGTATAGACAACTTGATCGTGTCTACATGAAAATGACAGAGTTGTGATTTGTTTCACAGTATTACATATTTCATGCAGCTTATTTCCAGCACAGAAACATATCTATGAAAGAAATGTTAAAAACTAAATGGTGAATGCATCAAAACTAATTGAATTATCCTAGAGTTGTATCTAGATTTGGATAAAATAGTATTTTAAGGGAGAGAAACGTATCTCTAGTCTTCAATCACATATGGAAACGTTCTGCTCATGTCCGTCCGATTCAGTAAAACATATGGATGTGCAGTAAATGTTAATGTGTTGGATCAGCTGCGATGCGATTTCCTCGCTCTCAGACAGCCTCTGTGCAGCAGAGAAAGTCTGAGCACCTTCCACTACATCCCTCCTGGGAGTCTAATAGAGAAGGAATTTTGTTTGAGAGAATTTAAAAAAAAAACCCAGGGCTGTCTTGTTCCTTTCCTCTCCAGCAAAAACAACAGCTTGCAGCCAAGCGTGTAAATGGGAGTATACATTGGATGGGAGAGAGGAGTGAGCGGCAGTCAGGATTTCTGAAATAAAATGCATCATGAGACACTAGGTCCACACACCAGCTTCTCCTTAGAGTGAGTAAATGATGTGGTCTGGGGCTGGTGGTGGAAGAGTAAGGAGAAGAGTTTCTGACTGTGAGTGTACTGCATCTTCCTTTTTGTGACTTTGGATGGCTGAAGTTGTAAACAAACGGATGAGAGCAACTTTTCAAGGGTGTCCAACTGCTGAGCCTAATCAGCACTGATGGCAAAAATCTGTGATCATGTCATCAAGATGGAAGAAATGCTGTATCTCAGGGAGTCGGCGCTGAAGCAACACTTCTGTGCCTCCGTGTGGATTGAGTTATTTTGGCTCCGTTTTACACTACAGTCAAATCGAGTCCCACTGTAAAAACACTTAGAAACCAGCCCATAAGAAGGGTGGAGCGCATTAGAATAGAGTTACATAACCACTGCTTTTTCTATTACCTCTTTTATAGCCTTTGTAATAGACCGAATCTTTCAGCCCTACAAAAAAAGTAGTGAAGAAAGGAAAAATTCCAACTTCCAATACAGTCGGCCTGTCAGCTAGTCACCCACCAGCAAAGTCAGCTGTTTTTTTGCAGCACCTCACAATGCACGTCTTTGTTGCTTCTATATGAGAGGGGCTTTGTTCGGTTTGTGCCAAACCTGTAGAGGTTCAGCTGCAGCTGAAAGCTCAGGAGGCAAATGTGAATAAAGCTATTAATGTCAAAGTTACATTGGTATCGTGTGTGCCGTCTGAAACTCTTGGTGGCCTCAGGTTTGCTTGGTAATCCTATCTGTTGCCAGCGTAATAAAGTTTATTGGAGCATCAGTTGTTTCAGGTGTGTTCTTGTTTTATCAAGGATGAATTTGATCCATCGATTCTGCTTTGTGTAACATTTCAACAGCAGAAAATGGGGTAATTTGACCTCTTCACCCACTGGCCAGTTCCATTTTATTTTACTGGATTTATTTGTCGACATGAAATCTGCACAATACGAGAAACTATTTCTGTCAGACTTTTCAATCGCTGCCCTCAGTCTGCGTCTCCACAGAGATTGTGGGGTTGGGCAGGGTAGAGTGGGTTCATGTTACTCTGTTCTCATCTGTAACATTTGTTTTTTATTTGGCCATCAGAAGTTTTCCAACTCCCTGCCTCACAGTAATTAGAGACGTCTTAATTCTCCAGCCTCTTCCTTTTATTCCTGCACAACCTTTCCTTTTTCTCCTCTCAGTCCCTCATTCCTCCCTGATTACATTAAAAACTGCTGTGGTCAAAGCCTCCAAACTACCCTAAATTGCTGGAAGAGGGTGGTGATTGAACGCACGAGTGTTATTCGCCCTTTGATTTCCCTCGAACCCCCCTCCCTCACAAAAAACCCAAAACAAACCCAAATGAACACTGAAGTCCAAAACCACTGAAATGATGAGAAGCTTGAGTGTGGAAGATGGTGCTCTGTTTGCCTGATCATACCAGAGGCTTTCCTTGCTTTCTTTTGCATGCGTGGGGCTGATGACAGTGTTGGGTTTGTTTTTTCATCAGCTGCCGACTTTGAAGATAACACAGCTGTCAAAGCTGTCAGCTCTTGCTTTCATTCTTGGAAACAACAACCCGTATTCAGAGCGACATTTGAAGACAAGGACAGAAAGAAGGAAATTATCAAAAAGAAGGAGAGAAAAGAAAGAGAAGCACGTCAAAGTACGTGATAGTATAGGGTTGCTTCTTACTTTATTGTAGGTACAGAGGCACCTTTAGCCTCGTTTCCACTATGCAGTCCGGTACGGGTCGGGTCGCTTTGGGGTCAGCTTGCGTTCCCACTGTACAAAGGGGACCCTTGGGTGGGCGGAGTGCGTGCCGAAGCGTACATAGAAAATAACAAATAACATCCATAATTTCGAACCACCTCCAAGCTTCTTGAGCTTAATGCGACACTGGCTCGCAGTCCGGTTGAAACCACTCTCTGCCATTTTTGCAGCAATCAGCTGGAAAACGTTTTTGTTTCGCACAGCGCCATCGAGCTCCCGCTGCACAGCCTCCTCACCAACAACGGAGAGCAGAGCCTGGAACCGGGCCTGTGTGCTAGGTACCCCAAGCAGAAGGTAACGGTACGGATCGGTACGCTTTCGTGGTAATGGAAACACTGAAATAAGTGAACCGCTCCGACCCGACCCGTACCGGACTGCATAGTGGGAACACACCATTTGTGTGTGTTTTAGAATGTTGGCTTATTGATAGTTACTGTATTTATGAGTCTGGTGAAGAAAATATTTAATTTGCACCAGATTAGCAAATTACATCCTTGAATAGTCGCCATGGGTGTGCAGGCCGAGTTAAATCATCGTTTTGTAAAAGAGTTCAAACGCTAAAACATCACGATGAGGATCATTTTGCCACCAGATGGCTGCGATATGACGTTTAAAAGTTTTTAGTTCCTCTTTAACACCAGAAAGCACAAAACAGTTTGACAAAACATTCATTTGGTGGAAAACTGAGCTGCTTATATGTAGTTATGAATTGCATAATGTTTTTCTGCTGGTTTTTGGTTTTACTTTTGGCTAAAAGGGAAATGAAACGTTTTTAGAATGAGGTGTGTACTCTGCAGCTTTCCATTGTATCGCCAAAAAAGCGGCATTGAATTTTCATCATCAGCAGTTTGGTTTTGGGCCTGATCTTCAAATCCTAATCGTTCCCTCTCTTCCTCTTTTCTCTCTTCCTTCCTCTCTCCCCCCACAGCGGCGGTGGTGGCCGGGTTGGACATGATGCCGGGACAGATACCTGACCCTTCGCTGGCGGCGGGCTCCCTGCCCAGCCTGGGCCCGCTGGCGGGCATCTCGGCCACCACGCTCACCGATCAGCTGAAGCTGGCAGACTTCCACCAGCTGGGCTCCATGCTGTCCCCGCTGCATTTCCTGGGGAGGTTGGGGAAGAGGCCTCTGGCCATTAAGACGGAGGTGAGAGGGAAAAGAAAAGAGGAAACAGGGCAGGGTGTGGGGAAAATAGACACCAAGTCAGGATTGGTTTAGGATGTAGTGTATTTTAGTCATTACAGGTGTTATTTGCTTCCAAAATTATTAGGCTAAGTGTACATATCCATGTAGGTAGGAGTTATGTATTTATTTTATATAACACACAGTTAGTGTCTGTTTTTACACTTAAAATATTTGTATTTGCAGAGGGATGAAGATGAAGAAAGGAGGAAACGAAGACGAGAGAAAAACAAGGTAGCAGCAGCTCGATGCCGAAACAAAAAGAAGGAACGTACCGACTTCCTTCAAAGGGTGAGTTCATGACTCAGCACTGCATACTGACGAGCAGCGGTAGAATGCTTTAAGCAGCCAAGAATAATCTGACTTTAGTCAACTTGAACGGCTGATTCGTGCCTAAGCCATTCAGGTCAGCTAAGCCAATGCAACCATGATTGTTTCAGCTGCACAACTTCTTCAAGACTGAGAGCTGAAGCAGTCCAGACTGTTTCTTTGTCCATTAGCATCTAATAATTCAACATCTTTGCCCAGGAATCGGAGCGTCTGGAAATGGTGAACTCTGAGCTGAAGGCCCAGATCGAGGAACTCCGCATGGAGAGGCAGCAGCTGATGGTGATGCTCAACCTCCACAGGCCCACCTGCATCGTGAGAACCGACAGCGTCAAAACACCAGAGAGCGAGGCCAACCCCCTGCTGGAGCAGCTGTCCGCCGAAACCAAGTGAAAACCGGGAGAGCAGGGACTCAAAGGCCCTGATGCCCAAACTAGCACCACCGCAGCTGCCATTTAAATCGAAACGTAACTGGCAATACATTTCTGAACAAGCACTTGAGCTCCAAGATGGAGACTTTTGCCCAAAGATCTGAGGTTGTGGGGCTTCCTCAGTACTGCTACATGAGCTGGCTTTGTCCAGTGGAAGACTGGAAGTACCCAGTTTCATCTCCACGATGAGTGTTGTCGTTGACACCTGCTGTGCCTAGTTGTGACTTCAACCATCTCTACAATAAAGGGACCAATGGAAACAGTGGAGTGCGACTGGAAACAGCACTGAGGAAACACACTAATAGCAACATGGTGCTCTGTTACAAAAGCCCTGAGTAGATTGTGTGGCATTGTTTCAACGCAGAGACTCACAAAGGCTTCGTGTTCTGCAGTTTTCCTATGTATGCTAACTGAAATATACAGGTGTAGAGTTTTTAGGTTACAATACTCAATACAAATACACCAGATGGAGTACAGTTTTTTTTAAATGTTGATTTCTATACCCTGCCTCGACGATGGCAGTTACCGGTTGATCCGATTTGTGGTGACGCTGGCGTCATGAAAAGCACATATTCACAAAATGTTTACACCCTTGTGTTCCTTTTTTTTTTGGAATTGTTGTCTGTTCATTATTGTACTTGTTTTATACTGCTTTGTATACATAAACATATGAAATGCTTGTTAATCACTTGATGTGATTGGTCTTTTCAGTCTTTCCCGTTTGTCGTGTTGCGCTGTCAAACAGCTGTGAAAACAAGCAGGAATCTCCTCAGCTGAGCAGTATTTCAGTGTCTGTTCTGCACCTGTATCTATGTATGAACTCTCTTACCTTGTATAGATTAAATTTTATTTTCTAACTACAAGAAGGAAGACATCGTTTTTTTTTTTTTTGTTCCACCGACTCAGATGAGTAACATCGTCCGTTTCCTCCAGATACAGTCGGCCAAGTACTCATATTTCGAGTGACAGGTGGTGCAATCGTGTTTTCTTCTGCTGGGCCCTGTTGCCAAAATCAGAGATTTACTTTCATTTGCACAACTCTTAAAAAAAAAAAAAGTCACTTGTGCGTTTTATTTCCTTCTCTCGTGATGACTGCTGTTCGCTTTTTTCAAGGCTCAGCAGGAGAAACGGCCGAGTCTGAGCTCACTTGATCGCATATCGCCAAGTAACGCACTTCTAATGTCTGACCGCCTCCAAACTGCAGCATCTTTCCCTCAATTTTTTACAGAATTACAACCTGTTTTTCTTCTTTTCTTTCCTTTTTCTACATCCTACATGGTTGTGCTTATCGTGACTGGTCCAAAAGCCTCTTACGAATAAATGAACGATCATTTATCACATCGACACTAACGTTCTTATTGTGAGCGGCTGCTACACCCCCGGCTCGCTAGGGGAAAAGGGGGAGTGAAATAAAGGAACCACGAGGAAAAAGTTGTCCAAATAAACGACGATACTCTTTCAGACCTGAGACCGTGGGTCGTAACAATGGCACAAAAAGAGCAGAAATCCCCGTCTCGTGACTTAAGGTGGGAAAAATATTCAATCAAGACTCAACTGATTAACGCCTGATGGCTTTAAGATGTGAAATAAGTAAATGTTTGAGCTTAACAGGAACAGAAAGAGTCCTCGTCCGACAAACACAACAGGTGGAGTAAAGAACTCTGAGACGCTCCACATTTCCTCATCTTCTGTCCGTAAAAAAATAAAAAATAAAAAATCACAAACAGATTCTCAGAACTCTCAGTATGGATCGAACGTGGCTGAAAACCAACATCGAATAGCTGATCATCAGGCCCTCAAGCAGGGGTGCATTAATAAAACATACCTGCTTCTGCAGTGGAAATCCCTGCGACTCTGAAAAACCATTGTCAGTTAACACCGTTTGTAGCTCCATTCACAAATGCAAGTTAAAACTCTTATCATACAAAGAAAGAAAAGGAGCCAGAAACAGCTGCTTTCTTTGGGCTAAAACTCACATAAAGGTCAAATTAAGATATTTTGAGGTTTGCTATATAAAGATATAGCAGTGTAACTCTGCCCGGCCTCCTCTAGACATCTTGTAATTCCTGCTTATGCATTCTGTGTTATGGGGCCCTGTCCGGCCGTGCATGCATGTTTGTGCATGTGGGTCCCCGCTGTGCGGTACAAAGGGGGTGAACTCTCAGGTGTTCCTCCACTAAATAAACCACATTCCTCGGATGAAAAAGCCTCTCACAAATTAAACAAAGGACTCGGTAAATGAGGCCCCGAAACGCTTGAGCAGAAGAAAGTCTCCTTGGAGTTTTGTCAAAAACAAACACACTGGGGAATATGCCCCTGTCCCACGCCACTATAAACAACAATGATGTGTTGTTTTTTGCTCTATTTTCCAATCGAGTAAATCTTTTAATCGTCGCATTTTGTTTTTATTCATATCTTACAAAGTGACCTCTGTAAACAGTTGTGGGGAAAAAAGGAGGATAAGGGCAAAGAACCCGAGCACAGGGGAGGTTAAGACAGTAAGATGAACAAAACCAAATGAACACAATATATAAACATATTTTTTTTCATTTTTGGCTTACAGTATGCAGACAGTGTATCAGACGGAGACTGGTGGTCATCAGCTCCATCTAGTGGATACTTTTAGGAACTACCATATCTCAGTAAATACATGAATGACATTTGTGTATTTACTGAGATAATGTATTTACTTAGATAAGGTAGTAGATAATTGGTTGAACAATTAGTATCAATAAAATTTAAAAAAAATTTTTTGTCTTACCTTCACAATTGGAACTGCCCGTGAACCGTTGGCTTATCTCCGGTTAAAGCTTTTTAACATTAGAAAGTGACAAGCTGCTCAGGTAGGTTGCTTTTTCCTCTTCTCTGAACAATAAACGGACTTTTTTCATGTTTTTTTTTGTATTTGTTTTAACAAAAGAAAAGTGATTGTTTGTCCTAAAAACATAAAGCAAGTTCATTTTTATTGCTGTTCATGTCCTCAGACGTTGGTCTAACCGTCTTCGTTTTGAGTGGCAGAATTAGCATGTAAGCTAATCGATGTTCATGGAGTATGTTAACTTCATATTACATTTTATTCACCTTCATTTTTAAACGTAACAAACGAGACTTCAGCTAAGTCAAACAAACAAGAGTTACTAAAACTAAAACTAAATTGAACAAACGGCCCTGGTTCTCGTTCTAAACGTAGTTTTCCCGAACAGGCTCGCAGTGCTACAAGAAACCGCACATATCTCACCTGAGATGGAGGAATGTCAGGAAGGCTCTCAGTCCAACGAAGGACACCAGGAGAGAAAGAAGCTGCCATCTGAACAGCCAGTCCCGTCCACAGGAAGCCAGGACCAGAGAGAGGTCCAGGAGAAATCCAGCTGTAATGAGTGGGACACGGACCTGGAGGAGGACGGTATGTTAAAGTGACCAGACAGGTCAAATATAGTGGGTACATTTCATTTTCAATAAGCATCTCTGCTTATTATGTATACTCTTTTGGTAATTCTGTATCTGATTATTTCTTTGTAAATTTTGTTGGTCTTTTTCTGTATTATTATTTTTTCTTGTTTTGTAATCGTTAAGCTCATTGTGTGTTGCATTTGAGTTGGTATGCATCTTTTTGTAGTCACACTAGTCTCTTTGTGGGCCTACGTCTTCATTCAAGTCTCTTGTATCTCATTTTCTCCCATATGCCATATTGGTCTGTTTGTTAGCAGGTTTACTCGGAAAAGTAATGGATCGATTTGCACACCCATTTATTTTATTTCCAGAAGTAGGGCATGACTCATCTTAGAAGTGATTAGCTTTTGATATCAGTCCAGATCTGAATTTGGATCCCGAAATTGCTTCAAGGAGCCAGTTTTGGACTAATTTCGTGCATTTTGTCCCCTTTTTCTGGGATGAATGCTGCAGTTAGTAGAGTACCTGATAGTCCCGTTAAGTAATCCACGACACCCTGCTTTCTTCCTCCTTGCCGTGCTCCTCCACCTCCTCCTGGTGTTTTCCTTTCAGAGGTGACCACTCAGAGACAGAGTTCATTCCGAACAGAACGATACCTGCAGGCCTGTCGACAGACAGGAGCCATCCCCGTTTCCTCTTTCATCCGTCATGTGGATGAACCCGTTCTAAACTTGAACCACTATTGTATGGGACCTCTGGGGGCCAAAGCTCTGGCCAAAGCTCTGCAAGTAATCCTTTCATTCAGATATCCACTCCCCTCCCCAAAGTTGTTTCATACCAGTAAATTAATTCTTTGTGCATTCTAGCTTTAAGAAAATAACGTTAGATCAGATTCTGACAATATGAGGAGTCGATACTACATTTACATCTATAATGCAGATTTAGAGAGAAATTAGTGAAGGCTTCATTATCACCATCCCCCTATGATTCATTTAACAAATCATTTATTTCTCATTTCACGTTCTAGAGTGACAATGCTATCACTCACCTTGAGCTGGAGGACAACAACATTCAGGCAGAAGGAACGTGCTATCTGAGGAACATGCTTCAAGAAAACATCGCTATTCAGAGTCTTGTAACTATTCCAAAGCTGTTATATTAAACACTTCACGATCCTCGCAAAAGTAGCGCTCGCTTGCTTTTGAAGAGAGATGCCATCTTCTTGAGATGATTAAGATATTTTTGGATCCCCCTAACTGAACAATTTTACTGCAGAACCTCTCCCACAACCGACTGGGTCTTAAAGGAGCGACCATCATCAACCACATGCTGTTGGACAATTATAATGTAAAAACCATCAAACTCTCAGGTGTGCAGTTAAGTCTTCCAATCTTGAGATTTTTTAACCTGCTCATTTCTGTTATACAGTAGGAATAAAGATCACAAGCAGGTTTCGATCCATTTCCTCTCGTTCTCTTAGGAAACGACTGGGACGATTCTGCTGCTAAATGCTTGGTAGAATCTCTGCAGGTGAGTTAAAAGCGCTGGATTTCGAATCTGTCACACCCAAGTGTGCTCCAAAGTTAAACTGAAGATTTTCTCCCTCATCTGACAGAGTGATTATGTGGTCAAAGAGCTGGATCTGAGTCACAACCGATTCTGTGAAGCGGGAGGAGAACACCTCGGTCACATATTAGGTACAGTGACTGAGTGAACTCATCAGTCAGGTCAAAATTAGTTTGAATGTTTTTATGTCTGTGGGCCACACATCGGGGAAGCCAGAACCTTTTTGGCTTTAGCATCTGTCTAGAAGCTGATAATCATGTGAGGTAGCACCATCCTTGGTTGTCTGTTACACAGTTCCTCCTTTGGGAGCAGTGGTTACTTTTTATGTCCAGGGTGTAATGAAGACCTAAAAGCTAAAAGCACGATGGGAGTATTGTTCAATAACGCAGCAAACCATCAAAGGAGCATGTTCAGAAAATGTTGAGTTTTGGGATAAATGTCTTGAATTTCTTTCTTCTTTCCAAAAGGCAGTAATGTGGGTATTGAAGTCCTAAATCTGAGCTGGAATCATCTTCGTATGCGCGGTGCTGTGGCTCTGTGTACCGGTCTCCGGGTAACTAACGAGACGCATTCAACCACATTCCATCAGTCAAGACCGCTTCCTCTCAGCTGTTTTGGTCCATTCCTCAGGTTAACTCGACTCTAAAGGAGCTCCGGCTTTCGCACAACGGTTTTGGCCGCATCGAGGTGGAGTCGCTGGGCCAAGCTCTGAAACAAAATAGCACACTGGTGCTGCTGGACCTCAGTAGTAACAACATAGACAATGAGGCTGTGACCTTGCTCTGCCAGGGCCTGACCTTCAACAGCACGCTAAAGGTTCTCAAGGTGAGAAAAAAAACTCCGGAACCTATGTTTCATATTGGTCATTTGAAACTTTGTTGACTCAAAGAAGCTTCTGATTTGAAGTGTAACATGCGGGTGTGTGTTTGTGTACCGATTGTTCAGCTGTCTCATAACCCCATGACAAATATTGGAGCTCTGACGCTGCTCAAAACAATTAAAAACACCACGAACTCTGCAGTGGAGGAGATCGACATTTCTGTAAGTCTTCATCGGTGTAAACACGGATCTTGTCTGGATGGGAATATCTGATGATTACATCCGCTTGCAGTACTGCCTCTGTGCTTGAAAGCGCCTGTGTGTGTGTGTGTGTGTGTGTGTGTGAGCGCAGAGTGTGTTTGTGTGCGAGACCTTCCTGAAGCTGCTGGAAGAAGCCCGTCAAAGGTGTCCAGCTCTGGATGTTCAGTACACCGTCTTGAGCTCCGTCACCAGGAACTTATCTGCCCTCGGCGTCTTTAAGGTCAGCAAAGTGAAGGGAGAAACGTTTCTACAAAATATTAGACGTCAACACTCCAACATAAGCTGTAGTCAGTGTCCTAAAAGATTGATATTGAACACAAACTTTTACCACTATTTCATTTTGTGCTATGGATGGAGCTTTTTGGGTTGTTTTTTTTTAAGTAAAAAATGAACTGGAATCTTTCCAAAAGAGAAACATGATGGGGATTCTCTCATAGAAATTCCTTGAGGAGAAAAAGGAGAGCAGTGTGGATTTCTTCCAAGCTCTGGATAAAGAACAAACCATGCAAGTCTCCACCTCTGCATTCAGGAAGGCTATGAAGGTAAATACCTTCTCACACAGCAATGAAAACACAATACCACCACAGGAAAATAGGAGAAATGTATCAATGAACTGGACTTAACTGTGTCTGTGTATTCACTCCCATGTAAAGGATGCCAACGCACCTCTTGATAAACGACAGCTTGAGTGGCTGATCAAGAAGTTTGACAAGAACTGCTCAGCCGTCATAAGCTACAGGTTAGTCTGTGAACAGCTGAGATATGTAGACTTATGTCAATAAATTTGATCTGCTTCTTTCGGTTTTGAAAAAAGTAGTTTAACACACATTCAATGACAAATTCAACGACATTCAATGATCATATATATATATATATATATATATATAGTCATGCAGAAGTCAGAGGTTAAAATAGTGTTTGCTTTTTTTTACTGGAGGACATTACGAGCTGTATTCAGGGGTTATGAACTAACGGCTCATGTGATTAATTAAGTTGAAGCACTTGTTGGGAAACTCTTAGTTCACAGTGCACATTTCTGATGCAGAATGCTGTCCTTGCTTACAGGAGACAATTAAAAATGTGAAACCAAATCGCTGTTTCATGCGAACTTGAACTCAAGGTTCATTTAGAAGCTTTTCCCTCAGTTCTGTCTTGTTTAATTGGTGCTTTGTAACTGATAACACCTTAACATTTTGCTTGCAGGAAGTCAGACTGCACAACTCAAGACGTATCAACGCTAAACAGCTGAAACACTTAATGATTTTGAAATATTCTTAGAAAATTGTGTTGAGGGTTGCATGTCGAGTCCACTTGTCTGTTTAAGCTGTCTCTCTTTGTTGCAGTCAGTTTTGCTGAGCTGTCAAAGATGCAGGAACACACGGCGCTGCTAACACAAGGATGCGACGTCCGTTCATGAATAAAAGGCCATAGAAGCTGCACTCCATTTTGTCTTTAATGTGTCAGCTATGTGGCATTACAAATCCAGTCGACTGCCTTTTTTTTTGTGATGCCACTCAAAACAGCATCCTTCCACATTTTTGGGGAACACAAAAATGCAAACACGCAAACCCAAAGCTGCTGTACACCACTAATGGGTGTCTCCAAATAGCAGCTTCCTGTGCCATTCCCTCTCTCAAAGCAGATGTGTTCCATCCAGCGTGCACAATTGAACCTCTGACACCGACCAGCTGCATCAGCCTCAGCGCTGTCACCTGTGTCCGCGGCTGTACCGCAGGGTCCTCTGGCTCATTCTCTTCATCCAAAACAATCTTCAGGTATGACAACAGAACAAGAGGGGGAAGAAAAAGAGAGCTGGCATCCATATCAAAGGGCCGAGGGGAGAAGAAGAATAGGGCCAGATGCAAGCTAGTTGTTTTGCAGCGCTAGTTAGCTTTGAATGAAACGGTCTGTAAAGGAAATAGCACACTCATGAATATGCATAAACTGCATTACTTATGCAGGCCCTGCAGAACAGGTTTATTAAGGGCGTGCTGATGAATTGTCTCAAGGTGTGATATCCAGCAGATCAATTGTTTTTTGTCAGGTGGCTCCGGTGGTAACCACAGACGGGACAATGACATGAAGCACTGTCTCACCTGTGTCTGTTCTTTGTGTCACGTGTAAACAGCTCGATGTGGACCCATTGTTTGTCACCCGAGGCCGGAGAACACTTAAAACCCAAAGATGGGCATAGTCAGAGTAAAATACAGTTCATTTATGTTATGTAGACATGTATACAGCTTAATGTCACTCTTACGTCCTCTTGGGAGTTTTCACAAAAACCTACAGACGCAGCCAACGGCTTTATGATGCACGTGCAAGGCTACAGCAGCCAGTAACAAACGGGACGGGGCAGAAACCTGAGTTAAGCTCTGTGTTTTGAAAGATATGAACACGATTAAGCCTTTGGATTAGTGCAAACATGGCAGTGGAAGAGGGGGATGCAAAATGTAGGTTGAGTCATTAAACAGTGTGTATGCTCTGTAACGTTTGAAATTTTAGGTAAATGAATTGAAAATCCTTCTTGTAACTAATGTAAACACTATAATCGGAGTATTGTCTAATATACAAAAAGGTCACTAGTAAGAATTTGGCTGTGCATAAAAACATTATTAGGTGTTACAGTTAAAGGTGCTGTAGAAGCTGTATTATGAAATGGAGATGGATGTATTCACAACCGCCTGGATTATCGACGACCTGACCAAAAGCCTTCGGTTTATGAGACTGAAGGGTTGTGTGTCGGAGAAGGTGGTCAGCAGCACAGGAGCCCCTCAGGGAGCTGTACTCTCACCGTTTCTCTTCACTCTGTACACCTCAAAGTCCCGTCATCTCCAGAAATACTCAGAGGATTCTGAGGTTGTTGGATGCATCAG
Organism: Odontesthes bonariensis; assembly: GCF_027942865.1. NCBI lineage: Eukaryota > Metazoa > Chordata > Actinopteri > Atheriniformes > Atherinopsidae > Odontesthes > Odontesthes bonariensis. Next base: position 14,911,977 of record NC_134529.1, read on the forward strand.
TGATGGACAGAGGAGTTATATCTTTTTTTCTTCTTTTCTTTCAGCTTCTTTCTGTTCTGCATGAATTTAAATGAAAGCCACGTTTGTTGTGTTATATTAATATAATATAATGGTGGACGAATTTAAATATTAGTATTACACAGAACAGAATGCACCAAGGGAAAAAAGAAAGAGACTTCGTCAGTGGGTCATAAATGCTGCACTGGATTAGGAAAGCTGCTTTAACTACATAAGATTGAATAAATAAATAAAAATGCTTTAAGACTAGAAATCAAGCCAACTTTTGATTCAACTGTTCTGGCTTTGTCACGCTGCTGCCACCATAGTGACTCCACTGGAAACAAGAGCAGTAAATAAACAGACACAATGTTAAAACAACCTAGTTTCTGATCACCTCCATTTGCAGCTGCACGATTTCAAGTTTTAATTTGTGACCCAACACACTCTGGGCCAAATAAATCTCATTAAAAAGACATTTGACTTTTTTAGGATTATGTTAAGATGAACCAATAAACCCAAAACCTCAACAGGATGGGTCTGAATGTGCATTCAGATGTGCTCAGATGCTCAACCAGACTTTTAGGGACAGTCGGCAGAATTTATTAATGAATTAATCAGCAAACTGAATCAAAACTTAAATCAGACCGTTGCTGCCGCACTCAAACCTACAGTTCTCATCTTCATGCGCCCAGTGTACTTTGCGGGTACATCGTTCCTGGTGTCTTGAAGGATGTGCTGCAGTTCTAATTAGTGTCTTGCAGTGTCTTCTGTCTCTTCATTAAATCCCAAAATGACTCCATGGTGAGTAGAACAGCCCTGTGGGGGGGCAACACATGCTGTTGCTAAAGTTGCTGCTGAGGTTTTCTGTCATCAGGGACGCCCAGTACTGTATGGAATATCTGAATATAGGCTGCGCTCAGCTGTTTATGTCAAAACTCTTCTTAAACACACGTTCAGATGGACTAAAATCCAATTCTTTATATGACGGTATTGATATAATTAGCTTATCTAAAAGAACAAGCAAAACAGAATAATTTAGGTAAATTATCTCTCTGATGTGGCTTAATGAAAACAAACAGCTAGCTGCCAATTTCTAATGGGCCATCTTTCATCTGAATGGACACAAAGACTTGAAACCCACATCTTATTGAGCAGTCCAATTGGAAATTCACAGGTTTGGCCAAATTTTGAAGACGAAACAAAAACCTGCCAACAAACCCTTCAGATATCTATGCACCCACTGGCATACGCTGCCAATTAACACGATCTCGAAAGCGCTAATGGAATCTTGAGCGGTCATAAAAGTAAATAATTAAATTAAAGGAGCCCTTGTATCATTGTTTGCCGTATTCAGGCCCATTAGAACCTCTAGTATTCTCATGGTAATTTAATGTTTGGGTTTTTTGTGTTCTCGTAATGAATTCTGTGTTTTTCCTCCAAACAGTGTTGTTCAGACATTTGTGTAGGTTCTGGCAGAGAAACAAAGACGTACATTAGGAGCCATTGTCCCCTGTGATTATTAAAGTAAACAGAATTACTGAAGAGGCATCATACACAGCTGCACACACTTGAGCCCGTGTTTGTGAAGTGGGAGAAAGGGCCAAGCAACCCTTAAGACTTTGTCAGAGACGATCCCATTATTTGAAGCTTCTCAAGAGCTGAGCGGCAGGCAGACTGATGAGGCTTTGAAGATCCATCGCTGGCGCACAACTCGTCCGCAGCAGAGAACTCACGAGCAAAACCGATTTGGCACGAGATAAAATGTTTCAGCGAAGATCGATCGTGGATACAGTTGCCTCGGATTCGTGCCTTCATTATGCCGCCATTATGCTTCTGGGTCCTTTTCAGAAAAGGCCAACGACCGTTCTCTGAATATGAATGTACAGTTCATCTGGCATTAATATGCTCGTGATTAATTCCTGTGATGAATTCAAGTTTACAGAGCGAGACGTCCCAGAAAACTGCCACGAGTTATCCAAACAATCCCAAGTGAACTCCTCGCAATTTAACAACTCTGCACCAATTTGAGACATAAGATTCAGGACATAAAACTCTTGAAAAGTTCGATGTTTCAAGTTCTTTCTTTGAATAATTGTTTCATACATACGACAGGACACTGAAAGTCTGATCCACCTTTGGAGCTCAACATAAAAACCTGCTGTGTGTTTTGAACATTTCTGCTGTCATGCAGCATCGTGCCTTGTGTGTTGAATGAAGAAAAGATGCGTCTGATTGACTCTACGCTACTAATAATATTTAACACTTTGATCAAAGACCTTGCAGCAACAAGGGAGGCTTAAAACATAAAACATTACATATTCAGAACATGTATGACTGTGCAAGGCTGAGCAGGAGGATAACTGACCCGGGTCACATCAGACAGTGGACCTGGATTTAAAGACATGGCAGTGGGACAAACACAACATTTTCCACCCAGAAACCAACAGTTTCAGTAAAACAATACTTTGTTTTACTCTGGAAACCTGCATAAACAATAAAACTCTCCAACTCATTTGGCTTATCTGTTCGGCTCCATTGTGGAAAAAGTGGCCTTGAAGCACCCACTAACAAGCGGGGAGGGGGGAAACATGCAACCAGTGGCTGCGAAAAGAGACAACTGTGTGTATATGTGCGCTGCTTGTTCATCTGAGGATAGAGTAGGTGTAATAACACCCCTGTAAGCAAGATATGTCGCTTTCTGAGCTTGGGCATGTTGTAGAAACCAATTACTAATAGCGGATGGAAAGCTGAGGCCCACATAACAGATACTTCAGATTAATCTACAAGTAACAGCATACTCTTAAGTGCCATGAATGTTGGAACAATATTCCCCTTCAGTTTGACTGAAAACTTAAAAAAAAAAAAAAAAACGGTTTTAAAGGCTATTCTGTGCTATTTGTGCGTTGTCTGCTTTGCGGAGTTCATGTTATGTAGCTGAGTGTCTTTAAAGAAGAGTAACATTTTGGTGGAAACATCACATGTCCAGGAGCAGCACCCGTGGATCTTCCACCACGGCTTTGATCTTGCGTAAGAAAGTGACCGCTTCTCTGCCGTCGATGAGCCGGTGGTCGTATGTCAGAGCCACGTACATCATGGGCCGGACCTCCACCTGCCAAAGCAGCGACTTGTTTTTATTTTGCTTGCACGTGTAAGGATGGCTCACCCATGCAGATGAAGCTTTTACAATTAAAACAAATAAAAAAAATTTAAATGCCTGTCGATTTGACACATAATTCTCACCTCGCCATTGATGGCCACAGGTCGGTCAAAAATGCCATGCATGCCCAGTATCGCCGATTGCGGTGGGTTAATTATTGGCGTGCCGAACATGGAGCCAAACACGCCGCCGTTGCTGATGGTGAACGTTCCTCCGTCCATATCTTCAACAGCAAGTTCATTTTTACGAGCCTGAGAATCACAAGTCAAATGATCTCCAGAACTTTGTGATACAAGTAAAAAGAACAACATTTTATTCAATAACAGGCTGCAGACAGAAATGACAAATATGAGGGGCACAGGGCTCACAACAGTCAGAGATTTTTACCTTTTCTCCCAGTGCATTAATGGCTCTCTCAATGTCAGTGAAGTTCATGGTCTCCACATTACGTATCACTGGTACAACGAGCCCCTACGACGACACGGGATAACATGCGAGATTCGGTTTTGTCAGAGTTACTCAGAATTTAGCAGCAACACTATTTCCGGTATTTCCAACAAGTAGCACAGTTTGAATGTCATACCTTTGGAGTCGCCACAGCAACGCTAATGTCTACATAGTCTCTGTAGATGATCTCTTTGGTTGTGTCATCAATGACTTTAGTAAAAAAAAAAAAACATCCACAGAAAATACAAAACAAGTGAAACGAGAACATTTGACCACTGGTGCTTCAAATGACATAGTTCAATATGAATGTTTCACTGATGACACGGCTCAGAATGCTAACCCAAACCCCAAACGACAGGAGCCATCTATTAAATGGAATCTGTAAATCCACCCCCCTCATCATCAAAGTTTGTGAAAAACATTCAGATTCTCAGTTACTTCTCTCTCGCTGGTTGAAACAGCAGAGCTGGCCCATTTATTATTTAAACTTAAAGGTTCACATGCAGTCAAGGTAACTGATAACAAACACGACTTGCTTATGTTCAGCTGTTTTTTTTGCACACTGCACTTTAAAGAAAGCGGACTGGGATAGAAGTTCCTGCTCAGGCGAAACTGTGAACACCTTTAACTGCCAGCAACATATTTTGGGGGTTAAGAAAGTTTAATTTGGTCTGTGTTCTCTTACCGGCATTGACAGTAGGTTGATCAGTCAGCGCGTGTGCAGCAGCCTTCACAAAAGCTGACATAAAACCCAGTTTGATGTTGTGCTTCTTTAGGAAAGCGTCCTTATAGAGTTTCCTCATCTCCTGAATGTTGCTGAAGCAAAATGTTTGACATCAAAGACGGAAAATCATTTAGACACCTCATGAAATATTCATCCGGTTAAGATTTGCAATCCTAAGGCTTTAGAACAAAGTAAACTGAAGATAGTTGGACTTGTCTCTTCAGAAGCAGCTTCGGCTCACCTCATATCCACCTCGTTGAAGGTGGTCAGCATGGCGCAGGTGTCCTGAGCCTCCTTCAGTCTTTGAGCGATCCTCAACCTCATACGGCTCATCTTCACCTGCATATAAAAAGGACACAAACAGGTGCTCGACATGAGACTGAATGATTTCCTCCATCAATGAGCAGGAAATGGTTACACAGAAAAGGCCACTGGACTGAGAGTGCCACTGTGTTACCCTGTTTTCTCCTCTGACTCCGACTGTAGGAGCAGCAGCTGGTGCTGGAGCTGCAGGAGTGGGTCTGACAGCAGAAACTGCACAAAGAAGCGAAGAAGTGAATGACAGGAAGTGACACATTTATAAAGATATAATCAAGGGACACATCATGCTTGTATGTAACCAGTTTACAAGCTGTCATAAGTCAATATCAACTTCTAGGGAGCAAAAGAGATGAACACGTTTGTAGATGAAATAAGTGAATGAATGAAGGCTTTACACACCAGGTGTGGCTGGGGCAGCCTGTGGTGGCACAGCAGGCGTGGCAGCAGGGGTTGAAGCCTCGGGCAGAGGCTGTGGTGGAGGAGGGGCTGCAGCCGCCGCTACAGGAGCCTCTGCAGCCGGAGAGGGAGCAGCTTTAACAGCTGCAGCAGCTAAAACGTTCAGGGGGGAAGAGTGAAAACTGTAGTTTGGATCTAATGATTCAGAAAATACACATTTTGCATCAGTAAGTTTCACTTTTCTCATAATTCAACAAATGCCAAATCTCGTTTTCATCCATATAAACATTTCTCATCAGATCACCAAAGATGCCAGCTGTGTGTGGCCTTCAGTGTTAGCAAGACGTTTAAACGCGCTACATTTAGTCTCCGACATCAGGAACGGGGACCATAACACCAGGTAGGCGTGGAAAAGTAACTGTATAAAAGTCTTAACTGATGGAAACACTGACGCATCGGAGAAGCTTGGTCTGTGTCGTAAAATTAAAAACGTTGAAAGCTGATGTTTAATTAGGCGAACCTCCTTTCCGTAGTTTGAAAAGGGGCGTTCCTCCTTCAACTCTCCCACCGTCGGGCACCAGCAGTTCCTCAATCACGCCGGCTCCTGGAGCGGGAACTTGTACCGACGTCTGCACACACAAAACAAAGACGTTTGGCGGGATTTTCATGTGGAAGGGGACAAAAAGAAACAAAACTCGGTTCGAATTGGACTGGTTTTGCTCCTCATACCTTGTCCGTCTCAATTTCACACACCACTTCATCTTCTTTGACCGAGTCGCCCACCGCTTGGCATTAAAATCAAGAGAATGCAAGTTCAATGCAGGAAATAAATACCATCTCGTTGACAACGCAGTACACCAGCGACATTTTACCGGTGGTGACATATACCAACCTTTCTCCCACCTCACGTCCCCCTCTGTCACTGATTCTGCGAATGCAGGAGTGTTGACTGTGACCACTTCATCCCCTGAAAGGAGGAAAAAAAACACATACTGACAGTGACTGTGAATGTCATTTAAGGCAGAGCTGAGATGTATACGTGATGCAGAATAGTGCTGAGGTTCATACTGTGAACAGCAGACGTCTTGAAGGATCTGATGTGGAACACACTCAGTGATGACAGAAGTTCACCGCTAAATGTCAAGAAGAAGATTCAAGACAAATTTAACAAAAAGGCAATTCCCCAAACCAAGCTCCTTGATGGCTGCAACCGTTTTCATAGGCTGGCTGGCACATTAAATGACTGAATTCGGGGGTAGTTTATTTGTGGCAAAGTGAAATAAATATTGACCAGATTTATCATGTTCAGATCTAAGGCTGAGACTCTCCTGTGAGGTTTGTGTTTACTGATGAGTATTCAAAGACAGACCCACAGAGAAGAGCACTTACGGCTGAGACTTCCTGTGAACCGGCTGGCTGCGGAGAGAGTGACCTTAAAGTGGGGGGAAAAAAAAGGAAAGAAAGAAACAAGGATAATCAGCAAACTCGAAACTCTCCTGTTTGTCTCAAATCCAGCTGACGTGCGGGTGCAGAAAGAAGTAAACTTACCTAAAAATCTTTGTCGGGTCAGCGCATTACAGGTCTAACAATGAAAAAAAGGTAAAGATTAAGTGTGTGTGTGTGTGGGGTATCTTCAACTAAAACATGACTTAGATACTTGACTGGACATCAAAAAAGTTGCACAGAAACCACAGAAAACACCATACATTTAACAGGTTTGTGTATTCCTCGGGGTGTTGCCAACTAAAAATCTAAACCGCCTGCTAAGTAGGCCAAATGTAATCAAAAACAAAGGAAAAAGAGTTTTGTATTAACAAAAACCAGAAGAACAATCCATTACCTCTCCCCCAGTACAGTTTCAAAACTTTTTAATCAGATAAACCGCTGGATTTTTCCAGAGCTGACAAAACAGACTGCGGTAAAGCTACACCATCGCTGTTAGCTATGACTCATACGTGTGTGTGTGTGTGTGTGTGTGTGTGTGTGTGTGTGTGTGTGTGTATTCAAGGGGCCGGGCCACTGGAGAAGAGGCCCGTTTGTCTAGATCTTGCCGTTTTCACATGGTCACCCAGAGCCAAAACCCACTGATGCGAGAATCCTCGTCAGAAGTGGACCGAATCATCTAAAATTCATCAAACTACACGCAGATGTATGTATGCTGTAGACTCTCCTCTCCCTCCCCCCCCCCCCCCCCCCCCCCCCCCCCCCCCAAGAAGACTGCAGCCATCATTATTGCACCTGTACATATCCTGCAACTCTGAAAAATGTTAAAAGAGAAGTTTCTCACATCTTTCAGAGGCCGTCCACAAACAGTCCATTCTGAGTGAAACACATTGATATCTGTTTTGGAGTACAAAGAATCGGGATGTTGAACAAAATGTACCCGGCTTTGTTTTTCTGGACTGACAGAATAAAACACCCCTGAGCGTGTCTCAGTGTTTGGGGAGAGCAGACTGTTCTGCTGCGAGAGGAACTTCAGTCTAATCTTCGTTTCCCTCTCAAATCGGTATAATAAATCTGTTGTCTGATCAGTGCAGGGTCCTAATACCTGTTGTATACGTGTGGAGTGGGTTATTTCTGCTATAATTACACTGCAGCATAACACGGCTACACCAGTATGAAAGTATATCGGTGGCTGATAACAGAGATGGTCATTGAACATGTCAAGTTATGGTTGACTAATGAGCTGTAACTGTTTGCCAGAAAGTTTTCATTCAAGACCGTAATATAGTTTTAGTCAAATTTCTGCAAACACTGCCCTGAGCCTCTTAACCAACATGAGCTTCCGCTGAGGTTGTCAGTATGTCTGTTTTTTTTGTTTTGTAAACGAGGCCGCTGCCTGTCAAGCTAACAGCTGCTGAGCCGTTAGAGCTCAGTTAGCTAACAACACAGGCTCATGTCACCGCTTCCCGCTCGACCTACCTGGCTCGCCGCCGATAGAGAACGGCCAAGCGTCCGGTAAACACACGGGCACCGTGATAACATCTCGCTGACAGGTTACCACCTCCGTGTTTGTCTCCCAGACTGAGGCTGAGGCAGCGGTACGGAAGCTCGCTGCTCCCCGGCGCGGAGGCGGTCCTACGGTGAGGAACCACTGCGGCTGACCGGGAGGGGGTCCACTGTGCGAGGCGGCTGGAGCGGGGAGCCGATATTAACCATACTGAAATACAATATGAGCACGAATCTTATTTTTTTATTCAGACAAAGCTTGAATTTGAATTATTGGATTTTTTTTTCCTTTGTCAACGAATAAAAAATTGTGTCAAGATGACAGGACTGTACCATTATCTGTCTGCTCTGACAGAATACAAGTAGTAGGCTACAACTGGTCCTTATAGAAATTGTAGTATACGTTGTCTTATAATACTCATGCACTTGTCAAGTTTCAAAACTATAGTAACAGCCAACAGGGTTGTCTGATTCAGATAATAGAATATTAAATGATATGACAGGCAGGGATGGGATGGGGCATATTAGACCACACCTCCTGGTTTCTAAAGGGACTCTCAGGGTCCTCTATAAGTGAGTCCTCCTCTCCTCCTTGAAGCTTCGGGACTGTATCCTCCTCTGGTCTTTTCGAGAAGGCTTCAGGTAGGTTATCAGCTGTTTGTGGTTGATATAGCTCTATAAATGAGAATGCTATAAGACAATCTACAGCTTTATTTGCTTCATGACATTACAAATGACTTTTTTCTTTCACTATCTTTTTTTAACCAAACAAGCATGATTCAAAGTCTTTGGAGCAAAGGCATGTATTCATCCGGCAACACTTGCCACGATGACTGCACCCCGGAGCATCTTGCCTCTCTTCAACCTGCACCTGTGGCATCAAATTCAGATGCATCGGGTGTTTTTGTGACCTCACACAAAGACAGCGAGAACATGAAAACTCTGCCAGACGTGTCCTTCTACAGCAGTGGTTCAACGTTGTTGTGTTCCAGCCAAATGGAGTTCAATTTATCCAGAGAAAGTAGCGTTGGACATTTATCCCAGAGAAGACACCCATCTCCTGCCTCTTATGGTCACCATGACTGGAGCCTAAAGAGTGGCCATCAAGCAAAGCGTGCCAGAGTCGAGAACATCATCAAAGGTATGACCTGCACAGATGTGACAACAAGCGAGCGTGAGGAGACCGACTACATGCAGGAGGATGAAGCAAATGAAGAAGTGGCTATACCTCCGAAACACACGGAGAGAAGTGGATCTGAAAGGATGAGAAGCATGGGTCAAAACCAGGCGACAAGAAAGCAGCTTGAGAGACAGCATGAGCACCTCAGAGAGCTCAGGACAAGATTCAGTCACATGGATGGAGCAACTGAGAGCACACGTGGCCGCGAAGAAGAAAGATACCCCAGCTGGAGGGACACCCCTGAAACTTCTCCAGGTGACGCATTTACAGATTCATGCGGCGAGTTTGAAAGCAACACGGACAGAAAACATCAAGGGTGGAAGAGGGTGAAGCCGATGAATTACTTTCAATCCAAACCAGAGCGAGTTAAACTAATGGCAGACGTGTTAAAGTACGAACTGTCCAGAGCTGTGAGCAGGAGCGTCGACTCCATTTTCAAAAGCATGCCGCTCTTGCAGCAGCCACCAAATGATCTGGAGAATTCCATGACTGCCACACCTCTTCAGTCATCAGTGTGTGCGGAGAACAAGTTAGAATTTTCTTGTTGTGGGACAGAGGAGGTCCAAACAGAAGCTCTGTCGCTGGTCGTACAAAAGCCTCATCTGGAACGACCCAAAAAGTTTGTTCCCCAATCCAGGTCGACGCCTCCCCATCGTGCACAATCTCCAACTCCATTCAGCCATGACTCCGCTCTGCATGAAGATCGAGCATCAGAGAGGAATCCCAGTGCTGACCATCTACATGCTCTCAGATGCTTGCAGGATGGATGCTCCGAAGCTGGTCAAATAAAGCCGGACGCACACTGGAATTTGGTCGCAGTAAAATCGAAAGTGAACTCCAGATCTGTGAGCAGCCCACAGCCCACTCGCACTGCGTCAGTGGATCCGATGCTTTTGGAAAGCCTGTGTCTCCCGCATGTGAAGATGGAGTCTGACAGCCTGATGAAAAATAACCTGTACATGCTGAACGTATCCTTCAGAGGTTTCTATTATTGAAGTGCAGTATTTGATGTTGTGCGTCCTCTTTTGGCTTTAAGTCCATCTCAGCAGAGGCAGAAAGCTCCTAATATTCAGTTATCAAAGCTTGCGAACCCCCTCCCGACAACCCTTCTGCTCATTTGAGTTTTAAATAAAACAGTGTCATAAGCCTAATCTGTCAGTAAGCTGTTATGGTCAACAATTTAACACCATACAGCATGCAATATATGCTCCCTTTGATCTTTGAAAAGCTTAAGAAAGGGGCAGTCTCTCCTCATCTCGGGAGCTATAATGAATTCTTGGGAGAGAAAACGCCCGTGGCCTCGTTAAGAAAGAAAGCTGTCCCATTGTGTTTGAGTTGCATCCTTAACGCCGGGGCTCTGTAGGAGGGTCTGACAACTAACCACCTGAAGAAAGCAAAGCTCATGTTCTTCTACACTCGCTACCCGAGCTCGCTGGTACTGAGGATGTGTTTCCATGATGTGCAGGTGAGAAATTTACTGACAGAAATAGAGCCTGATAAAAAAAAATATCTATGTTTTACATGTTAGCATCAACCATATTGTCTTTTTGGGAACTAAAACACAAATGTAACAAAAACTATTTGATGACAAAGTTTCGTCATCTCTGTATTTTTTAAAGCTTCATTTAAAAAAATGCATCTGTCAGCAGTTTAAATCCATGAAGAATGAGTAGAAAAACGACACGACAACATGGTTATGGAGTTCACTGGTTTTATTTGCTCTCCGTCTACAGAACAAATGATGTTTCAAATGATCCGCTGTTGTCCCCCTTCATCAGCTCTCTTACCTGCCGTGTGTGTCGTCCTCAGTTCACGCGCTGCATCACCTCGCAGCTCATCAAGTGGTTCAGTAACTTCAGGGAGTTTTACTACATCCAGATGGAGAAGTTTGCCCGAAGCGCTCTCCTGGAGGGAGTGGCTGACATGAGGGATCTGACTGTGGGCAGAGAATCAGAACTTTTCAGAGCTCTTAACATGCACTACAACAAAGCCAACGACTTCCAGGTGAGGGAGGACTGATGGTTATATTTAAATATTGATGACCCCCCCCCAGAGGTGAGTCAGTATATTTGAGGAGCAAGGATCCTGAATTGTCACGCAGATATTTGTTATGTCTTTTGTATTTTGGAAAAAAGTTTGGTTATTGTCTCACGTGCAGTTCAAAGCTGGTAACTAGAGCCTTTCTCAGTAGTCTCAATCTTTTTAAACAGCCAGCTCCAGATATATATTTCTATTTTTCACTTTAGAGGGCTATGTTTAATGTCTCTTTTACGAGTAATATGACAACATGAAATTGTAAAGGACTCCTGATGTGACAAATTTTTTGGTCATTTTGGCATTCTGAACAGATTGGTTCAGAGAGAGGGGTGATGTGTTAAAAGAAACAACAACAATTGTCGAGTTTATATAAGCCGCGCCACTTAAAAACACAGTTAAATAAATAGAGTAATAAGTTATAAAATGGCACGGGGCACAGTGAAAGACAGGAGACAATAAAACAAATCGGCATCATAAGACAGTCGGATGGAGGTCCGACTGTTTAACAGCAGCCTAAATTAGTCCAATACTTTGAGGAAGATGATGAGGAGGAGGGTTGGAGCTGAAAGTGCGTATAGAACAAAGGTGCTATCACTTTTGGTCTAACCGCTGTAACAGGGGGAATTAAAGTTATTTGAGGGCTGGTGGAGGATAGAGGAGATATACGGAGATGTAACCAGCAGTAAAGAGATCCAGCAGAATTGAATCATTTATTCTAAATTCTTACAGAAGACAGCGTAGGATGCGACAAGTCTTAACCATGTTAGTGGACAACAGGCCGATGAGTCTAACTTGACATCTCTGAAAGCTGCGAGGTGTTGTGTTAACACAGCTAATGCGAGTGGCCACAAAGCCCCTCGTGTTGCATAATCTGCCCGATACGCACAGTCATGATGCAGCTGAACTGTCCACGTGAACACTCTTAATATTCACCCCCGACCAGAGCAGGTTGGTCGACAGATTAGCCAGTTTACTCATTCATTTTCCCACAGAAAGCCACAGGCTCACAGGTAAAAAATTGTGCTTGGACATTAACTGTTGCATCATAATGAAACAGGGACCAGTGCGAGCGTTGCTTTAGAGCTTTTAGTTTTACAATGAAAAAAAAAGTCACATCCCCACCATTATTTGTTATAATTTACATTTATAAATCAACAAGATTTTCTGTCTATGAGTTTATTATAGTGACATTTGATAGATTAGTCACAATACATCCTTATATAGCAGTTTATAAGAGTTTTCTTTTTTTTTTTTTAATGTTAACCGCGGAAGTGTCACAGTGTCAGAAGTCTGAAGATTTACTTCAGCTCTAGTTTGGGAGACAACAAAACAAGTCATTAGAAAATACTGGTTTGAAATCAAGGTTAGTATTATCTACAGCTTTAACACAGAAAGAAAGGTGATTAGGTAGTTCTTCCACACCAAAGCAAATGAAAGATCACCAATTCAGTATAAATGAAATCATTACGTAATTAAATTAAAGACAAAGCATTTAAAAACAACAGGTCAAGCTAATTTGAATTGTTTTACTGCAGCTATTTTGAAGTGACTTGAAAAAACAATACAAAAATTCAAATTTCCAGGACGGGACTGATAAAGGGCAGCAAGAGGATGACACGTGGGGTTTCATCGGTATGTTTTTACTTCTTATTTAAGAGTTGAGTACATGATTTTCCCAACAGGCAACCTTAATGAGGCTGCCGTGTAAATGCGGAGTAAAACCCCGGATTTGATGCAGTGCCCTCTTAAACCTGTAGACCAACCTGGTGAATGCTCTGCACATTTCCACATCAATGTTACTTGAGAACAGGAACACTGGTGTCTTTGCAATTTGAATTTGTCAAACGCCCGCAGGGAGGTGAACGCTAAACAGTAGCCCCATCTTAGTGCTTACACTAGAGATGTGGTTACACATTAGTGGCATTTATGAGAACAGAAAACCGCTTGTAAGACTGCAGAACTCCACTGGTTACCTCTTTACTGCATCAGCCTTTTGAGCAAGCACCTGTATTTTCTATTTTCATTCATTTATGTTATGCTGAGTTAGTCATCCCCAGGAAAATGACTAAAAAGAAATGATGAAGCCTTATTCTGCAGCACAGGTGTATATTCGTTTAGCAGGAATTAGATGTTTTGTTTCCATCGTGTAAGTCCTTCTTCCACGACTACAGATTCTAGGAATATTGGCAGAGTTGATGGAAACAAAATTGCAGCAAATGCTTAGGGCAGTGAATTTGTTCCAATCAGAGGAGGCTGGGGGTTTTCGGGAGAGGGGGCGACCTCCTTAAAGTCTGCTTTAGGTTTTTAGATGTGCAAAGGGGTTGAAAACAAATGGCAGCTTAACAATAGGTGAAAATGGGTTCAGTCACAATTTCAATGCGATTGAAAAGTTTTCTTTTTTCTTAATTAAGGAACAGGGCAAAAAAAGAAGTCCAATTTGATCTTAGATGTTCTGTAATACTCAATTTTGCCTTATGAGACTTGTGTGCATCACTACATTGTAGTGGGAAAAGTTTGGCTTCATGTCTTTATACCAGAAAGTCAAGCTGAACAGTTCAAAGGGCACAAAGAGTCATTTTCTCAAAAGAAACTTTGAAAATGTGCTGGCAAAAAAAAACTATTTTCCCTGGCCTGTTCATAAAGAAAGGAGAGAAATCCATTTTTACTTAAGCTTAGAAATTTGACTGAAATAATTACTCTTTTCTTACTTGGCACTCAGGGCTTCTGTGGTTAATCTCCTTAATATTTATGTTTTCTGAGTCATTAATACTGATGAATTGGAAAAAACCCAAACAAACAAAAAAGTCAAATAAAGTAAAATCCGTTTTAGTGGCCAACTTAAAAGTGAAATAAAGACTTTTTCTTTTTAAGACTCTCACTGCTCTGTAGAGTGAAAAGAAAACCTAACTGTGTAATTTCCGACTTCTTATTTTAATTAAATGCAGACTTAAACATTTACACTCAGCAGCTCCATTATTAGTTGGACCTGTGCGATTGACAGTTAAATCAAATATGTAATGAGCTTCAAAGAAGGTCTGATCAAGTTCAAACCATGCAGCAGAATGAGACAAGGCTATGGTTAGTTTTTTATATATATATATATATATATATATATATATATATATATATATAAAAATGTATTCCACAATTGGTTATGGGAAGTACTGTTCTTAAGTAAAAATTCAGTGTTTGAGATTAAAGTGTTTACTATTAAAACAAGAGGAAAAGATTGAAAGTAGACAAAAAAATGACTGCGGGTGTTTCAACAGTTTTGTGAGCATGCTAATCCCTGACCACAGTGAACACATCTCGAGGTCACTGAACTCGAGTGGAATCCAGTTACCAGCGTATCTTTCTTTTAATTTTGGGACATGATCTAAGTGGAGAACCACATTGCAAAGGTGCTGCCCACAAATCTGCAAAAACTTTGTGACGCTGTCACCTCGATGTGGAATATCTGTAGAATGTTCATTCCAAACTTTTCTAAACACCACTTCTTAGCTCTGTGCGAGTCCAATTCCTGCATATTAAGTCACTTTAAAAACTAAATGTGCCCATTAAAACATTATAAAAGTAAGTTTTGTACTGTAGTTAATGGCATGTTTCCGTCCTTTCAGATGGTTTCAAACTGTTCTCAGCATTAGCCTCTTCATTAAGCGTTGATTTGTTACTTACCTTGACTGGAAGACCAGAACTATCTGAAATGTGATACTAATCTACAACCCATACCCCCCTCTGTCAAAGACACAGATTTAGTGAAAAGACAGCATGTTGCACCTCTATAACCCCAACCACTTCTAATCTTCTCATATGGATTCACAGGTCCCCGAAAGGTTCCTAGAAGTCGCTGAGATTACACTCAGAGAGTTTTACGTCGCCATTTCAATGGGCAAAGACTGCGATCCATCCTGGAAGAAGGCAATCTACAAGGTGATCTGCAAACTGGACAGTGACGTACCAGATGAATTTAAAAGACAACCTTGTGGATAAAAACAAACAAAACAGAAGACATCGTGCCACAGCAGTTCGTCACAACGTGGACTTGCTCATTTTTTCCGTGTGCAATCCGTTTCAAATGTCAAGTATTTCAGATCATTTGTCCATTGGAGCCATTACAAAGTTGTTACTGTTTAACATGCCCGGACATGTTAAATAGTAATATAATTTTCAGGATGGAAAAATGTTTTGTTCAGAGAGGTATCTTCAAGTTACAGAGAACAGTTTAAAAAGTTTTAAGAAACATTTAAAAAATAAAATAAATAAATAAATACAAAAAAGTTCACACCAAGGTAGGAAAATGTTTTATGTTCAGTACAGCAAATTACTTTCACAAGAATGTATGTGTAAATAGATGAATATACACACACACACACACTGCAGCTTCAATATAGCTGACAAAACAGTCTTATTTCCCTCCCTCATACTTACCAAAAGGATCCATTCATTCACTATCTGGCAGTCCACAGGCACATTAACACAATGTCTTCATCTGGAGTGATGCGTTTGACATTACTCTTGTCTTCAGTTTCTCCAGTAACTGTGTTGATGGTCCAGGTAAAATTCAGATGCGTTAAAAAAAAAAAAAAAAGAATTCTGCTTCTGAGTGCTGACTTCCTTTGGTGCTCCGCGAGTTTAGTAGATGTAAAATGAGTTGAAAAGGCAAATCTCTGCTTCTGCTCCATATTAAAAACAGACTGTGTGGAAGATTGAAGTAGAAACCAGGTCTGAAAAGTGAGTGTGGCTTCTTTTTTTTTTTTTTTGTTTTAAAGAAGAAACAGACCCTAAAGGCATCCTGACACATATTTAATCAGCATTAAATGGAAGGTGCCTGTTCTTACTAGCAGTGCTTTCACCAGAGAAGAAGAAATGATTAGAAATGCAGTTAATAATACATTTAATGGAATTGAAGGATGCTTCCATGTAACCAGGCTATCGAGCTAGCTAGTATTTACCACCATCTTCGTGGTGTAGTCTAAATATTACCACAGCCAAAGATAATATATCTAGGCACTTTTTCAGGCATTCTGACCAACTAAATATTTCAATATGGTTGCATTGTGGGCAGATTTATTTGCGAAAATCATTTTGCCCATCAGTCTACGCTCAGAATCCCATCACGATAAGAAATCACACCTTTTAAGACTAATCTTAAATGATCTTTTTCTCCCGTGTGTTCAAATCAAAAGCTAAAATATGCACTTGAAATGTGTTTAGGATCAGATTAAATGGAATGGACAGTTTAGAAAGAAACACAGTCATGTGTGAAAGGAAGTTACACTTTAAGTCAGGACAAAAAGAAAGAAATAGACATGAATGAATCAATCAATCAAGCCTTGAAGTCAAAGTAACTTCAAGATCTGTGCAGATGTCTGACTAGAACAATAGAAACAGCTGAAGGATTGTGATGTGCAATACATTTGGAAATAAGAGGACATTTCCTAAAGATGCTAGAATGAAAGATCATCAAGAGAAGCCTTGGCCAGGAGGGCGAACAAGACTTTAGCCTCTCATAAACCATTTTCCTGTTGCAGTGCTCGTTCAGAGCCAGCGCTTTACTTAGAACGTGTTGTCTTTCAACCACCAAAGCAGTAGCACCAGCTCTTTACTGGTCCTAAGCAAAAAAAACACTTACATCAGGGGGTGGGGGCAGGGTTATGGAGACCAACCAGACCCAATTTGTAATCACTCCGTTTTAAAATCTAGTCTGAAGAAGGAAGGATGAAAGAAGGAAGCACACAGAGCAGCACTGAAATGGCCATTTTTGTACTGCATTTAAAAAGTGTTTGCAACTATATTCATAAACATCTGGCGTCTTTAGTTTAACATGCTGGCGTCTGTAGTTTAACATGCTGGCATTCGTAGATCCTGCCTGAACGACTTTTGGAAATCCTGTTTGCAACATGATCCAAGAAAACTGGCCAGAGTTTGGAAGACTTTCTTCAGCATTGCAAACAGCCTTTACAAACACCGACAGCTGTTTCCAACAGCATTCATAAATGCAGACTGTGGATACTGAGATGACATCTTGCAGGGAAAACGACATAAACGTCGATGTCCCCTAGAGGAATTCAGACTGCAGCAGAGGGAGGTTCTAAGGATGAATTGGAAGAGATTTTATAAATGGATCTGGCTCAGTTTTAAAGAGGTTTGAAAGCTGAACCTTCTCTGAACTGGCTCCAGTCCAAATAAACCAAAAAAAACACAGTAATGCCAGCTGGACTTTAAAGGAAAACTCAAACTTTTTAAACTAATGGAGATTTAGAGCAACTGCAGGAAAGAGGACGAATGGAAATGATCAATACGTGTGGAGTCTCAGGCAAGAAGACAAGCAGCTGCTCTCACTGTTAAAAGAGCCTCTGAGCATGTTGATAAAGAAAAAATAAAAAAAAAGTCAGATGCAAGAGGACAATGGAAGGTGCAGTTTAACGCAGGATGTGCTCCATATGTTACCCACCAGTGAGTGAAAACTCTAATCTGTACACATTTTAGAAAAAAAACGCCTTAAACAGGCAGAGAGGATCCTCTGTAAAGAACATTTTTTTAAGTTGCAGGTTACCCAAAGGTATATTTACTGATTTACTGCCGGTAGTTCTCAGCTATTTTAAATGCTGAATTTCGTTCGAACAAAGCTTTAAAAAAAAACAACCAAAAAATAAAATAAAAAGTAGACAAAAGCCTGAATTATTTTCTCACTGAATTTGTTAATTTTTTTTTCTTTTTTTCTTCTTCAAAAATTGTGAGTAAAAATGTTACTGAAAATAAGACAAAATAGTCTCGTCGCGAAGGAACCCGACTTCAATCGGTAAACGGCCACGAAAGGTTCTTTTCAGCTTTAAAAAAATCACTTTACTAAACGCCCATGGGTTGAAACCATGAGATGAGGCAACAAAAAAATTGCTATTCATGTGATTTAAACCGTCACTTAAAGTGGGCGACAACTTTGTTGCTGCAATTATTTTGCTGTTAATGGTTAGGGTTAGATGAACCTAAAAAAAAAGAAAAAGGAAAAAGGGACTTGGAATCCAATGAAGCATAACAAGTTCACACAGACAATACCTTTCATCTGAGAAACTGTCAGGAATTTTTAGCCATATATATATGGATATATATATGTATGTAAATATGTACAGTGGTAAAAGATCGATTTATTCTTTATCAGCCGTACACAATCAGAAACATAATTACAGGAGGTTTGGACTGATCCACTCGGTCATTTGTAACATTCATTTACTAAGCTGGGCCTCTTTGTCACGAAACTCAACTGACAACTCCATTAACATGAAAATTTTGTGAAACTTTTATTGTCTCTTTCAACTAAGTGTTGACCAAGAAACAGTGCTACACGTATACAGTACATGAAACGTCGGAAAGAGTATAAAACAGAGGCAAAAAATAAAAAAACTAAACATGACTGAATGCGTGACGACTCGCAACAGATTAGAAACTACAAATTTGATGATGAATATCCAGAGGGGGCAAAAAAAGCACGTCTCGTACGGTCACCGGCGAAGAGTTGGAAAGCTATTCGTTGCGACCGTCTCACCACCCCATAAGCTGAATGAAGTTCACATTCTGGACCCCTGCCGAGACAAAAAAAAGACGTCATTTTGTGTCACATTTGCTTGCTGTATCACCACAGTCAAGTTAGTCTTGTTTACGCAATAATTCGAGACAGTATGAATAATTCGCAATAATTCGTTAGCTACATTTACACAATCTGGTAATCATCTTTTAATACGGAATGTTGTTAAAACCGTACCACAGAAATCTCAACAGGTGCTCTAAATGGTGAAAATAAGTCCTTGTGAGGGGGGGGATTATTTCATTTAATATGAATGAGCCTATCCGTGAATTTCTAACAGAGGGCATGTAGTGAAATTGATCTCAAACTGACTTTAAAGGATTAGTTCTGATCTTTGAGGGCTTTGAGAGGCACTTCTCCTGTTACTTACAGCTGATGGCCAACCAAACATATTGTAGCAATATTTCACAGAAAGGCCAAAAAGAAAACAAAAAAAAAAGGTGGCACAAAAATAAAAAACCTAACTGGTCACAGCAGCACGAGACCATTCATATTCTTTATGTTTTGCAAGGCAGTTTTCGTCTCTGCTCTCAGAAACACACCTAACATGGACAAGGACCTTACAGAACCATGCTTCAAAGAAACTCTTCAAACACTAACCTTCACTTATATTTTTCACATCTACCTCACAACTCTTCGAACTATTCAAGTAAAATCTACAACCATTTTTGATGATGCACTATGAAACAGAAGCATGCGTACCTTTCCGTAAACCGAAATGAGGGATACGATTCTCTTCTTAGAAATACTTGGTACGGTTAAGAGCTCTTTGTGCCAGCTGGCCGCTCTCGTCCGTTATCCGTTCCCAGTCCGTTTGACCCACCACAAAACCAATAGCACGCTTTCGATCTGCATCCTTTTGCTCTTCAAGATCCGCCCATCGTACCTTAACAGAAAGGAGAACAATCGGGGAGGTGGCATTATGAGCGGGAAACGGATCAATACACAGCATTTCAGATAATTAATTTGACACAATCTATTCACAAAATCCTCCAAGGAACTAGATTTACGTTTCAATCTTTTATTCGCCTGTCAGAGCCACTTTCAGACGAGCAAAGGTTTTGGGAGAGCAGCGCTTAAATTTACCCTTTTCTTTCCCGGTTCGGACATGCGTGTGGCATAGTCGTCTGGCAGCTGAAGGTAGTCCTCCAGGCCTGACATGCGATCACCTTCACGTTTCCTCTTCCCACCGCTTCTCAGACCGTCCAACTTGTCTGTATAAAAGCAAGATTTCCATTCAGGTCACTCATCCCCGCCATTAAAACTTTAACGAGCATCCCGGCATTCATTCACCCTGTCTTAGCAGCGCTCTTATACCGAATATTCAGCACATTTGATTTTCTCATGCCATTCTCTCATATTTAGAAACGTTGTATACATTTGAAGTCTCTTTCAAAAAGTCATTAACACATAAGGCCTGGGCTGCTGTCAGACAATTTACAGAGAAACAGAAGGAAAAGTTCTGACAACAGAAATCCCAGCCCCAGTCACTGACAGGACCATTTTCCCCACACATCTTTTATCCTTAGTTATGATTAGGGCTGGGCAATATATCATGCTTCCTCTGTGTAACTGTAACTAAAGCGCTTGCACAGTGAGCCCATTCAGCCAACAGCAGGCTTGAGTATTGTAAAATCTCTAAAGACAACGATACCAAAAGGGAAATGGTGTATTGGAAAGACTGGTAGCAGCGCAAGAATCCTGTTGCAGCACCAGAAGCAAAAGCTTTCAGTGGATTGCAAACAAAGTACATATCTTTAGCTGTCTCAGTCTGAGGCGTTTCCCTGTACGCTGGTGGAGGCAAGATTTCCGACACATTTTCAATTTCTTATTGGGGAAGACTTGGGTAGGCCAAGTTTGTTAGTACACAGAAAAAAATAGGACCACAATAATGATCCGCCAAGCCGCGCATATTTCTCACAAATAGCACCGACACGAACAAACAAAAGGACGATATTTAATTTTCTAACCACATTGCCCAGCCCTAGATATTAAGACACAAATGTATCAAACCAAATTTGTAAGATGGAAACACACTACACTGATAGCAAAAGCCTCTATACTACAGAGGTAACAGTTTTGGGTCATTAAATAAACAAGCAACAAAGAAAAATACCTACCAAGTTTGGCCTCAGATGTGTCCATCTCCCATTTGCTTTTCGGAATATAACCCTATATTAGAGAAAACACTGCAATGGTTAAATGTCTGGGTGATACGGGGATAAGGGGAGGGAGGAGAAAGCAGGGGAAGGGGGCTGACTGGAAAGAGAGGAAACTGGTTTATCACAGGTTAAAGACAAACAACATCAGGCAAAACTGGCATTAAACGGCATCATCAAGGCATACAAAATCCTGGTAACACTGGCATGCAGACATTTAAATATAGTGTTACTGTAAGCTGTGGAAAAACTGATGTTTTAAGCACAAGACTCGGTTAAATGCATAAGAATCTGATGAATGAACATCACCAGTGCTCTGCTTTGATGCTCAGAGCTTAGAACTGCGCAGAGTTTTGTTAATGATTTAAATTATTGCAAAAAGTAAGATGTGATTATTCACTGTCAAAGTGTTGAATTACTGTTGGTGCGCGGCGCCACAATGTGGCATTATTGACAATTCCTTAGCTGCAGTTATTTGGGACGGCAACGAAGGCAAACTATTGATGATTAAATATCTAATTAATCAATTGAAAGTTTCGGGGTTGTTTGGCCTGGCACATAAAGAGTACCTTATTATCCTTAAACTGCTAAGTTGATGTTCACTAAGGAGAAGGAGTAACAGAATTAATTTTAGATGAAATGTTTAAATATCTGAATGATGGCAGATTTTTACTGAGATACTGAGTCAATAGGATTCAACTTCCAACTTTGGGCCATCGAATCCAAACCATCAGGAAATGAATTTTATGCGAGGCAGCAACCTGACATATCAGGTTAATGTACGTGTTGATTAAGGTTTGCTCTGAAAGTCAGCACCTTTCTAACACTGAAAGATGTCAGTGAACCTCGGGTTAAGTTTGATTTAGGTGTGTTAGATCAATGCAGAGATTACAATGTGACCTACCCAAGACCTTTTAGACCCGCTAGACTTGTGACTGAACGTCTGCATTGACCTGCTGTTAGATGGCTAAATGCTAGTTGTTTACAAATCAAAACTTCGTTAGAAGCCCTGATCAATCACATCTCTCTAAAAAAGAACAACAACAAAAAAATGAACATATTCTTTGCCATGATACAACACGTTCATGTGAAAGTTAAACCAATGCAGGACCAGGTAATGTGTCCATTGAATAGAGCCACCACCTTCACCCAGATGCAAACAAAAAGGTTAAGAGGAAACAGATAACAGCTTTATCTTCTCTGCCTTTTTTTTTTTTTTTTTTTTTTTAAAAAGTAACTGCAGAGACACATTGGGTGTGGTTGTGTTTTCTTCCACTGGAGCGTCTCGCAACCAGTCAAGACAAGTTTGCGATTCCACCAGACACCCCATTCAGTTTTTCGAAACGTCTTAGGCCGACATTACCGACTTCACCAGGAACGTGATGTGTACGTTGCACATGTCACCACCGACTGCACTAAGATGGCCATAAATCCAGAATTTTGTGTAATCCGTGATTCAAGAAGCGGCTGAAGACGTGCAAGTTGCCCAGCTGCAACTTGAGCACCAGTCATATAATCAGCTGTTTTAATGTCTATGACATGTTGCCTTAACACTGAAAGGTGTATCGTTGCTGATATGAGGTCCAACAAAGGTTCATACTTTGAATTTAGTTGAGAACCCCTTCCCTGACCCTTGACCTGCACGTGAAAAACAGGCACCAAGCCACAAAAAAAACCAAAAACACAAATGTCTTGTGGCAAAGGACAGATGAGCCTGAGAAGAAGCTAAATACATGAGCGGTATAAACAATCCAATATTTAAATGAATGACTTCCACTTCACACAAACTTCCAATCGTCCATCAGATCATTACGTCACCATAACAGCAGATGGTCAGAGGACTTGTGAAATATGTCTCGTGTTTAATATCATATAAAATACATTTGTATTCATTGAGTTTATGTAGGTGTTTATTCGTGACATTTTGTTTGTCCAATTTCCCCTCTTCAACTTTAGACTAAATTTACAGGCTTGAACACCAACAAAGGCGTTTTTGGGTTGGCTTCCTCTTTGTTAAAACCGTGCTATAAATACAGCACACGTGTCATCTGTCTCCATAATGACCATGAGGATGTGGGCTGACCGTTACATGTTGAGCTTACAGCAGAAGCTGCTCAGATTAAATCTAATTTTAGACCTTTTCTGTTTCAGCATTTCAAATATAAACCAAAGCTGGAAGGTTCTCCGTGGAGTTACGCAGCTTTCTTTCTGCGGCAGCAATGCCCCATGATACACAACAGGGTGACTACAGGAACAGTTCTCCCCCTCTTAACATTTGCTTATACTGTATTGACAGAGGAACTCACAGGGCAATCATTGTTTAATGGCTTTGACGGCGACATTGATTTTGAATGATCACAAAAAAAAACTGAAGTTTTGAGAGTGAATTTGACTCCGTTAAACCGAAGGACATCATTTTGGTCAACGCATGTATTTATTTATCATGTTTCTTAACAACAGGCTTGTTTTTCCAGAGTTTAACCAATCAGTGACGAGCTCCGTCTAGAAATTTCTCATTAGAGTCCCAGAGAGTTGACTTTGTTCGAAAACAGCCATGAAGCAAGCCCTGCACGAGCCCCACCCGTGATGGAAAACCTACTTGTTCCACAAAGAAACTGGCTTGCTTGCAGACATTAATGGAAACAATGCAGGAACTCCACAACTAGCCTTTCATGAACAGGGCTACATGCTTGGGCTTACCCGTTGTAAATGATGAGCCCCCATAACTGCTATGAAAGACCTCAGAGGGGGGGGGGCAGTATCTGCGATTTTTAGAAACCTGTACATAAACATAATTAGCATTTCCAACCCTCTGGATTAATCCCATTCTTAATCATTTCTCTTCACTGTTAAAGGTTTGATGTCTACCCGTCACACTCCACCACCTCCCCCCACCTTCAGGGTATGAATACAGCAGCTGGAAATGACAATCCGCTTTTAAAAATCCCTCTCTGGAATTTATGTCTCCAGTTTGATTCAATGTACCGCAGATAAACTGTGGAACACTGAATCAAACTAATTTAATTTCTTTCAGCTTGCGGAAGCGTTTATTTGGTCAATGTATGTAAATCAATGTATTTAAAATGTTCAAGTTTATTCAGACTTTGTTTGAAACACTGGCAACAAAAAAAAAAAAAAGGACTTGAAAACATAAAAAATAATCTGAACAAAGTAAGACTTCAGCCATCTTTGCAGTTGCTCATAAACAAACACTATTTATTATTTTATTATACACTATTTATTTATTCAGTTGTTGTAAGGCAAGTCTTGTGTTGAAGTGTGTGTGTGTGTGTTTGTGTGTGTGTGTGTGGACAAAGACCACACGCACGTTTTTCAAAGCTCAGCAATGCTGGTGTTGAACATTTAGTGATAAAGTCAAATACAAACGTTGTTCTCAGTGAGCTGGTGTGTCAGCTTGGGTTTAAAAACAATCGAAGTGAAAAGTTGCAACACAAACAAACTAAATGCTCCTCATCACAGGATCCTGAACACTGAGCGGCTGGACTGGTAGTAAGCTTCCTGTAGAAGATGAATGCCGCTCCTTCATAATTTACACTCATTAAAGCAGAACGTCTGCTACAATACTGACACTATTATTTCTGGAACCACGTGGTATCCAACAGACGTAGTAGTCGTCACATCATCAAGAGTTTTTCAATGAATTTTGATGGATTCAGCAGTTTTAGACCTGCAGTTCACTCAGAGTCTAGGTCAACGTTAAATTCAGTTTACAAAGACGTCTAAAATTAGGAGTAAAAAGCACATACGCTGTGTAGAACTGCAGGTCATAGATGTCGATTTGCCACAAAGATAAGTATTTTTCATTTTTCTTTAAAATTTCCATTCACTCATCTTGGCGAACAAAGTTGCTTTCTGCTCGTCTTCAGCAAGACTCACACATTCGCTACCTTTTCTTCTTTAATCTGATAACTAAAGGCTTATGATCCTGTGACAAGTGCGTCACACACCCAAGATCAATGACTCAATAATGAAGATACTGCAGTGAGCAATGTTTCAATAAATAGCAAATAAAGCAGTTACCTAACATGTAAAGTCAAGTAAGAGAGAGGATTTGGTTTTATAAATACAGCTGGTGCGAGAACAGAAGATTTCAGCTGGCACAGCGAGCTTATGAGAGGAGAATGATCTGGAGCACAATGTTTCACTTCAAATATTAACAGACATACAGAGGTATGAGACGCAGCCATGTTCTGAACAAGACTCATGAAAAGGATAGAACGCTAAGGCGTATACATGCACTGCCTGGACCAAAAAAAACCCCCCCAAAAACCCCACTTTTTTATTTTGTTGGAGCACCTTTAGATTTGATTTTGTCATCATTTCACACACACGGTAACAATCTGAGCCCAACGAACCCTGGCACTGTCCTCTTGGAATACGCCCGTGCCATCAGGGCAGAAGTAAAGTCTCTTGATGGAAAACCTTTTCATTTAGTATGTTCAGGTAGTCAAGGTTGCTGAAACCGACCGGACCTGACCAACTAAAGCAAGCCCAGATCATAACTCGGCCCGATGGGTGCGGCCCTTCTTACCCCGATGCTCCCATCACTCTGGAAATAGGGAACATCTGGATCACCAGAGCACAAGACCTTTTTCCAATGAGTCCAATCTTTATGCTCTCGAGCCAACTGAAAACTTATTTTATTTTTTCTATTCATGTCAGCGATATTATTGAGACAACACAGCTGTTTAGTCCCGATACCTGGAGTTATCTCTGCACTGTGACTGTGGACATGCTCCTACTTTATTTTTATGATTTAATCCAAGTTCAATTCTGAGCACATATCCTCCTCGAAGATGACGGTTCACTACCTCCTTAGTTTGTCATGTTTGCTTCTAATCTAAGTTGTGTATCTTTTTTGGCCAGGCAGTGTGTATCAAAAAGAAAGGGAAAAAAAAATACCCACACATTTTCAAAAGTAGTTTGGCTTTGTTGGAGTTCTCCTGGTGGGAACAATCCCATTGAAAAAGCTATCGTACAGCAAACATATTCTGAAAGCTTTAAATCTAGTATAAAGGCAGTAAAGCTTTAAAGCTCCAATCAAACAGTGGGTTCACAGTAGCACGGCTTCACACAATTAAGTGGAGATTGGTGAGATTCACACCCGCTTATCAATCACAGCGTGACTAGTTACACAGGTTTTATTTCTTTAGTAGTTTTTTTTTACCCTTTCGTTTCACCTACATAGAAATTCCTTATAACTGAAAGCATGTTTCTTCCCATCGAAGGCAAAGGCGAATACATTTGGGGGGAAAAAATGTCACAAACTTGGTTCTTTTGAAATCTGATAACCACAAATATAAAAATGAATTAATATAAATGAATGAACAAATGATTACCATAAATTTAACCTAAAGTGAGGGCGATCAATGGGCCGGTATAATAGGCAGGTCTTCATTGCCATTTTCTCTGTTTGATGAGTATAGTTTGTCACATTTAAGCGCTCTATTCCCCCCGTATAAAGAGTTTCCATTTCCAAGTCGAGGTTAAAAACAACGTTTCCGCGTTAATGTTCCAAATGAAAAGCCCTGCAGCATTATGGAGGACAGAAACCTTTCACTTCTCTACGAGGTGTTTCCTGTAAAATGATAGCAGGCAGATCACATGCAACAGCAGCTGGTGATGAATTAAACAAATTCTGACTCAAAACTGACTCAAAGAGTCCAAAAAGTAGGATTCCACTTTTCCTTCAATTCAAGCAGTTGAAATGTACGATAGTGTTGAACAGCCTGTGCAACGGGAGGTTCTCCACATGTGTTGTTTGTTTAGTTGAATAGTGTCTTCTTATTGAAAGTGATTGGGACAACTGAAAAGATTTTTCACACTGAGAAATAAAAAAAAAAAAAAATATATATATATATATATATATATAAAAAAAAATTAAAAAAAAAGACTTTTACGTAACAGTTTCAGTTACCTCTCATCTTTCCCGATTTGCCGTACATTTTTTAAGTTGATCGTGCTCTTTTAGTCAAGCTTTACTCTTTTTATTCAATTTGTTTTACTTTTGATATAAATTTGTCTTAGAATGAAAGTAAATCCTCTCTTAAGATTCAGGGTCTGATGTCACCCAGGTTTATGTAACTTATGTAGAAACGCGTTTCCTGATTCTGGCAACCATTTCGATTTTTAAAAAACTTCTATTATTTAGATTAATTTGAAAATAAAATTGAAGTTTTTCAGGAGCACCTGAGCAAATCTTCCCAACAAAACAGTGTATAAACTGTTGCAGCTTTAACTGCGCCGTCACTGCTAATACTCAAGGATTCTGATAATTTCACTCTTGATCCTTTCCATGAATTTCACTCATCTTTACTGATTGTAGCACAATAGAGCTAACCTGGTCGATGAAGCAAACATTGAGCACAAATGGCTGATGTTAAACTACTTGATATAGGCCATACGCTAGCTTTTCTAGCGTGTCATCCCGTTCCAGTATTCTGGGTAATAAAATCTGTTTATATATTCTAGAAGTATATCACCCCATCTCGCTTACATAAAGTTTCCACACGCAGAATACCTGCAGTTTTTCTGCATTTGGACTCTGAATTTCGAACTAACTTCCCCTCCACGGCATGATACAATCGGGTGTGTAAAGCGTTACCGACCCTGTCACGTGCTAGTTCTGACCAATCAGCGATTGCGAGTACTAATTTATGACGCAAGTGAGTCGGTTTGATTGTAAACAAAGATGGCGGCGCCCAGCAAGCGGCGGCGTGGATCGCCTGATAAAGATGAAAATCCTGCTTGCTGCATGCACACATTAGATCATTGTATCGAGAATACCTGTGTAATAACTAGAGCTAGATGGGACACCTTCAGAAAAATCGCCAAAGACTGGATATCGCTGAAAGGGAGAGAGTGCAATGCCGTGTTGTCGATCGCACACACATTGGATAGGGAGTACAATGAACTGGAAACGCTGCCCCACTACCATCCTTCCTGTTACAAACGATTTACAGATAAACGACAAATGTTCTACGCCAGGCAAAGACAGCATCAAAAGCAACAATCAGCTGGTGAGTACATTATTATTGTTGCGATCTCGGTGTGGCTAGCCTTCACAGCTGAACACAGATCTCTATATATTCTAGCCTAGCCCTACTTACTTTACCATTTTTGTTTTATTTTTTACTACTAGCATGACTAGGCCTAGTAGGCCTACTAGTAACTAGGCCTGCATCATCATCATGCTACCAGATTACATTCATTGCATGTGTATCTGTCTATATAGGCCTTAAAGGCGGTAGGCAATCCATGTACATGATGTATGTGTTGTGCCACATGCCATGGCTAGTCTGATTTTATTTTTGAATAATTGTAAAAATCTTATTTAGCTTGCCACACTAAGAAAGTCCTTCTGATCATTATAAATGACCATTCACAAATAAAGTGAAAAAGAGTAACCGTCATGCCATATCATCAAATAAGACTACACTACAGTGAATGCTGTTGTTTTGATAATAATATTGCCATTGAATTCGTAATGAAAATTATTTAGGCCTAACATTTGAGAATGGTGGCTGAAGTCATGCCTTCATTATTCCATCTTCAATTAAATCTTTACCGTGTATTACTATTTCATTTCCAGATAGTGCTGGTCCTTCTCCAACACATTTTTATTTTGATAACTATAGAATATACATGTATGTAATGTATTTTGGCAATTTGTTATTATTCTGTTCATATAATCTAAACCTGATATGTTATAATATGAAAAATTAGGTCCTGTTGTGCACTTGTTTCAATAGCACTGTGTTGGAAACTATGCTGCTGTTGAAATAAGATTTCTTCACAACAATATGCTCATATCCTCCTAATATTTCATATTCTGAACATATGTGGGAATGTCCGTATGGATCTGAAAGTTGAAGTGTTTAGCTTCTATTGCTTTTTGAGATAATTGCAGTTATAGATGCTATTGGAGGCCAAAAATCCAAAAATTTCATGCATTTTCCAAATAAGTTTAATTCACGACCACTGCTCCAATCCGGCCAATATTTCAGGGACTGAATATTTGTGGAACCCCTCACAGATCTGCCAAGTCTGAAATGTGTGGTTTTATTACTTTTTGAGATAATTGCAGTTAAAGATGCTACTGGAGGCCAAAAATCCGAAAATTTCATGCATTTTCCAAATAAGTTTAATTCAGAACCACTGCTCCAATCCGGCCAATATTTCAGGGACTGAATATTTGTGGAACCCCTCACAGATCTGCCAAGTCTGAAATGTGTGGTTTTATTACTTTTTGAGATAATCGGAGTCAAAGTTGCTATTAGAGGCTAAAATGTCTATTTTTTCATGAATTACCCAACTTCGAAAGACGATTACTCACTAACTGCAGGATGCCCGCTTGTGGAACTTTTTTTCAAAGAAGCTGAACTATTTTACTTCATAAAAACCAAAACAAAAAGTATTACCCGTAATGCTGGAACGGAAGTCACTTTCTAGCCACTTTCTGAGAGCTAGCCTATGGCCTAATAACCTTTGTGGAATAGATGAGAAAAACAAAGGAGTGAAAATGAGCCTGGCAGCTACATTGCTACAAAGGGAAATTTTCATGTCCTACCAGATCACCCTCTTCTTCTTCTTCTCTCTTGGGTTCCTTGGTCTCGTCCTCGGGGTTGAAGTCTTCCATTTCAACCTAAAAACTCAAGCATACAGTGCGTTTAGCTCAAGTTACT
Organism: Odontesthes bonariensis; assembly: GCF_027942865.1. Taxonomy (NCBI): domain Eukaryota; kingdom Metazoa; phylum Chordata; class Actinopteri; order Atheriniformes; family Atherinopsidae; genus Odontesthes; species Odontesthes bonariensis. Next base: position 14,941,634 of record NC_134529.1, read on the forward strand.
GATACACTGCAAGATTCGAGACAACTCAAATCTCGAAAGCCTCACCTCCTCTATAGCAGCATCCTGAAGCAGGGACCGGACATCCAAGCGCACCATGTGACGTGGCGAAGACTCCCAGTGGTTGGACATCTGTGTGCAGAATACTCCAGTGATAAGCATACACGCCTTGTATTTGAGTTTGAGTGAACAGTATCACAAGAGACGATCACAAACAATCATCTGCATTATCAGTTATCTGATTATTTAAACCTTCAATATATCCTTAAGCGTGCGCCCGTGGACATTCCTCTTAGAACAAGTCTGAGTGTCTGCCGTGATTTCAGCCACATACACCTTGAAACGACAGGGGGAAAAAGAACCTCTTTAACATAGGGCAAAGGGCAGTTTTTTTTTCTGACTCAATCATGAACACAACTCACCTCGAAACCTTTAGTTTTGGCTGCACTCCAGAACTGATCAAAATGTTTAACCCTGTCGTTAATAGTGTCTAAAATAATGAAGGGGAAAAAGCCGTCATCTAGAGTTTTCTTAAATGTTTTAAGCATGCTGCTCCTGTAGGTATCCTCCATCTCTAGCTCATACTCGTACTCAAGAACCTGTAAGACAATTGATGAGCACACGACTTCATATGTTAGCCGGTGAGCACCGTTTTTTTATTTTTATTTTTCAAAACGTTTACCGCAACGCATATACGATCACGCGTTGATCACATCTCCGTCTGACTGACCTTGGTTTTAACCCTCCTCCCGGTGTCGGGGTCTTTCACCACTTTTTCAACTTCTGTCATGAAATAATCGTCCAAAACAAGAACTCTTGGAGGTGCACCGCCACATTCCACTTCCTTGTCCTAAGTATTGCAAAAGGTGGAGGGGAAATAAAAAAAAGTTTATATTTTTTGAATGCGCTTCATGAAGAATTAATGCCTTTGTTAAAGGGAACGGTGTTCATGCCCTAATTTTTCTAAAAGTTGTCTTAGATCAAAGTGACGCGATAGCACGATTTCCTGCTGTGATTTCACTCACCCGGATGAGTTTTGCAACATGGCTTTTTCCACTTCCTGGGAGGCCTCTCATTATGATGACAATCTGTTGAAATACAGAACTTAAGTGAGTTGTCAGTATCAAACACCAACATGAAATAATCTGCGGCAGAAATTAGTACCCTCTCAGGCCGGGATGATCTGCCAGGTGGCTTCAGGATATCGTCAATGTTCTTGATTTCAGGCTTCTTCTCAACTTTTGGTGGTGGTGGCGGTGGAGGTGGGAGGGGAGCTGCAGTGGGAGGGCCTCTGTCGTCTGGATAACCTCTTCTGTCCGCTGCACAAAATGGTACAAAAATTTCTCTAAATTCCAAATTTGTGGGACGGATTTACGTGGCTGGACATCCTTTATAGTCGACAGTCATTTTTCAATGACGGATGAAGAAGATGAATGTGTGTATCAACAGATTATGTGTTCCACATACTGTAGGGTGAGCTGTAACGCTCATGTCCAATGCGGTCAAGTCCGGGGCGCTCATATGGAGGCCTGTCATAGCCGGGCCTTCCGTAATGTTCATCTGGATCACGACTGCCACTGCGCTCCCTGTCTCGAATATCCCTGTCTCTGTCTCTGTAACCTGAGCGCAGAGCTGAAGCCAGAGGAGACCTGCACACAGGATGAGATTACATTTAATTTTCCTCAAAAAAATGTCTTACTTCCAACCAGCACACTTAAGATTATCACAATGTCTGGCACAAAGTGATAAAGTACCTTTCTTCAACGAAGGCATGTGCGCTTGAATCAAAAACAAACAGAAAAAATATCACATATGTAAAGAAGCCGAATACTTCTCTGTAGATAGGAAAAAAAGGACATTAGACCCAACAAAAATGTATTACCTGTCATCTCTATCACGCGAAAGATAGCGCTCCCTCTCAAATCTCTCTCTTTCGTATTCAGGAGGCTTTTCTCTGTACAATTCCCTCTCTCTGCTGTACTCCCGGCGGTCCATATAGGGGTCTGATCGTCTTTCATAATATGCCTCTCTGCTGTAAGGATCTCGGAGACCAAGCAGTTCTAGGGGAATCAAGTTTATTGATTAACTATGTTTCGAGATAAATCACCATAAAAAGATATTCTTTACAGAATGAAATCAACCTTTTTCATAGCCCCTGTCTGGCACTGGATCAGGTCTCAGCACTATTCTCTCCCCATAAGAGATGCGTTCAACAGTGGCTCCAGGCTCTGAAACATTAAGTGTCAATCAACACCCACTAAACAACATTGTCTTTTCTAAAAGTGATAAATAGGCTGTTTATATTTTCCACTCATACCATGCCCATGTCCGTAATCAACAGTCTTAGGCATCACTGAAGGTATGGGTGCAGCATGGTGGGAGGGCTGGTAATCTACACCCACACCTGTCTGCGCTGCCACAGTCATACCCTGGGGGTGAGAGATTTAATCATTCCAACATCTTATAGCGAAATGTAAAGAAGCAAAACTGTGAAACTCAAAATCTCGCAAAAACTGAATTTTTAAACGTGTCAGGCAATGAACAGTTGCTTATCGTTTCAACTGTCGTGTCATTCTTGCAACAGTGCCCTTACGCCAATAAGGCTAATTTAAATGTTGGTATTATCATTACCTTCAGAACATTTCTGACATCTGGTGGGATCTCCAAACCAAGAAGGCCTGCAGGTAGCTCTGACAGACTTTCACCGGGTGCAGGCGCTGGCTCAGTACTAGGAGTCTTTGCCACTTGCAGTTCCCTGTGGATCAAAATTAAGGCAAGTTAAATCCAGGAGAAAGTTCATAAAAAGTAACATACAAGTAAAATGGCAGAACTACAACCATAATAAAGCAAACAGGACAGATGAATGTGCAAAACCTTCATACTCTAAACCAATCTGAAGATGAAAATCAAATAATACAGTACTATTCTTTAATGACATGTATCAATCAAAATGGAAGACCACAATTTACCTTATTTGTTTAAGCTCTTGAGCAGCTTTCAAGATTATCTCATGCTGACGTTGGGAGAGGGCCAGTATATTTGCTCCACTTGTTCCTTGGCCTGCTGGTTCAGGTGGGCTTTCTGGGAGGTCTGTGACACGTGCGGCAGGTGGTCGAGATGAAGGTATATCCATAGGAGATTCGTCTCTATGATCGTCATAGTGGGATCTACGATCTGGATAGTCAGGATATCCTCTCTCTGCTGGTGGATGAAGCCTTGAGGGCCTATCCCAGTCTGAAGGGGATAGATGTGGTGGCTCCTCCTGTCTGAATGGCGGCTCATCTCCGTATTCACGAATTCTGAGTTCTCCTCTTCCCCTGCCATGTTCATCATATGGATAGGGGCGACCTCTCTCAGTTTCCTCTTGCCAACGTCCATCTCTGGAGTGCTCTGGTGGTGGCATGTGGGGAGGATAGTCCCTCTCGGGAGGAGCACGCTCTCTATTCCACTCGGACTCGTAGTACTTAGCATCTTGTCTAAAGTCATCCGGAGGATATTCCTGTGCTGAACGGCAGTGATAATCATCTTCCCCATGATCATAATCTACAGTGTACCCCTCATTACACCCCTGTTTATATTCCTCATGTGTTGGACCTGGCCGCCACATGCCCCTTGCCATTCCTCGACCCATAGGTCTCCTCCTCATTCCTCCCCTATCTATTACCTCGTGTGGTGGAATTGGGGGGCCTCTGCCATGTGGTGGATGCCAATCTAATTCTTGCTCTCTTTCTTCAGTATATGGTGGCTCCTCATTAGGATCTATCATTTCGTGAGGTGGTGGTGGCGGTATAAATCGCCTGCCTCTACCTGCATCTGGATGCATTGGGTGGCTGTAAGGGTCATGCCCATGGTACATTGGGTGCATTGATGGATCCATATTGGTATCATCAGAGTCCATTTCATGGCCCAATGGCTCATGATCCATTGGTCCATGTGTTGGGTGAGGTGGGCGTCCTCGACCTGGAGGCATGAAACCAGGGTGACCACGTGGGGGGCGGCCCCGGCCAGGTGGAAATGGGGGTCTCATACCTCTCATTGGAGGTCTCCATTCTCCCCAATAACAGTCCCCTTCCTCTGAGTAATCAGTGTCTTTCCAGTGCCTGTCCATTGGTTCTCCCCTCCCCATGGGCGGTCCCCCTCTACCCATAGGGGGGCCTCCTCTCCCCATGGGTGGGCCTCCTCTCCCCATAGGTGGGCCTCCTCTCCCCATAGGTGGGCCTCCTCTTCCCATTGGTGGTCCCCCTCTCCCCATTAGTGGTCCCCCTCTCCCCATTGGTGGTCCCCCTCTCCCCATTGGTGGTCCTCCTCTTCCCATGGGAGGTCCTCCTCTCCCCATAGGGAGACCTCTTCCCATTGGGGGGCCTCCTCTACCTAGAGGTGGACCTCCTCTACCTAGACGTGGACCTCCTCTTCCCATCGGGGGCCCTCCTCTCATCATAGAGGGTCCACCTCTCCCCATGTGGGGTCCTACTGGCTCATCATAATACTCTTCCTCTTGGAAGTAATGTTCCTCTGGCATCCATGTTTCTTCAGGAGGCATCTCTGACTCATCACCACCAAACTCCTCATATGAAGGATCTTGCCAGTGGTAGTCCTCTTGCTGTTCTGGCTCTTCAGGAGGCACGTAGTCATATGGCATTTCTCCCAACTCGTCCCCAGTTGATACAGTGTTTGGTCCCCTAAACTCCCCAGATCCCATTTGACCACGTCCGTGTCCACACAATGGGGGCTGGCCTCGCCCCCTGCCAGGGGGAGGCTTTGGAGGTTCTGGCCTTGGCTGCATTTGACCAGAACCTTGTGGCTGTGCTTGGATTCCAGTGGGCTTTTCAATCTGTGGTGATTTGCTATTAGTCAACGGTCCATCTGGTGGGAGGGAAGTTTGTGCTGGAGGTTTTGACACCACAGCAGAAGCAGCAGATACAGGAGGCTTAGTATTAACTGGTTTAGGTTTCTCACTATTTTTAGGTGCATTATTGCCATCTGTTTCTTTAGATTCTGTATTAGTTGGTAATGTCTGAGGAATGGGGTCATTTTGAACAAAAAAGCCCTCACTTCCAAGCAGACTGTCATCTGTCATGTCTTCATTCTTGGTCTTTTCTGGTTTTGGTTTGTTTATTTCTTTATCAGACTGTGACTGATCAGCTGTTTTTTCTGGAGTCTTGGAATCTAAAGCAGCAGATTTCTGAGTGGCTGGCTCTGGCGTAGGTTGGGGACCTTGCTGTTGTTTTTGTTGAGGCACTGGTGGAGATTCAATTCGAGTTGAAGGACCGGGGGGCCGTGGGGACTCAAACCTAGGCTGCTGACCAAATCGAGTTTGTTCAAATTTTGGGGGTCCATCAAAACGCTGCCTTGGCTGGTCAAATCGAGGGGGACCATCAAAGCGTGATCGTGGCTGATCAAACCTAGGTGGACCATCAAAGCGTTGCCTCGGTTGGTCAAATCGAGGGGGACCATCAAAACGCTGTTGTGGTTGGTTGAACCTTGGAGGACCATCAAAACGCTGTTGTGGTTGGTTGAACCTTGGAGGACCATCAAAACGCTGCTGTGGTTGGTCAAATCTTGGGGGGGCATCAAAGCGCTGGTGAGGTTTGTCGAACCTTGGTGGACCATCAAAGCGCTGCTGTGGTTGGTCAAACCTTGGGGGACCATCAAATCGCTGCTGTGGTTGGTCTAACTTTGGAGGACCATCAAAACCTGGTGGTGGCTGGTCAAATCTGCTTGCCCTGGGACCAGTCAGAAAACAAAACATCTCAATTAAAAGCTTGGAAACAAAAAATATTTACCTGAATTTAAATGCTAAAAAAAAACAAATTTTACACAACATTTTGCTTTTAAAATGCTGGTCCTATTTAAATAATCAGTAACAATCATAAAAGTACAAAACAATCATAACTGACCGTGGCGGTCTAACACTGTTGAAGCCTGGTGGCGGCCCAGTGTGGGGACCTGGGGGCATGACTCCTACACCAGTGGAAACACCTCCTTGCACAGGGGGTGCAGCAGGGGATTCTGAATGTGTTCCAAATACAGGGGTCTGTTGACCTGGAGGATTAGGACCAACAGAAAGTGGAGGCGGTGGGACACTTGTGTTTACTGTCTGCTGTTGCATTTGGATCTCTTGCCCGGGGTACTGTCCAAACTGTCCAATCATTGCATTATTATACTGGCTCGAGGCAAATGGCACCATGGCAGTAAGAGTGGCCACCCTTTCTTGAAGGTGAGCATTGGTGGCATTCATTTGTTCCTGCCACTGTTTCCATTGGTGCTCATAGTCTTGCAGTTGGTCTTTGTGGGGATAGGTCTGGAACTGCTCATACCATAAAGCAAAGGAGCGATCCCAGTCTTTGAATAAAGGGGTAAACTGCTGCTGTTGCATTTCATAGTGCCTGAGCTGCATTTCAGGAGACGTTGACTGCAAAAAAAAAGGAAATCAAGGGAATGATGCATTAATTATATGTATTCCACACAATTTATTAAGGCAAAAATCGGTGAACAAACTTGGCAGTCTGGAATTTACACACCTGTAGGTTTGCAGGTTGCTGAATGAGCTTTTGGTATTGTTCCAGGATCTGTTGAAGTTTTTCGTGTTGTTGCATGAGAGCCTGGTATTGTAAACCTGCTCTCTGCTGTTGCACCTGCTGCCACTGTGCTGCTGCAGCTTGTAATTGTTGGAGACGGGCAGCTTCCTCTGGGTCTTTTGGGATTTCAGGCTTTAAATTAAAACAATGAAAGATTGAGGCAAAGCGTTATCTTTTTAAATCACATGCTTGACAAATTTACAGTAGACAAACTAAGCAGTTGGTAATGCAAGAAAAGAAACATTTTAAAATGGAATCAAGGCACTACTGAGAGTCTATGAAACAATGACTTAATAACTAAATTTTTTAAACAACAAACATAAAGGGCAATTAATATGAAAGTCAAATAAATCAAAACCACAACTACATGGGGAATAACAAATGGATGTGCTTGGTCCCATGAGCTATGACATAGCAACCAGTAAAATATGTATGGACATTGTGATAATGAAAGAATGGGCAGTCTGACTTACTGTGTCTGTAAATGTGGGTGAATTTCCTATGTTTTCACCCTGTAAATTTATGCAAGGAACATAAACAATGTTTAGACCTCAGGACAATGTAAATTCCCAGAAAACTGGACTTGGCATGTTCATAAAGGCTGGTGAGGAAATGTCATTCCTAGATATGCTAAACAGAGTAAATGGCAAACATAAATACATCTTTATTTGTAGTATTGTTTCTTGAATTAGTGCCCATAGTATAGCCAAAACACACCAAATTAAATTCACAGGGTTTTTGAATTCTTGAATTTTTTTAAAAATTGAACTTTTATTTGATTAAAACACTGTTTATTAAAACATTCTGTGCTGTTTTTGTATTGTTTTAAATAAACATAAGCTATTTTTTTGTACAAAAAATGTACACATTCAAGCAGTACAACCTTCTCTTCTTTCGACTTGGACAGAAATCCCCCTTCCTTGTAAAGGATCTTTAAAACACTGCTACGAACGATCAACACTTTGGCTTAAGAATGAAGTGAGTTCAGCTTGTAGCAGTTAATGTGCCTTAAACTGCTAACCTATTATAGAAATAAATGATAACTAACCACAGGACTCTGATGAGTTCTGGTAATACTTCTAGATCATTTTAAGCACAGAAGTGTTTTTTTTCAGCCTATACTAACTTCAAGTGATATCGCTTCCTTGAACAGATGTTGCATAGAAACAAAATGTTTTATACAATCTTTGTCCACATGAGGGCTGAGCAATGTGGACCAAAATTCATTACCGGCATTTCTAGGCTGAAAGGCAATATGTGACACATAGCAGTAGTTTATACAAATCAGGCTTAATGTTCAGTTTTAGCTTAACGCCATGTGCATAATATCAAAAACACTTTAAATTCAAATATTTCAGACGCTGTTGTAATCAAATTAAAACCCCTCTGGTATCACTGCCCTTTATAGTTTGAAAATATCCAGCTGCATAAAATCTACATATATATATATATATATACATATATATATATATATATTTTTAAAACATGTACATGAGAAGATAAAAAAATATTTGGTAATGGATCACCCGAGACAAACATCTAATGGTTGTTATTCTTTTGAAAAACAGAGCAGCAAAGTTTGGCAGCAATGAGGGGAAGGTCTAAGCAAATGCAGCACAGGCTGTAGCCGACATACACGGAGGGAAAGGTGGGGTCAGGCTACACTGTGCATGGGGAGCAGGAAAAATACACACAGGCGCAGCTTTATAGGGGACGTGGATGGTGTTAGGTTACATTAGTTAGATAATGACCGATTTCATACCTCATTTGAAAAAATACAGGTACCAATTAAAAAGTGGGTATACTGCCCAGCCCCTCCACATATACAAGACAAGATGTTTTCAAGATGACATTTGAGGAGTGCTTACCCTCACTTCCACAGGTGGAGGCGGCGGAGGTTGTTCGTCTTTAGGAGGGGGTGGAGGCGGTTTGTTTTTCGGGGGTTCTGACGGAGGAGGAGGAGGAAGAGTCTGACTTGTGGGGGGTTGGGGTGGCACAGAGGTATCACCCTCCCTCTGATTCTGTTTGGCCTTCTCTTGCATTAATTTCTGTAGGTTCTGAAGATGCTGCTTGTACCAAAGCTGCTGCTGCTCCTGGCAGAAACAATCACAACAACATCCCATAAGAAAACACGTGTGTGTGGAATTTGGTTTGTTTTTGTATTACCTTTGCATTCTCTACGCAACAACACAGGACAACTTTTATCAGATTTCATTTACCATCTTTATGTTAATTTAGCATTTAAGGACATCTCTGCAAATAAATTCAATATTATGCTTACATTAGTGATGGGTGACGTGGCGGAGTGATAAAAACTCAACAAATAACCAAAACATAAAAAACAACAACATATTGTGTCTTAAAAGCTGACATTTGGACCCAATTTGGATTTTATTAACTTACAGAAAAGCACAAACTAAATAAGACGCACACACTATGCAAGAGCTGCCTTACAAAAAAAAGGCATATTGGTAACAAAACTAATACAAAAAACAAAAATAAGTCCCATCCTAATATCTTATTGGACCACCTTTAGCCTTGTGTAGGAAACAAGAAACCTGGGTTTAACCAACATGGCAGGAGCTTTACTAATGAAAGAACTTTGTTCTGATTTAAAAGTCAATGTATTTTAAAGAGAAGAGCTTGTCAAAACCGGGGCCATAAGTAAGGGATGCTGAAAAGGAGCGATGATGGATGCTCGGTCACCTGAGGCACAGAGGACTGAAAGCTACGCTGCATTCCAACAAACAAGAAGAAGAAGAAGAAGAAGAAGAAGAAGAAGAAGCCGATTTCTGGTAACATTAGAAGAAGAAAAAAAACACCCACCACTGCAGTGCTTTACACTAGGGGCGGACAATCATTTTCAAATAGTCATTAAATATTAGGAAATTGAACAATTTGTATGACTTTTGTCTCAATATGGGACTGCCTTGCCACAAGGTGTGGGTAATGTATGGAGCCGTTTGCCAACTGCAACAAAACAACAACCGAAGAACACTTCACCCCTGCCAGACTCGAGGAAAAACACTTGTGGCACTTCTTCTGATTTTTTTCAAGAGGACACTTTTATTTGAAACAGCCCAAATAGACAGAGAGCGAGCACAACAGATCAGCCTTTCCCTCCCTCACATGAAGTACGCTGCACCTGCTACAGCAACAGTTTGGAAACAGTCACATATTTGAACTGCCCGTGTCAATAATAAGTGTTCCGTAACCTGATAAAAGTTTGAGATTACTACAAATCCACTTTCTTTTTTCGTGCCCACCTCAGAAGAACAAGATTCATATCAAGATGCAACAAAGATTCGGTATCACTGTTTCATTAACAACGGAACGTCAAGCAACACAATCGACGTCCCAAATCGGAAACGTTTTTTTTCTTTCTCTCGTTTTCTTGTATTCAAAACAATCCAAGAAAAACTCTCAAGACACGAGCAGTGAAACTTCTTAAACATTCACCATTTCTTTGTCTAAACAAAGATGGCGTGATGAGGGGTGCTTTTGCACAAGTGCGGTCTAAATCACCACTTGACCTTTCAGGAGAAACTTTGACATAAGCAATACTATTCTCAGAAAAACTGAGATTTTTGTTCACAAATCCAAAAAAAAACATCACCAAACCTACTCTGAGGATAACAACAAAAAAAAGAATGAAATATCTTGCATATTCTGTTTTTTTTTCTCACAGCCTCAATAGAAAATGTTTGTGTGCGATATGCAATATTTCTGCTGCCAGTGATCATTATAGTAGTTCTAATACGTATATATATATTCTATATATATATATATATATATATATATATATATATATATACACATATATATTTATTCCAGTTGTACTGGTTAGAATCATATCAATAAATATGAAGGCCGTGCTATTTGTTATAATCAGAACTCCACCATTTAATCATGTTGACATGATGCATGTGCAAACTACAATTATGCATGTATGTGCTTTTATTTATTTTTTATGGGTGGGTTCAAAGTAAAAACAAAGGATGCAAACATATGGTTTAAAATGATGCACCAAATCATATCAAATCATGCAGATATAAAACAGTACCTGCAAATGTAATGATTTACTGTCTTCTGTCGCAGATAAGTCCTTGTTATTGGCCTCTCTGGCTTTGGGAGCACCACTAATGTCTGGTGGATTTGGTACCTGGGACTCTGAAGGAGGAGGACCCGCCTGAGGCTCGGTGGGGTGCGGCTGAGGTGGAGGAGGCTGTTGGAGACCCTGTTTTGGGGCTGGAGGGATTCTAGCCGTCTGAGCCGGTGTCTCTTCTGGATTATAGTGCGACTGAGCACCGTCACCATCGTCTGCATGTCCTGGTCCTCCTGAGTGCCATGATGACCCCGCGTACCCACCCGAATGTCCACCACCGTACGCAGGAGCATTGTTGCCGTGATGTAGCACAGACTGAAGCTGTTTCTTGTGCAGCATCTGCAGCTGCTGCATCTGCTGGAGGTGCTGCTCCTGAAGACTGGAGAACATCGAGCCGGTGGGCGAGGCCTCGAAGCCTCCAAACCCCGACCCCGGGCTAGTGTGGTTGCCAATCGGGGGCTTCCGAGGCCCTGGACCTCCATAGTTTTGCGATGGAGGTGCACCGTAATTCCCCCAAGAGGGATACATAGTTCAAAACAAAGCCGCACACGGCCGGTGTGCTATCATGCAGCTGGGCTCAGAGTGGCTAACAAAGCTAATGTCGACCAGTGTTTCACATAAAAACCGATAGCTACATTGTCATTTAATTAACCAACCGGCGGCGCGTGAAATCAAATAAAAGATACTGAAGTTAATCCCTAATCAGTAACAGGATTAAAAAAATACACGTCCAGACTTGAAAAATATGTTACATAAACGTTTAAACACTACATGGCGATGTAAGGCCGACAATGCGAAGCAGAACACGCCACTGAAGACGGAATTACGTCACACGTAGGGTGACCACATCCGGAAGCGCAAAGTTCAAAAGTTACAGAACATAATTTTGCTTTAAAATGACTTATTACTTTTCTTACTTTTCTTAACTGAGAATAATGAGCTCACATATTTCATTCGCATATTGTTTCCTTTTTATGTCTTTATTTAGATTAACGTTTTGATGGAAGCACAAGAATTTATTTTCATTTGTTGTTTTTCACACGGAGAGCTGTGTTTTACCATCCTTTTGGAAAGATAGTATTCTGTAAAGCATGAAAAGAGAGAAATATCTACTATGACACTCTACTATGACACAGAGGCTTGAGACATGGATGCATACCCCAAGATAGACAAAACTGCAACACATTAAACATTAATACAAATTTCACAGAGTTTGAAATTTGTATTAATATTATTATTATTATTATTATTATTATTATCATCATAGCTTCATTATGATATAACAATAATAATGATAATAATAACAACAACAAGAAAGATAATGATAATAATTATTATCATTATTCTTTTCGAGGCTATTTGTGATCGGCTTCCCACAGTAATTACAGTTACACGTTGCATTTTATACGTCTACCACTAGAGGGAGACATACACAAGTGCATTTCTACTCCGCAAGTAAGATTTGACGGTAGTTTAAATGAAAACCTCCTAAAATAACAGCCATTATAACAATAACAATAACAATACTATTATAATGGTAAGTATGATAATAATACTTGTAATTAGATAATAACAATAATATATTAGAATGTTTAACGTTACCTGTGTTAACAATGATAATGTTTTGTGTTTATGTATTGAAATACATACTGTGAAAATACATTTCAGATCACATACTAGTATGAAAAAGACTTTACAATCGACTTAGAACATGTGCGTCTGTATAACTAAAAGTAAGCTTTAGACTTGAAGTCTAACTATGTGAGTTCAGGATGTCTGTGGAGATTTTGTGTTCATTAGAGGGAACGATAAGACGGAGAGTGGTGGGAGGTAAATGACCACTGACTTTATGTTGCCCTTGAGGCCTGATACACATAAGAGTATTTTTCTTAAGATCACCAGTAAATCTGTGTTAATTTTGACCAGAACCACTTAAAAGGAATCGTTAAAGCGGATTAATCAAGCTGGTCCTGTTTAATGTCTCCCGTTAATTAGTTTGTCAGCACTGTTTTAATATCGCTTAATGACTTCATATTTCACTGATGACATTCAAGGGGTGTTAAAAGAGGGGAAATGGCCCATTCAGGATTCAGTTCGCGAGCTTAAGACGCCCTCGATGAATAAGACAAGGTCATGGAGGCCTAGCCTTTAGGGAGAGATAGATTATCAGGGGAAGGGGGTTGGAGAAATCCCATAGAGGAAGCTCTCTCCCCTTTAAAACAGCATGACGGGCACAATGTGATACAGTTCTGTCTTAGAACAATACACTGCACAGGGGATTCACAATACAGCTTAGGGCAGCCACACTGTATAGGATGGCAGGATTGCCCCATAGTGTACAATAATACCAATGCTGGGGACTAATGCTTGGTGGTTTTTTTAGATGGGAGGGATCAAGGCTGATTATCATTAGTTTTTCTGTTCTATTATTAACAAGTTTAGTCGTCAAATGTTTATCAACCATTTTGATATGAGAGTAAAACAACTATAAAGGATATTCAAAAGCACAAGGTGTTAGCCCTTTTTTTTTTATCTCCATCAGCATTTTCTGAAGCTTTCTAAGCAAGAACAAAGAAATCAGAAATCGTAAAGTTGTGGCTCACAATATTGAGGACACGGCATTTTCTCTGTGATGAAAATCCTATGTTAAACAAAATGCTCAATGGACGCTAATGGATCCCGAACAAGTCCATGCACTGCTTCTAAAATGCTTTGTTTGACAAATCAATTTTCCCATAACCCGGTGAGGAGAAAAGTGATGCGGATTGATCGCCCCCCCTGACTTTGTTTCCAGAATATTGTTTGATGGCTGGATAGATTAATTGGTATGACATTTGAAAGCCTTCTCTTGACTGTCAGCATCCAAGCCTCTGTACGCCAATCGAATCCCGGTCTAATTGTCTCCTCTGTAATACCCCAATTCACAAATTAGAGATGGTACCTCTATTAACTATTCCCAATGTAAGAATGAACAAAATCACACTGCTCGATCAGATATGGGTTTGAAGGGGGTAATGCTGGGCTGATGAGACAGAGTGCATTAAAGGGCATCATCCAAACTGCTGTGCCAGCGCATCTTCCTGTCAGCACAGGAGATCTGAAATACACAAATCAGATCCCAGCCGCTGCTCAAGTCAACTGTACACTCATCAATCTATCATAGTTCATTCATGTATGAATCTTCGTTCAGAACCTGATTTGAATTAGAGCAATTACAGGGAGAATGCAAAGGATATTTCACCTAAATGAATGCCCTTGAAAAACTGGTTATGTATCTGCTGTATGGATGCATTTTGTCTTGATATGCGACTGTTTATGTTGATGTCTCAAATATGTTACGGCCCCATTTTGGTGGAGCACTTTTGTTTACCAGTAGCGTGAGGTGTTTAGTAGAGGAAACACATCCTTTACATAAATGTAAATGCAACTCAAGAGTCTGTGGGGTCAGTCAGTACACAGAACCCAATCACCAGAGCTTATTTGATTTGACCACACCCACTAACTTAGCCAGAGAATGTGTCTCAAATTATGAATGTCAGTTGTCTTCTCCAAATAATTTGAAAGATGTTCCATGTTTGGTAAACATTGTTTAGAATACGTGGAAAAACTACAAAAAACCTATACCTCTAACAGTTTCTGCCGTACTCAACACTCATGATGTGGTTTGCACTCTTGTGGCCACACAATTGTCCAAACTTTAGACAAACATCCAGCTCTTAAAAGACTCAAATGGTTAGATGTCCTTACCTGACATATGCCAAGAGATAACATCCAAACATAACGTGTTATTAAGTGTGTTAAGAAAACTTTCCACTAAATATGAATGTGAGCCCCTGAAAGTTATTATTCCCTGATTGCTGCTGATACGATGAAGTTACTTGGAATAAAAATGCAACGTGATCTAATCTTCCATCACAGCTCTCATGACAAAGATCTTGATTGGCCCAAACAGTGATTCTATGGCTTGGCTGGGAACATTAAATTGACTCTAAAATACTGTGGTCTGTTTGGGAGGCAGTCACTTGTGGAGGCATCTACATGTGTTTTCTGGAGCTTCTCACACAGCAGGGCAGGCTGAATTGTACCAAAGGTACTTGAGAAATGCATCCTCACAGTACTGCCTGCTGGTTCCAGAGGATAGTTGGCCTGCTGAAGATGATGGAGCCTTTAACTCCAACACCAGAGTGAAAAGTACTCACTTGTTTTTTAAGGTGACCCATATTGGCCTCTTTTGGGATTTTCATGATGTGGGATGTCAGGGTAACTTCTGTCATTGATGACAGATGATTGAGATTTTTGGGTTAACAAAATGTGTGTGTGTCACTGCTTGTGATTACATGTAGTAATATGCTTTATGTACAATACAATTACAGCTCAATTCAATTTAATTCTCTTAAATTCAGTTAAATTGAAATAAATGTTTTGATTTGAAAGCCCTGTAAGGGTATTTTTAAAGAAAGTAAAGTCCATCACAAGTAAAATGAGATGCAGTACAATCAAATTAATCTCATTCATTATAATTTTATTCATACAATTTAAATTCATAAAAAAAAGTGATGAAAACCAACAGATTGCATCAGATCTAGAGTTTGATACAATTTCCCGTCCTGAGCAGTTGGCGTGCGACAGTGGAGAGGAAAAACTTCCTTTTAGCAAGAAAAAACCTCCAGCAGAACAGAGCTCAGGGGGGATGGCCATCTGCCTGGATCGGCTCGTTGGCGGAGAGGTCAGGAAAGAGGCAACAAAAAGCACCAAAACACCAGGACAGAAATACCTGCGATGGGAGCAAAAAAAAAGAAAAGAAAGAAACACAACCTTAGCCAATACATTCAATTCTCACCATAAACAAAAACAAAACAAAAATGAGATGTCGTTTAATTCAAGCAGGACACAACAAATGTTGGTAGTTTTCTCTGGTTTTTGCAACAGAGAGGTGATGTTTGCTGCCCTACTGGATGTTTTTGGGCTGAGAAGACATCTAAAAAGACATCCAAATGGTTGATAGAAGTCTGAGCTAAAACTGGGCTAAGTCTGGGACTTTTTGAAAATAGTTATTAAAAATTCACATTTAGACTAGATTTTCCCAGGACTGGTAATATAAATATGAGCTGCATACCTGGGAGTCAAACTCTAGACCTTCGTCTTAGAATCCTTTCTCAAAGCTCACTGAACTAAACAGTGAAACAATTAATGGTAGCACAAAATCATATTGTCAGTTTGTTGTCTTTAGAGTAGTTGAAGCTGTAACTCTTACACGTAATCATCCAGCTGCTTCATGCTGCGACTCGTTGGCAGCATTCAGCCTGCAAAGCTCCATATTCTTAACTATCCAAATGTGTTGAAATGATATATTTTTGTGGACTGCATCTCATCCACCAGTAAAATATGAGTTTTGAAAAACTATCTTGATGTTTATCAATATTGTCATTCTTTAAACTCACAGCTCAACGAAGTGAGTGTGTGTTTTTGAAATACTGATATTGCAACCACTTTTTAGCAGACTGAAAAGACATTGTGAAATTGTGATTCAACCAGTTTAAAACAGAAAATTCAGCATTGAAATGCCAGTTTGATTTATCTGGGATGTTAGCATGATTTTCAGATTTCAGTCGTGCATCTTCCGTATTTACAACTGTTTGTGTGACATTTAAGTTAAACGATAAGAACTAAAGTGTTTTGAGTCCAGTTGGAGATATTCAGGACTAAATGAGGGCTATGACTACATGCAGAGCTGAAATAATGTGTAGCACTCACTGGGACTGTTCTGACAGGAGGAGGAGGGTCGGCTGGAGGAAGATACCTGAACCTAACGCACTACCTGTTCAGGTAGTGTTGGGTGGTTCGATGGCTTGTCTGTCTGAGGGTGGGGCAGCTCTGTAGTTCCTCCAGAGTGGCCCGCTTTGCTGGATCTCTGGTCAGACACATTTTTAGCAACTGTTTGCAGTCTGAAAATCAAAAAAGGAAAGAGGCGATGAAACGTTTCCGAGAGCAGCTGCAGAGGTTCGGTGAAAAAAATGACCAGATCTTTATCCATTATGATAAACGCACTAGTATAAAACTGTGGATGTTTCCTACCTGTGGATAACATCGGGTTGATATGAATCTTGTCATGAATGAAGTCCGATGTTTTGAACCCGCCATGTCCTCCCAGCAGTGAGTAAAATAGGGCTCCCAGCTGCCAGACAGTGGTGGGACAGGCCTGATACGTCCCCCGGTCAAAGTACTCTGGAGGAAAGTACGCACGGGTTCCTGGTAGGCAGGGAGATGGAGAGAAAACAGAGAAGAAAGATGACACAGAGCTTCATTTAGAACATGGAAGTCCTTATTTCAGAGTTTGAAACTGAGGAGCAGAAGCCAGATATCATACCACAGAAGTTGCGAAAGGGCTGGTCAGTGTGGAAGTGGCCACAGCCAAAGTCAATCAGTCGCACTCTCTTGTCACCACAGACTGATTCCAGAAGGACATTTTGCAGCTTGATGTCCCGGTGAAAGACACCCTTGGAGTGCATGTCCACTGCTGCGTCCACCAGCTGCCTCATGATCATCTGACAGAGACAAAGACAGGGTGGAAAACCAGTATAAGACACCTTGTCCCTCCCTTGTTTCTATTTGAATCGGTTACTCGAAATTTAGTTTAGCAAATTCGAGTGACATCCCTTAAAGGCAGCATAAAGAGGTGCCTGAAAGGTTCGATCGCTGTTGATTCTGTTATCTTTAATCCTCGTGCTTACAAAGCCAGCGCAATCAAATGAACAAACCCTGATAAACTTTTTGGCTGCAGGTTGAATCTATTCAAACTGATTAAGAAACAGAAACTGTATCGTACTTTTGCTTCTTTTTCGCTCAAGGCTCCTTTCATTTTGCGATATTTGTAGAGGTCCTCGGAGATGGGCGGTATCTCCATGATGAGTATCAGCTCATCATCCAGAATGTACCAGTCAAAAAGCGACACAACAGCGGACTGTTCATCCTTTTTTGGTGCACCTGCAGCTTTCAGCATCAAGGCCACTTCAAGTATGATGCTGTACGCCTTCCCATTGCACAGCTACAGGAAATAAATAACACACACACAAGTCATAAATGAGTGGAAGTTTTAGAAGGTACGGTGAAGTAATGAAATGTTTAACATTTGGGTTTTAGTTTGAACACTTTGTGTTCAAGTTGGAAGGACTCACCACTTGTGTCACTGTCAAATCATCTGACTTAATGTGCTTGATGGCGACCTGCAAGACACAAACACAAGTCATTCAGTTGGTTCCTTCTGTAGACCAGTGAAGAACGTAAAGGTTTTGTGTTTGGAACACTTACTGGCAAAACATCAGCTTTACGAAAGCCGGAGTAAACGCAGCCAAAGCCTCCTTCACCGATTGGCTGGAGCTCCAAATACTTGCCCTCAAAGTGAGCTGAAAATGAACACAGCTGTTTCATTGTTCATATTTATTTCCTCTCCAAGAAAGACCAAGATTAAAGTGATGCCTTGTAGAAAGTGTTGGCAGAGTGCTTTGATCTACAGTCGCTAACACAGTGTCTCCTTTTGTTTCACACTTTTAGCTTACCTCTACTTGTTTTGGCCATGGAGGACATCTTGTAGATGTTCTCCTCCTCATGTGAGACGTTGTTAAAAATGTGTTTGAAGACTCTGATCTTTTCATCGCCTTCCCTGTAAATCCAGGCTATTGATCCACTGAATTCAGTGCTGCTGGTGCTGCTGCTGGTGCTGCTGATGGTGTCCTCGTTACTTCTGGCCTTTCTGTTCTCTGTCTCTGCAGAATCGTTCTCCACCTTCATAGCTGGAGGTTCAGAGGTGTTCATGTTCTCCCTCCTGCTTCGTTTCTTTGGACTTTCTCCATCATAGTCGGCCTTTCTTTTCCTCTCACAGGGGATGGAGGTGTTGGATGTCCTTGTTTCCACTGGAACCTCCACAACATCCTCGCTGTGTTCAGTGGTGGTGATGAGTTCATGTCTCATCTTTTTGCTGGGTCTCTGTTCTTCATCATCAGCCCTCCTCTTTCTCACACTGACAACCTCTGACTTATTGATGCTGGGGCCAGTGGCATCGCTGACGATTTGAAGACTCTGAGTTGTTTTACTGGATGACTCTGCAACACCAGTATTTTTTCTTTGGGTCTTTGAATTAATCCCCATGTTTCTCTCTACAAATGAATAGAAGTCCAGAGCAAAAAATGAGAAAAGAAATGAATGTAAAAGATTAAACATCATCTTACCTTCTTGAAATCGTTGAAATCGAAATCTTAATAGTGTTTTCTTTATTACTTTAAACTTAATCTGGGATGACTTATTGAAATTCAAACTTGATACAAATTCACTCAGCAAACTTTTGAACCCACTGATCATTAGTGGGAGGAATTTTGATATTTGACACTAAAAGTTTCCAGATTAATGTAAACTGTGAGTTTAACGCAGATAAACTAACTGCTATCAGGTTGCAGCACAGCATCACAGATTGCTCTTTTTAGTTTTTGAAAAGGACAAACTTCATACTTGCCTTGATCTTTTCTAGAGAATTTGGTTGTGACGCTTTTGAAAACTCAAAAGTTGAAGATTCACTCGAGATAATCTGTTTTAAATGCTCTCAGACACCTGAAGACTGTGTTTGCTGCTGCAGTGAGTGAATGTTCTGAAGCTCAGCAGAATGCTGCCTGAAGGCTGAAAAGATTCCCTGACTGTGACACCATAAAGGCCACATTCTAATTCAAAATTCCATTCTGACTGGATTTATTTATTTTCAAATTTTCAATGTATTTTTTAAGCTTTGTTTAATTTTTAATTCTATCATTTGTGTTTCTCTGGCGTTGAATAGAAGACTCATCTCATCATGAGTGAACTGGGAGATCTTTCTCCAGTCACCACAGTCATGCTGAACTCACAGTCCCAATTTCCCATTCACTGAATTTTCACAAAATTTCTCAAAATACCATTAAAAGCTTTCAGGACTTGCATCCCATGAGTAAACTTCACCCTACCCTTTAGAGTAGGGTGGGCAAAAAGCTGAAAAAACCCCTTCTTTAGATGTACACATCTTCTCAATTAAACATTTTAGCCAGTGCAGCATATAACATTAAAAGATGAATTTATTGGGAGTTTATAAAATTATTATTATTTTTTAATAAAGCTTGAGTGTAGTCTGTGACTGCAGATGTACCAGAACTGTTAGCTCTTAATGTATTTCCACAGAAACCAATTCATTTTAAGATTAACAGAAAATATGGATATGACATTAACTATTCCAAATGTCAGCACCGAAAGTCATTGCACACATCTCCAAAACATCTGAAGTATTTCAGTTTTGTAATTATCTTCAAGTGATGGGAAATGTTAGAAATATACAGAAGAATCGGGATCAACAGGATATAGAGCTGAAGCAGTCTTAATATTTTCAGCAATCATAATACTAATAATCACACATGGGGACTAAAATGTCATGAGTTGCTCCTGTAGTCTTCCAACTGCTGTGACAGTTATGGTCCAACATGCATCTTAGACACTAATCCTTCAATACTGCTCAAACTTAAAAGGGTGATACACAACACTGGAAAACTGCTGTGATGAGCAGCAGCAACTCAGAACAAAACAAAGACCATTAAACCAAAATCGAAACCTAGGGTGCGAACCTTAGAGGTTGCTGGCAAATCATTTGGACAAAACATGTCAACATGTACCCAGAAGCTCAATCTCTCAATTCATGGGTGTCTTTTTAACCCCCAAAAAGGTGTTATTCAATGGAAAAAAAGCTAGAACTTTTCTCACCCTTTAAGAGACACATATGTATGTCAACACATACAGAGATATGAGGCGCACAGAGGGAGCCCCACACTTCAAAGGAATCCCTAAACAATCCATATTTTTCTAACAACATGAAAAAAATAGGAGCCCCAAATATAATTGTTAATGGGGGAGAGGCTGTGCACTCTGCTAAGTTCATATAAAAAAACAACACCAGTTTTTCTCACATAGCAAGCAATTGTTTGATGCTGAACTAAGGTTTGAAATATCATATACCGGAACGTCAAACCCTTCACAAAGGAAAACAATATAAACTTTGCCGTATGCAGAGTCTGATAAAATATTGTTGGTTCAAATGACTGAGATTGTGATGTTCCTCTTTTCTTTGAAGGGGGTCGCATCTAAGCACATAGAGAGAAGAGGCTAAAGGTGGTTGAGCACCTGCCTCTTTGCCCTTTGATATACAAAGTTGATAATGTGCAAAATCTTTACATATTTATTTATTTGTTGTTATTGTGTCGACAAGGCCTATCCCATTTAGATTCTATATGAATTTAATTGCAAATAAAGTATACAAATAGAAATTTATGTCACTTGATGACCTCCAAAATCATTCAAGACATACTTTAGCTTCATGTGCAACAACAGAAATACACTAATTTGTTTAACTCTAAAAGATAGGATCTCTAACTATTAGTAAGTAGAGGTTGGAGCAGTGTTATATGCACTTTGTTTGGTGTGTGTTTCAAGATGAACATTTTTGTTAATTTACACTTCTCAAGCAGCCCATGGCTGTTAGCTACCAGCCTATACACTTGTGTAACAAAAAAAAACAAACAACCCCCCCCCAGGCTTATTGAATTGCTTTGTTTCTGTATGTATTAGTAACTTTCTTTTAAATGGACTAATTTCAAAACTGCCCATCTATCGACAGAATAAGTCACTTATTTTCACACAATTGGACATTAAGCTGTCAGTGCCATGCCATTAGTAAATCCACTTCACAACGCTGTCTATTTCTGGAAACCTTTACCAACACTTAGGTGCTCGTGATTGGTCTCCACATATGTGTGTGCTCGGCCTGTAATTCATTATATGTGGAACATGGCTCCAAGTGTTCATCATAAGGAAATGCTTTTTTGTTTTGGCTGGAATAACTTTAATTCAGCAATGGGAAGGGCTAATGTTCGTGGTCCAGTTTTATGGAATATTTTATAAAGGGAGATAGTAATAAAAAGAGAATGAAACTATGCATGCACTACACATGTTACACATAAAAAATGATTTCAATATCAGTGTTGCCTAAATATGACTGTGAAGTTTTCCCTTAATTATGTTCCAAATTTAGCTACCAGTTTAAGCCTGTTGGCTTCTTCGTTTGTCAAACTTCCTGCGTTCTCTCTCCGAAACCCAAGTTAGAATATCCCAATGTACTGAGCGATTATAAACTGTAAGCAGAGTTTATGGCAGCTCTCATGGGAATGAACAGGCGGCTGATTACAAAAGAGAGAGTTGCTGTTATGAACTCAACCACGGTCTCCCACCTCGCACTGTCCAGACTCCATCCGACATAATGAAGAGCACTCTCCAGCACTGTCCACTCACTGGTAAGATTAATGCCATTCTGTGACATTTAATAGGTGCCCACAGAACACAGAAACACATGTAAGAGGGTAATAATTCCCAATTGATTTTATAGGGGTGAAAGACAGTGAAACAGTATGTACAGTTTGGTCTAAGATCCAATGCTTACATTTTGTTTTAGCATGGGTTGCTGTTATTTAACAGGTTAACTGTAGCCTAGAAATCTAGACGCCCCTAGCGGCCGCAAATGGAATTTGCTCCGGGGCTATATACACTGTGCAGCTTTTTGCTGTACGGGTCTGGCTTGCTAGGCTAGGTTAACTGTCAAATCACTGTAAATTATATTGTTCTATTGCATTTCAAAATTTGGTTCCATGTGACCCTTTTATACGTTTGAGCACCAGCTCTTCTAAAGGTCTACGAACAGTCCCATATGGCATGCAATTGTGTTGCAAAAAACCCCCAAACATTTAGAGAAGTCACAGTATGAAAAACAACATTGCTGAAATCCATTTACCCATTTAATGTGCGTACTGGGTCGTTGTTTATAGATGCACTCGACTCCAAAAGGAATTTGTGTTTTTTGATTTTAGTGGATGAATATTCGTTTAAGAAATAATTGTGATTAATGATTTAACATTCTCTGTTAAATTCTATGCAACTACTGTTCTGTAAGCCTAATAATAAATTAGTATTTCGCATAACCCTTGTAAGAATTACAAATGAATACTGGAAATGAATGTACAAACATAAAAAACAATGATTATAGATAAAGATTTATTTATTCCACATTGCAATTAAATATTACATATGCCTATTGCCTCATATGAATATGCGTATTCATATTTGCATTTTAGTCCTTCAACAAAATCCCCAAAAGGTTGTGACAGTAAACATTTTACCACTTTGTAATGTTGCCATTCCTTCTAACAACACTTAAAAGACAGTCATGCATTGAGCGTACTGAGGGTACTGTCTAGTTGAAAAATACATGGATGTCCCTGGAAAAGCTGTGCTTTTGAAGGCAGCATTATGTTGCTCTAAGATCACAGTGAACTTTTTCGTATTAATGCTGCCATCACAGAAGTATAAATGAGTTTTGCAAAAAAACACTGATACAACCCAATCACAGAGCCCAGCTTTTGGACTTGTAGCTGGAATACTGATTTGCCTGACCACAATATAAAACAATATCAATGTGGGATGGTGCAACTCAGATGCCTCACAGTGCAGAGAAGTCCTACTGTGAACTGTGATCTACTGTGAGCAGCTCAGTAAAGTTTAAAGTGGATGAATGTGAATTTAATTCCGTATTGTAGAGCTGGACAAAGGTATCCCACAGCAGATGTTGTTATATCAGCTATTGATGAATGATGGTTATTGATGAAATGCCTTCTGAGGGTTGGGAGATCCCAGGTGTCACACTGAGAGCTTTTTTACACCTTCATGGAGGTTTCCATCTGTGTTTCTCTAAGCCTCTACTGTGTCACCATTTTCCAGTTTATTTTCATCTTTTGGACAAATAGTGTCACATTATCTTCAAACATTCTTTCATTTGATGCAGAACTCAAAGTTTAACTAGTGGGAGTGAGTTGCCTTGCTCCTAAAAGCTAAACGTGTATTACTTTTGTAGGAACTACTCCAAGTGGGAATATATTTACTATTTTTATGTTAAATGACGATTTAAACAAAACCTGTTTTTCTCAGCCACAGTCTCTCGTATAAAATCCAGATAAAGGAAAGCAAAAATAGACAGAGACAGGTTGACTTTTATTTGTGCATAAAAAGGAATACATTTTTCTGAATCAAATCAGACTGTCGGTGGGGTGTCTGTCCTCTACACTTCATCTCCATTTATATATCATTCACAATGACTAATTGCCTGGCTTGACTTCAATGCTGTGGGCTGAACTCCTAACAGAGAAAGCCGCTTGGACGCCCTCCTCCCTTCATTTGCCGCACCTCCCTATCAACCCAACACACCCACTTGCCTTTGAAAAACTGTAATTGAATGAGTTTATGTCGTCAGATTGATTAATCATATTAATTTGTACTTATTAGTGGGATGGTTGAGAGCGATGACAATTAGATTAATGAAATTAGTTAATTCTTCCCACCCGTGCCATACTCCCAACTATAACCATCCCCCCTCCCAAACAAAAAAAGCATAGAAAGGGAGCCTGTTATGACAAAATTGGCAATCAAGATTTAGCTGCTAATTGAATGTCTTCTTTTATTAATGATAGGTTTGTAAAAAGACCTTGAGAAAAGAATATTAATTGATTAATCAAAGTGCTCCAGAGGTGGGAGTATACAAATCAGAGGTCTGGAAATTTCCCCCCATGTTTGATTGTGAAGAATGCCCTAGTTCAAATTTATATATGTTTGATATGCAACAAGCAGTTCATTCATATCTGAGTTAACAGCTGTTGTTTAGAGTTTTGAGGGAGGGAGGGAGGGAGGGAGGAATTATGAATTATGATTATGAAAAATATGAATTGCATGCCTTGACTTCAATGTTATTACTCTTACAATGTCTTATAAAATTTTGCACACAAATTGAGGCAGTTATGTCATTCATACAATACTCGAAAGAAACCGGTTCGCATTAAGATGACGAAGATGCTGCATCGTAATGAAATGAAGCCTGATACTTTACAGACCTTAAAGAAAAGGACAGAAGCTGCCTGATCACAGATTAGCTCTGAATGGAGTCAAGTGTCCCTGCGGGACTACAGTCATACATTCATACAGTCATACAGCCTGCTACTGTTGTGAAAAAAATAAATCCACATGAATATATGAAAATATAAGCAAACAGAGTGGGCCTCAAGCCGATAGAGGGCTTTGAATTTCATTAAGCAACAAGCTGTCCAGTTGTTATAAACGATGCTCGTGAGAAAGAAGT